>NC_134357.1:518859507-519162841 GCF_048569485.1 Anomaloglossus baeobatrachus
GCCAATAGAAGCGGAGGGGCGGAGATGAGCGGGACGTAAACATCCCACCCACCTCCTTCCTTCCGCATAGCTGCTGGAGGCAGGTAAGGAGATGTTCCTCGCTCCTACGGCTTCATACACAGCGAACAACATCGTACCTGTCGCTGCAGCGAAATTATGGAAATGACCGACACTACACAGATCACCGATTTACGACGCATTTGCTATCGTTTATTGGTGCATCTAGGCTTTACACGTTGCAATGTCGTTACTGGCGCCGGATGTGCATCACTTTTGATTTGACTCCGACGATATTGCATTAGCGATCTCGCAACGTGCAAAGCCCCCCTAAGGACCAGGGCGCATACACTGCAAATGGAAGAAAAGCGATTCCGGCAGCTAAAAAGGTAAAGGGTTCTTTACAGTTAGAGCAGTCAGACTGTGGAATACACTACCACAAGAGGTAGTAAAGGCAGACACTATAACAGCTTTTAAAAAAGGGCTGGATGATTTCCTCAGTACACACAACATTGTTGGTTATACGTGACTTAGGACAAAATGTAGAATTGGTGGTGGAAGGTTGAACTAGATGGACCTAGGTCTTTTTTCAACCTATGTAACTATTGTACATAGGATAGATAATAGATAGATAGCTAGAATAGATGATAGAAAAAATAGAAAGAATAACAAGATAGATAGAGAGATAATAAGAACATATAGATTAGATAATAAGACAGAACAGAACACAGAAATAAATAACAGAATAGCTTGATAGAGGAATCTCCAGCTTGTTTAACTGTTTGTTTGTTTTTTTGAGGGATAAAAAAATGACGTGGGGTCCCCCCTTTTTCATATCAAGCACAGGAACCGCAGCAGCTGCAGGCTGCAACCCTCAGCTGTCTGCTGTACCTTGGCTGGTTATGAAAAATAGAGAAAAATCAAAAATTATTTGATTTATTAAAAAAAAAAAAAAATGAAGTGGGGTCCCCCCATTTTTCTAATACCAGCCAAGGTGCGGCAGACAACTGGGGGCTGATAATATTAGGGTGGAAAGGGCCATTATTATTTGGTCCTTTCCAGCATAACAATAGCAGTCCACTGCTGCCCCAGAAGTGGCGCATCCATAAGATGCGCCAATTCTTTCGTTGGACCCAGCTCTTCCCGTTGCCCTGGTGCGGTGGCAATCGGGGTAATAAGGGGTTAATGTCAGCCCATAGCTGCCACTAAGCCCTAGGTTAGTGATGTTAGGCGTCTATGAGACACCCTACATCAATAATCTGTAAGTGAAAGTAAATAACCACAAACAGCCAAAAAATCCTTTATTTGAAATAAAATAAATAAAACACCCTCTTTCACCACTTTATTAACCCCCAAAACACCCCTCCAGGTCCGAAGTAATCCACACGAGGTCTCACGATGCTTCCAGCTCTCCTACATCAGCGGCGGCCGGAAACACAGTAGAGCAGGGGAGTTCAACACCATGGACAGCAGGGACAGGTGAGTTTACCTCTATGTGCTATAATGGATCACGAATAGCACATGGATAACCTACGTGTGCCATGAATCACAGCACACGGAGGGACATATACATTTTTAACACGTCAGTGGAAAACATCTGTGTTTTTCACTGACGTGTCAAACAGGCCTAAGGGCAATGGTACGAAATACTAATGAAATGTGTGTAAATATTTGACCTTGCAGAAAGTAATAAAAATGCCTTAAAACATTCTCTCTCTCTTTCTCTCTCTCTCTCATTATTCTGGCATTTGGCAAATATAAATAATTTTGGTTCCTCATTGACCTAAAACGGGAAAGGTTTATTCTGATTTCATGACAGATAGAGAGAAAAACCTGCATATTTGTCTGTATAGAAAGTGGATGGAAACTGTGGATGGAAACGTCTGGTTTCAACTGTATATAAATATAATATAAAAATTAATCCTGTATGTATTATGGAAAAAAAGCCAATTTTTATAAAGCAAAGAAACTTTTTTTTATAGCTTTTAAAAAGTAATGTACAATAAAACCTAAAAATGTGCCTGGTGAGGAACAGGGAAAATGGCCCAGTTCTGAGCTAATTAATCATTAAGACTTCAGTGTTCCTAAGAGTCTTAGTTTCTCTGAGCACCTGTCCCGCCCCCGCGCCAGCAGCCGAGCTGCTCGGATCCGGAACTGCGGTGGCTCGAGGGGTCTCCGGACCCGGGGGTCCTGCGGCCACTCAATAAAGGGGGAATATGTACTGGGGATTTGGAAGTTCGTGACGCCACCCACGGTGCGTGGCAAGATGGTGTACCACCGCTGCTGTTGGTAGGGGAGCCCGGTGGCGATGGTGTAGCAGCAAGGTGTTTAACCCGTCCGTGGCTAGGGGGTTGTGCCGGTGATGGTGGTGAAGGGGAGCCGTGGGCTGTAGGCCTGGGAGACAGGGAGCAGAGAAACTCACAGTGGTTGTCGTGCTGGATGAGGCTGTGCTGACTTGTGAGGTCAATGAACACACAGGCAGTGATTCAACCAAACGTCCTTCAGTACCGCTGCCGCTGAGGGGGAGCACGCTGAGGGAGGTGACCGTTCACAGTGATGTTACTAGTGTGCTTTGGTCTAGTCTGACCCTTCGGGAGCCTCCACTTCCACAGCCCTTCACTCTCTGAGGCTGCTCTCACGCTGTCTGGGAGCTCCAACTCCCAAGCCTGCTCTCCTCACTGAGTGCTACTTGAGAGCCCTCTGCTCTCTTTGCTCCCCAGCCGACGACTGCCCAGTCACCTCCCACCCAGTCTGCCTGACTCTAAGGTGGGTGGCCCCTTCTCTCTTGGACCTCCCCACTGGTATGTGTGTGTGTGACTGAGATCTGCATGCTGGTCTTAGCACATCACTGGGTGACATCTGGAACCAAGGGAGAGAGATGGATGTTGCACGGAAAGGAAAATTGTGCAACACCCGTGACGATCTGATAGGCCAGGGCGTCACACACCTCTTCCCACTCAGTTTCTGTCTCCAGGACCTCTCCTGTCTGCCTGTATATTCCAGTATCTCAGCTACCTGTCTGCGGCCTCCAGGACATCTCCAGGCTTCCTGCGGATTACAGTATGTCAGCTGTCTGTGGTCTCCTGAGCCTGCGATTTCCAGTACCTCAGCATTTTGTCTGCCTGTGGCTTCTAGTGCCTCTGGTTACGGTCTCTTGTATGTTTTCCATCTATAGTCCCTCATCTATCAATGTTCTCTGTGTCTCACCATCTGCTGCACCGATGCCAGTGAGCCCACCCAGACGTTTTGCTTGGAGGATCCACCTCACCAGTTGAGCCAAAACAGATATTTTATTCTCCCTTAACTATTTCTATACAAAACACCTATTAGCAATCCCACACCTCATTATCTAAAGCAGGGGTGGGAACCTCTGGTCCGCGGACCGTTAGCGGCCCCCGATTTCTTTTTATCCGGCTCCTGAGCATGTTGCGGGCAGAGGGGACGTGTTCGCCGGACCCGGGGACTCGAGCAGCGCTCCTCGTCCACGAGTGAAAAGCAGCGCTCCTCGTCCACTAGTGAAAAGGGGGTGGTTTGTTTAGGGATATAGTTCGTGACGCCACCCACGGGTCGTGGTGATTTTTGGCACCACCGCTGCTGGTGACAGGGATCCCGGGAGAGATGGTAGGGAGCAGCTAGGATGTTGTCCCCTCCGTGGGTAGGGGTTGGTGATCCCGGGGCCCGGTGGTGTAACAGGGAGGCTGGATGGCTGGGATGCAGGGTTGCAGGGGCGGCGCGGCGCGGTGTCGGATGGCACAGGTGTACTCAGTCAGGTAGTCAATGACAGAGTCTCTGGTAAACCAAACGGCTGGATGGACGGGTCCCGCAGCCGGCTGCAGTGTTGTGCTCTCCCCGGATGGCTGATGGTGGCGGTCTTTCCCTGCACCTGTTAGAATGTTCTGACTCCTGTGGTTGCCCACCGGTAGTCCGCTCCCCGGCGTATAGGTGCCGTAGGAGCCCGTTTTGCCCGCAGGCGCTGGCCCTTGGATCTCTAGCCTATGGCGGTGGCTGTATATCCTCTCGGTGTGGACTGTTGCCTTCTGTCGGGTCTTGGCTGTTGGTAAACCCCTGGGGTTCCGGTCACACTCGGATTTGACCGTTGACGGCGGCTCCAAGCCTAGTCGGGGTCCGATGGCCCTGCCTGTGTGCTTAGCTTCACTCCGCTCCCTGGTTCGGTACCGGCAGACCACCACCCGACCCCGGTCCTACGGTTCTGCAGAGGTCCACTAACTCCTGCAGACAGCCACCACCATCTGCCAACCTTGCTGTCAGTGCCTGGGCTCCGACCCAGGCACTTGCAGTTTCTACTCCTCACACTTTCACCTCCAAACTGAACTAACTGCTTTTTCCCGCCTCCAGGCCTGTGAACTCCTCGGTGGGTGGGGACAACCACCTGGTGTGGACATCAGACCCTGGAGGGAGGCAACAAGGGTTTTTGTTTGACTGGTGTTACTGTCTAGGGTAGGGGGTGTGTATGGTGTTATGTCTGTGACTACCTGGCTAGTCCAGGGCGTCACAGGCACATTCCCGGGGACTGCAGTACTCGGGCGGCAGCTGCGGTCTTGTCAGCTGCTGGCCCTTGAAATCACCATGTGTGGTGCACATACCATTAGGTCCTCAGCCTGCTGGCCTGTGCCAGCCTGCTGAGGACGTACTTTGTGGTTGTGGTAAGCGTGAGATTTGCTGTGCTTCCATCCCACAGAAGAAGAGGAAGCATCAGGTTTACCGGACTCCTTTTTGTAGATGCCTCCCACTACTGTGAGTCTCCTGCCTCCCGCTCTGCAGTGAGTCTCCTGCCTCCCGCAGTGAAGTGAGCTGTTACGAGTCCCGCTTCTGCGGATTCGCGTTCTCCATCATCCTCCTCTGGTGCTCTGCTACGCCGTTCTGCTAGTCCTAGATCGCAGTAGCGCTGGAGACTAAGTCCAGAAATAGCGCTACTGTGCATGCGCGATCTGCGCCACATGGTGGACGCTGATTGGTCGTGTGTGACATCACGGTGTCACATGACTATGACTCTCAGCTTGCCGATTGGTCGCGTGATGTCATCACTGATGTTCCCGACGCTAGTTGGCTGAGCAATCCTCCATCTTGGAGGTGGCACCGAGTCTAAAAGACCCTGACGCACGCTGCTCAGCGTTCAGTCGTCTTGGTGCCTGCATGGAGTAGACGCTCCATGTATGTTGCTCCTCTAACTTCACACAGTCACAAGCAGGTGAGCGCTATCGGTAGGATAGTGTCTCAGTTCTCTGCAGCATTGCTGCTGTCCGTATCCTCGCACCTTAGTGGAGCGGACTTAAGCAGGCTTTACACGCTACGATATGTCATACGTTATGTCGTCGGGGTCACGTCGTAAGTGACGCACATCTGGCATCGTATGACACGTCCTTCTGCGTGCCGGTTGTTTATCGTTCCAGAGGCAGCACACATCGCTCCGTGTGACACCTTGGGAATGATAAACACAGCTTACCTGCGTCCCGCCGGCAATGTTGAAGGAAGGAGGTGGGCGGGATGTTTACGTCCCGCTCATCTTCACCCCTCCGCGTCTATTGGCCGGTGGCTGTGTGACGTTGCTATGACACCGAACACCCTTCCCCCTTCAGGAAGTGGATGTTCGCCACCCACAGCGAGGTCGTTCGGGAGGTAAGTACGTGTGACGGGGGGTTATGACTTTGTGCGACACAGGCAACAAATTGCCTGTGCCGCACAAACGATGGGGGCGAGTGCCATCGCAAATGCGATTGCACGATTAATTGCAGTGTGTAAAGCAGGCTTCAGGCAGGTTCTTGCCTTCATTGGACCGTGCTGTGACCTGTAGTTCCTCTACTGACTGCGGGTAGCTTAGGGAAGTTAGCTGTTCGTCTCAAGCAGTTAGATAGCAAACATTAAGTGTATTCCTGTGCACTTGCACAAGAGACTTTAACCTTTGTCTCCGTGACCATTAACTGAGTCCTAGTACTGCCTTCTCTGTGTGAGAGCTGAGCCACTCGTGTTACCATACATACATTCCTCTGTGAATTAACAGAGGTACTAGTTAGTGGTGTGCGGTTAGAGTTAGTAACCGTACGTTTAGTGTAGAGCTCTGTGCTGTTAACAGACTCTACTAGTCCCCTTTTTGGTTACTTTAGTAGTCGCCATAAGTTGTGTAGCATATCCCTCATTTGCGTTTATGCTAATACGGTAGTCGCTGTGAATTAAACATTGTACGCCGCATTTGGCCTTAGTGCCACTGTGAAGTAACAGTGTCAGTACTGCTTCAGTGGTACAAGATCCCCCTAGCCTCTGCCATTTTGAACAGCAGGTTTCCTGCACAGTGGACCCTGACTGCCTAATAGGTAGCCACAGGCTATCAGGCAGCTCCCGTAATATGAGCCTCCTGCAGTTCTGTGAGCCTCCTGCCTGACACGATGCTGTGTGAGCCTCCTGCCTCACATGGTGCTGTGTGAGCCTCCTGCCTCCCGTGGTGCTGTGTGAGCCTCCTGCCTTCCGTGGTGCTGTGTGAGCCTCCTGCCTCCCGTGGTGCTATGTGAGTCTCCTGCCTCCCGTGGTGCTGTGTGAACCTCCTGCCTTCCGCGGTGATCTGTGAGTCTCCTGCCTCCTGTGAGCCTCCTGCTGCTGTGAGCACTCCACCCAGTGCTGTGTACACCCCCTAGTACTGTGAATGCCCACCAGTGCTGTGTGCCCCCTTCCCAGCGCTGTGTGCCACCCCCCCAGTGCTGTCTGTGCCCCCTTAGTGATGTCTGTGTCCCCCAGTCCTGTTCGTGCCCCGCTAGTGCTGTCCGTGCCACTGCCAGTGCTGTCTGTGCCCCCCAGTGATGTCCGAGCCCCAACCCCTCCTGTGATGTGTTTATGTCCCCAGCTCCTCCTGTGATGTGTATATGTCCCCATCTCCTCCTTTGATGTGTATATGCCCCAACCCCTCCTGTGATGTGTATATCCCCCAACCTTTCCTGCGATGTGTATATGCCGCTCAACCCCTCCTGTGATGTATATATGCCCCCAACCCCTCCTGTGATGTATATATTCCCCAACCCCTCCTGTGATGTATATATGCCCCCAAGCCCTCCTGTGATGTATATATGCCCCCAACCCCTCCTGTGATGTATATATGCCCCCAACCCCTCCTGTGATGTATGTGCCTCCAGTGTCTCCTATGTGATGTATATGATTTACCAATCTGTTGACTGTGCTCCAGACCGAGACAAACCTGGAAAACCAGTTGTGAGAAGTAACATGATTAATATCACCAAACATCACAGCCGCAACAAAGAGAAGCAGCTCCAGCCACCACAATAGGGATGTAGGGGTGAGCTAATTAATTGTTTGACAAACTATATTAGGGTCATTTTGAAACTGATAATTTGGTGCGACCCCTGAAGGTTGGTAGAAATTTCCAATTGGCCCCCGGCACTAAAAAGGTTCCCCACCCCTGATCTAAAGCATAAAAAAAATATACAGGGTGGCCATTTATATGGATACACCTAAATAAAATGTGAATTGATTGTGATATCAACTTCCTGTTTGTGGCTCATTAGTACATGGGAGGGGGGAAACTTTTCAAGATGGGTGGTGACCATGGTGGCCACTTTGAAGTCGGTCATTTTGGATCTAACTTTATTTTTTCCAATGGGAAGAGGGTCATGTAACACATCAAACTTATTGAGAATTTCACAAGAAAAAACAATATTGTGCTTGGTTTTAACCTCATAACGACGGCCGTACGACTTAAAGCGGCGGCAAAACAGGGTACTTATTCTGTTCCGCCGCTTTAAAGCGGCGGCCCGAAAAAACCCTGTAGCGCCCCCCAGCGACCGAAAATCTCGGGGGTTTCAGCTACCAGGGGTAGCTGAGACCCCCCAGATTATGAATCGGGGTGTTTTTTTTGGACCCCGATCATGTGATCGGCGGTATACACCGTATACCGACGAACACATGAAAAAAAAAGAAATGGCCGGTAAAACTGATTTCTTTTTCATCTGACATGATCAAACATGTCAGATGAGAAAGAAATCTAACCCCCTAGTGCCCCCAAAGCCCCCGGTACCGGAGAGTCCCCCCACCCCCACCCCTACCCCCACCGGACATCCAAAATGGCGCCGAAGCGCACAGAAAACTGCCGCCGGCGCCGGCTCTGCAGTCATTTCCCTCCGATCTGAAATGATCAAACATTTCAGATCGGAGGGAAATGTCCTCCCCCTGACCCCTCCTCCGGTCCACCGGAGCCCTCTGGTCACCGGAGCCCCCTCCGGTTCTCCAGAGCCACCACCCCCCTCCCCCCTCCGGAGCGTGGAAGATGGCGGCGCACAGCGCGCGGCCGCCTTCATTCTGCTCTTTCTGCCGCATGTGACACGTCACATGCGGCAGAAAGGTGTCCCCAGGTCCCACTAGGTCACCCCCCCCCAAGCCCCCGGTTATACGTTACCTGTCTGCCGCTCCGGGCCCGCGATCGCCGCCTCCTTCTTCAATGCTGGCGGCGCATGCACAGACAGCGGCTGTCAGCTGGATCCCTGCAAGCAGGGATCCTGCTGACGTCGCTGATGCACAGGCTCCACTGTGGACCGGGGGAGGGTGAGTGCAGTGATCTGCAGCCACACTCCTCACATGGAGAGGCTGCTGTTCCAGAAAATGGGGGGTACGTTCTGTGAGCGTGCCCCTCATATTCTGGAATGAGGTTACTGCAGGTCACTCTGCCCTAGGTTGGACCGGGGCAGTGTGAGTGCAGTATTCTCAGATTACTGCACCCACACTGCTCATGGAGAGCTTGCTCTTCCAGAAAATGGGGGATACGTTCCCTGAACGTGCCCCCCATATTCTAGAAGATCCAGAGTCGGCGCGGGACCTCCAAAATGGATTACAGCGACCGGAATTTCTTTATTTTCAATAAATTGGTAAAAGAGGAATGTTTCGGGGAGTGTTTTTTCAAATAAATTTTTTTTTTGTCTTTTTTTTTTCTATTACTGACTGGGTTAGTGATGTCGGGTATCTGTTCAGATGCCGTGACATCACTAACCCCAGGGCTTGATGCCAGGTGACATTACAGCTGGTATCAACCCCATATATTACCCCGTCTGCCACCGCACCAGGGCGCGGGATGAGCTGGGGCGAAGCGCCAGGATTGGCGCATCTAATGGATGCGCCACTTCTGGGGCGGCTGCGGCCTGCTATTTTTAGGCTGGGAAGAGTCCAATAACCATGGCTCTTCCCACCCTGAGAATACCAGACCCCAGCTGTCCGCTTCACCTTGGCTGGTGATCTAATTTAGGGGGGACCCCACGTTTTGTTTTTTTTTTTTTTTAAAAACGCCTGGGGAGCCCTCCAAATTGATCACCAGCCAAGGTGAAGCTGTCAGCTGTGGTTTGCAGGCTACAGCTGTCTGCTTTACCCTAGCTGGCTATCAAAAATAGGGGGGACCCCACGTCGTTTATTTTAATTATTAATTTTTTGGGGGGCTAAATACAAGGCTAGGCACCCTTTAGTGCCACATGAAAGGCACTAAAGGGCGCCAGCTTAGAATATGCAGGGGGTGGGACGTTATATTTGTTTGACATCTATCCATTCATCCATTGTAGCATTTTAGGCTGTGTGCCCACAATCAGGGTTTGCAGCGTTTTGGGCGCAGAGTGTTTTCCCTGTGTCCATAATGCTGCGTTGTGCAGTAGAAGCACAGTGGAAGGATTTTTAGAAATCCCATGCCCAATGTGCTTCTTTTCTCCACAGCATAAACCGACCTGTGGCGCAGCTTCCCGAGCCTCAGCATGTCAATTTATGCTGCGGAGATGAGTGTTCTCTGCAGGTAGCATAGAGCTCCACAGCGGCCTGAACCCAAATCGTGGGCTTGGGCAGCTGCGTTCTCCCGTGGACAACACTCACATCTCTGCAGGAGGCTGACACTGTGTACTAGATGCCGTGTCGCTGGATCATGGCCACAGAGCCTAACAGTGAGACATTTGTTGCTACAGCAACATTTTTGTGAAGTACCTGTGGATTCAAAATGCTTACTATACTCCTGAATAAAATCCAGTTTCCAAAATGGGGTCACTTGTGGGGGTTTTCTGATGTATAGGTACCCAAGGGGCCCTGCTAATGTGACATGGTGCGCGCAATTTATTTCAACTTTTCCAGAATTCAAATGGTGCTCCTTCCATTCCAAGCCCTCCCATTTATCCAAACAGAGGTTTTTGGCCACATGTGGGGTATCCCTGTGCTCATAAGACATTGGATAACAACCTGTGGGGTCCACGGTTTGTTGTTGTCTCTTGAAAAAGTGAGAAATTTGATGCTAAAGCAACAGTTTTGTGAAAAAAATGAAAAATTTCAATATGGCAACCTAAGCTTATCAAATTCTGTGAAGTACTCGTGGATTCAAACTGCTCACTATACACCTTGATAAAAGCCTTGAGGTGTCTTGTTTCCAGAATGAAGTCACTTGTGGGGGACCGCCACTGTTTAGGCACCTCAGGGGCTCTCCAAATGCAACCTGGCGTCCGCTATTGATTCCAGCCAATTTTGCAGTCAAATGGCACTCCTTCCCTTCCGAGCCCTGCCATGCGCCCAAACAGTTGATTTCCACCACATATAAGGTATCGCCAAACTCAGGAGAAATTGCACAATAAATGTTATGCTGAATTTTTTCCTTTTACTCTTGTAAAAAAAAAAGCTACCTGGTTGAAATAACAATTTTGTGGTAAAATTTTATTTTTTTTTTTTCATGGCTCAACGTTATAAAATTCTGTGAAGCACCTGAGGGTTCAGGGTACTCACCAAACATCTAGATAAATTCCTTGAGGGGCCTAGTTTCCAAAATGGGGCCACTTGTGCGGGGTTTCTGCTGTTTAGGTACCTTAGGGGACCTCCAAATGCGACATGGTGCCCGCAATCTTTTTCAGCCAAATTTCCTTTCTAAAATTCAAATATTGCTCCTTTCGTTCCAAGCCCTCCCATTTGTCCAAACAAAGGTTTCAGACCACATGTGAGGTATCACCGCGCTCATAAAAAAGTGGTTAACAAACCTTGAGGTCACATTTTTGGAATTACCTCTTGAAAAAGTGAGAAAATTGATGCTAAAGCAACATTTTTGAGAAAATTATTAAAATTTTCAATATGACAACGTAACGTTAACAAAATCTGTGAAGTACCTGTGGATCTAAAATGCTCACTATACCCCTAGATAGAAGCCTTGAGGGGTCTAGTTTCCAAAATGGTGTCACTTGTGAGGGATTTCTTCTGTTTAGGTACCTTAGCGGACCTGTAAATGCAACATGGTGCCCGCAATCTATTTCAGCCAAATTTGCTTTCCAAAATTCAAATATTGCTCCTTCTGTTCCGAGCCCTCCCATTTGTCCAAACAGAGGTTTCTGACCACATGTGGGGTATCGGCGCGCTCATAAGAAAGTGGGGAACAAGTTTTGAGGTCCATTTTGTTGTGTTATTTCTTCTAAAAGTGAATAAATTTGGGTTAGAGCAACATTTTTAGGTAAAATTTAATTTTTGCTTTTTTTCATTCCACATTGCTTTTGTTCATGTGAAGCACCTGAAGGGTTAATAAACTTCTTGAATGTGGTTTTGAGTACTTTGGGGGGTGCAGTTTTTAGAATGGTGTCACTTTTGGGTATTTTCTGTCATCTAGGCCTATTGAAGTCACTTCAAATGTGATGTGGTCCCTAAAAAACTGGTTTTGTAAATTTTGATGTAAAAATGAGAAATTGCTGATAAACTTTGAACCCCTCTAACTTCCTAACTAAAAAAAATTTTGTTTCCAAAATTGTGCTGATGTAAAGTAGACATGTGGGAAATGTTATTTATTAACTATTTTGTGTCACAGAAATCTCTGGTTTAACGGTATAAAAATTCAAAAGTTGAAAATTGCTAAATTTTCAAAATTTTTGCCAATATTCAATTTTTTTCATAAATAAACACAAAAAATATTGTCCTAAATTTGGTACTAACATGAAGTCCAATATGTGACGAAAAAACAATCTCAGAATCACCGGGATCCGTTGAAGCGTTCCAGAGTTATAACCTCATGAAGTGACACTGGTCAGAATTGCAAAATTTGGTCTGGTCATTAAGGTGAAAATTAGCTCCGTCACTAAAGGGTTAACGTAACTTTATTTGTTGATTAGTTATTTACAATTGTATGACCACTTATAAAATGTGTTCAAAGTGCTGCCCACTGTGTTGAATTTTCAATGCAAGACTCCTCTCCCACTCTTTTTTTTTTTTAATCCAATCAATTTTTATTGTAGGAAGTTTCATTACAAAAAGGAGAAATTCAGGTATCATTGGCAATAATACACAAAGAGGACAACGCTGTAACACGTGGTAGTATCACCTTTGACTATGATTCACATTTCATGTCACACCACCACCAATCATGTCTGATGCAAGTTGCAACTTTTTTAGGTTAATCAATACCCAATACGTATAGAGTCAACCTACCAATTTACTCTTTAATCCTCAAAACGAGGGATCCAAACAACCAGAACCAGAGAGTAAGAAAGGAAGATAAGAAAAGGGAGGGGAGAGAGAGGTGGGGGAGAGGGGGAGAACCATGGATGGTTGCAAGGAAGCAACCAGGGAGGGGGAGGGGGGAGGGAGGGAATTGGATGGCGTTTCGGGGTAGCCCGAGCAGTAACAACAACAGAGATTTAAACACCTTGAATATTGACATGTGGTATGGGTGAACTCCCTGCGTATCACTCTCTTTGACCCTATTTGACCCATTTTTAATTATCAACAGTTTGCCCTGGAAACAGATGCCTGACAGGGGATGCATATACAGAGTTTAGCCACGTGTCCCAAATCTGAAGTATTTTGTTTTTGGCGCGGATGGAGTGAGCCAGACACAACTCGTATTGGCATTGGAGATTAATTTGGTTATATAGTTCAACTAATGTAGGCGTCTTTGGGGATTTCCAGTGCAAACTTATGCAATATCTGGCAGCTACTAGAATGTGAACTAATAAACCCCTGGATTCCCAAGAGAACTCCTCTATACCCACGTTTAGCACTGCCAGACCTGGATTCGGATTAATAGGATTGCCTGTCAGCTCACCCATCAGGCCAAACACCTCCAACCAGAACGAGAAAACCTTGGGACAAGCCCACCAGCAGTGACCAAGAGTACCCCTTTGGAGGCAGCCCTTCCAACAATGTGGCGAATAATTTGGGAGGAACTGTGCTAAGTTGGCTGGGGACCGATACCATCGCAGGTGTACTTTTTTCAGTTGCTCCAGATGATTTATACACTTGGAATATTTTTGGATATTTGCTGATGCCGAGTGCCAGTTTGAAGGAGAGGTAGAGACCCTCAACTCCACGTCCCATTTATTCATATAAGGAGATTTTTGCTCTTCGGGGGGGTTATTGAGCCATTTGTATATCGAGGAGATACCTTTGGATTTAATTATCTTTTTAAATACCAAAGCCTTTGTTGTAGGTAACAGAGGATTCGACTTTGGAGGAAATTTAGAGGCCAGAAAATGACTAATTTGGATGTGTTGATAGAAACAGCCCTTTAAAGAGGAGTGTTCCCGTACTATTTCATTAAAGGGGATAACACCCACATCAGAGTATAGATCCGCCAGCACTGTAATGCCCGATCCCTCCCACCTGGCCAGATTCAAAAAGGGGATTTGAGATTACAACGACTTGAGGGAAATCTCTGAAAGAGGAATCTGAATCTTATGAATCAAGTCATTTCGCCAGACCTCCAGGGAGGCTGACATGGTGGGAACACACGGGGAGAACCGTGAACGGCTCAAATATTCTGCTTCCATCATTCTTCTGACCGAGCCCTGGCGGGACAGGAAATTTTCAATCTGAGCCCATCTATGTGAATTACCTGGACGCCACCATTCCTTTAGTGATTCAATTAGTAAGGCTTTATAATATGCCGATATGTTTGGGGTTCCCAATCCCCCTAAGTCATATGGGGGGTATAACACTTTACCTGCGACCCTAGCCCTTTTATTACCCCAGACAAATTTGTTAGTCAACGATTGAAGTTTCATCAGGGTTTTGTGAGAAATTTTGATGGGAAGGCATCTGAGCACATACAATATTTTGGGTAAGAAAACCATTTTAAAGGACTGTATCCTGGCTATCCAGGACAATGATATTTTTTCATAACTTCCCAATTCCTTTTCTAAATTTTGGATCAGAGGTTCCAAATTTTCTTTAATTAACATCTGCGATGGTGTCTGCTTAATACCCAAATAAGGTATCCCCCTGTCGCACCATTTGAATTGAAAGGCCCCCTCCAGCGCACTCCTGGCCTCCACCGGTACATTAAACGGCAGTATCAAAGACTTTGCCGCATTAAGCTTATAATACGACACTTTAGAAAAGTTTGATAATGTGTTCACCACTGCTGGAATCGACACTGCAAGGTTAGAACAGGAAATTATCACATCGTCTGCGTATAAACCAAGTTTATGTTCAAATTCCCCAACTCTTATACCAGAAATGGCTATGTTTTTTCGTATAGCTTCCGCCAGCGCTTCTACCACTAAAGCAAAAATAGCGGGAGACAATGGACACCCCTGGCGGGTGCCATTACTTATTTGAAATTTAGATGACAGAAACCCCGATGCCAACACTGACGCATTTGGGTAAGAGTAGAGGGCTAGAATGGATGACTTGATTTTCCCCAAGAACCCGAATTTTGTTAGAACTCTCTCCAGGTATCCCCAGTGCACCCTGTCAAAGGCTTTTTCAGCATCAAGAGACAGGAATGCACTGGGTTCACCCGATATCTCCACCAGTCCAATCAAGTCAAGCATCCGTCTGGTGCCATCCTTAGATTGCCTCCCTGTCACAAACCCAACTTGGTCTGGAGCCACTAAGGTCGGGATCACTTTATAAAGTCTATCTGCCACTAGATTGGCATAAATTTTAACATCACAATTTAGGAGTGAAATGGGCCTAAAATTACCCGGGGTGTCTGCAGGTTTCCCTGGCTTTGGTAGCGTGATAATTATCGCTTCTAAGTTGTCTGGGGAAATTGACCCTTTATTTTGCCAAAACTTGAAGGTTTTTGATATAAAGGGGGACAGAGTGGATGTAAATTGTTTGTAATATTCGTATGGCAGCCCATCGGGGCCCGGGGCAGAGTTAGACTTAGTCACTTTGATGGCACCTAGGATTTCATGTGTAGTAAAGGGAAGATTAAGTTCCTCTAATTGCTCATCTGAGACCCGGGGAAGATCCAGGGTGTCTAGGAAACCCTGTATATCCACTTGAGTCGGCTGTGACGTATTGGAATCATATTTTAGATTATACAGGGCCTCATAGTATTTCGCAAATGCTTCTGCTATTTCAATGGGATGTCTAGTGATTGTTCCGTTTGGGTCCCTCAGGAATTTTATTTTAGATTGGATCTCACGTTTTTTCGTCCTTCTTGCCAATAAGGACCCCGCTCTATCCCCCATAGCATAAAATGTCGATCTATTTTTTTTAAGATTATGTTCGTATTTTTGCAGGAGTAGGGATCTTAGTTGGAATCTATGGGTTACAATTTCTTTAGTCAAGTCAGGGGATGCTTTGGCTTTATTCAGGGATTCAAGGTGATGAATACGGGTTAATATATATTTAATATCTGCGTCTTTTTTCCTTTTTTGGATGGAGGCTATTTTTATGAGCTGCCCTCTGACTACTGCTTTATGAGCAGCCCACAGGGTCTCGTCAGAAATGTCCCCATTATTATTAAGTTTAAAATATTCTGTTAACACTGACTCTACTTCATCATGTACCTTCTGCCTACCAAGCAAGCTGGTATTCAGTCTCCACCTAGGGGAATTTTGAACATTAAAGCTACCCTGAACAGACAAAGAGATCGGCGCATGATCTGTCCAAGTAATTAAACCAATATCAGCTGCCACACAATTACTTATAGATTTGCTGTCGACCAAAAAAAAATCAATTCTACTGTATGAGCGATGCCTGGAAGAGAAGAATGTATAGTCTCTTTCTGATGCGTGCAAATATCTCCAGATGTCATGAAAATGGAATTCATTGATGAGATGCTTAAGTTCCTTAGCATGTGGGATGCTGGTGTTGGAGCAATCCATGGAGCGTATAACAGGTATATTAAAAGTCTCCACATATGATTTCTGCCCCTGTGGCAGTATCTTTGAATGCTTGGAAAAATTTCCTAGCAAAGGTCAATTGTGATGAATTTGGGGAGTAGACCGTTGCCAAGGTATAAGGGACGCTGTTGATATAACAAGACAAAATAATATATCTTCCATCCGCTCCATAACTGACATTTATCAATTTAAAGGCCACTGAGTTCTTTATTAAAATGTCCACTCCTCCTCTTTTTTTTTGAGTCATTAGCAAAAAAGGTGTGTTGGAACCTTGGATGAAGTAGCCGTTTATTATCTGTGGAAAGAAGGTGGGTCTCCTGAATGCACGCTATATCACAGTTAGATGCCTTCACCTCTCTCCACATCATTGACCTTTTTGCTGGGGAGTTGAGTCCGTTCACATTAATAGACAATATCTTAATTCTCATATTGGAGCTGCAGGGGGGTTTGAATTCCTAGGAACGCCATCAGGGATGAGAGGGGCTAGACCAGCAAGGAATTGAGAGAAATTTCCAGAAAAAATTAAGGAACATTTGTGAGAAGAGGAACAAAAACAAAAAAATTCCAACAACACCGGATTGCCCCGAGTAGGGTGCCCGGTGTATAACCGCTCGCCATAGGCGAGAACATCAGGGGGGCTACGTGACATCCCGTGTCACAGGAGCAGGGACAGCAGGTGCCATAAGCAGGAAGGAGTCCCAGCTAAGCTACTGACCATTCAGGGTTAATCCTGTCTGGAGGGCCTCTATGATTCTCCTGCCCACCAGGGTTTGGTGGGTGGGCTATTCCCCAGTCATCCAGCAATTTGCCCAGCTGAGAAGGAGTATGACATATGTGAGTGCCTCCATCTTTGAAAATTATCATCTTCACCGGAAAACCCCACTTGTACTTGATGTCTTGATCTCTAAGGAGTTTAGAAAGGTGGGCAAATTCTCTTCTTTTATTAAGAGTTGCAGCAGAAAGATCTTGGAAGATTTTTAGTCCCATGAAAGTGTCTGGCAGGGCTGGACTTCCCCTCAGTGTGTGCAGCACAGCTTCTTTTGTTTTATAGAAATGAAGTCTAGCCAGGACATCTTTAGGCAGAGCTGGATCTATGCCTTTGGATTTAGGGACTCTATGAATCCTGTCCACTATTAGGTCTCTGGTGTCCCATCCAGGGAGTATAAGCTGCAGAAACTTGTGGAAGTATTCCTGGAGGTCTTTATCTGCTACTGATGAGGGAATCCCTCTGATTTTTAGGTTATTTCTTCGGGATCTGTCCTCTATATCACTGATTTTAAGTTTTAGTGTCTCCACCTCCTTTTCCAAAGCTGTGTTAGCATCTATCAGATTGTTATGTGATGTTGCAAGTTCAGCCATTTTAGTTTCTACATGCTCTGTGCGATCACCCAGAGACCTGATCTCTTCCTTCAGCTCTCTTACTATTTCTCTGAGATCAGCCTGCTCTCACTGTCAGTGCCGGCTCCTGCTCGGTGCACATTTAGCTGCAGCACACATCGGGTTAATTAACCCGATGTGTCCTGCAGCTACATGTGCACAGAGCAGGAGCCGGCACTGACAGTGAGAGCGGCGGAGGCTGGTAACGAAGGTAAATATCGGGTAACCAAGGACAGGGCTTCTTGGTTACCCGATGTTTACTGTGGTTACCAGCCTCCGCAGAAGCCTGCTCCTGCTGCCTGCACATTTAGTTGTTGCTGTCTCGCTGTCACACACAGCGATCTGTGCTTCACAGCGGGACAGCAACAACTAAAAAATGGCCCAGGACATTCAGCAACAACCAACGACCTCACAGCAGGGGCCAGGTTGTTGCTGGATGTCACACACAGCAACATCGCTAGCAACGTCACAAAAGTTGTTCGTTAGCAGCGATGTTGCTAGCGATGTTGCTTAAGGTCCAGTCACACTAAGCAACTTACCAGCGATCCCAACAACGATAGGGATCGCTGGTAAGTTGCTAGGAGGTTGCTGGTGAGATGTCACACTGCGACGCTCCAGCGATCCCACCAGCAACCTGACCTGGCAGGGATCGCTGGAGCGTCGCTACACGAGTTGCTGGTGAGCTCACCAGCAACCAGTGACCAGCCCCCAGCGCCGCGTGGAAGATGCTGCGCTTGGTAACTAAGGTAAATATCGGGTAACCAACCCGATATTTACCTTGGTTACCAGCGCACGGAGCTACACGTGCAGA
Source organism: Anomaloglossus baeobatrachus (assembly GCF_048569485.1). Lineage (NCBI taxonomy): Eukaryota > Metazoa > Chordata > Amphibia > Anura > Aromobatidae > Anomaloglossus > Anomaloglossus baeobatrachus. The sequence continues at coordinate 518,877,775 of NC_134357.1, forward strand.
GAGCAGGGAGCAGCGCACACTGAGCGCTGGCTCCCTGCTCTCCTAGTTACAGCACACATCGGGTTAATTACCCGATGTGTGCTGCAGCTACATGTGCACAGAGCAGGGAGCAGCGCACAATGCTTAGCGCTGGCTCCCTGCTCTCCTAGTTACAGCACACATCGGGTTAATTACCTGATGTGTGCTGCAGCTAAATGTGCACAGAGCAGGGAGCAGCGCACAATGCTTAGCGCTGGCTCCCTGCTCTCCTAGCTACAGCACACATCGGGTTAATTAACCCGATGTGTCCTGCAGCTACATGTGCACAGAGCAGGAGCCGGCACTGACAGTGAGAGCGGCGGAGGCTGGTAACAAAGGTAAATATCGGGTAACCAAGGACAGGGCTTCTTGGTTACCCGATGTTTACATTGGTTACCAGCCTCCGCAGAAGCCGGCTCCTGCTGCCTGCACATTTAGTTGTTGCTGTCTCGCTGTCACACACAGCGATCTGTGCTTCACAGCGGGACAGCAACAACTAAAAAATGGTCCAGGACATTCAGCAACAACCAGCGACCTCACAGCAGGGGCCAGGTTGTTGCTGGATGTCACACACAGCAACATCGCTAGCAACATCACAAACGTTGTTCGTTAGTAGCGATGTTGCTAGCGATGTTGCTTAGTGTGATGGGGCCTTTAGTGTGAAGGGGCCTTTAGGCATCACTGGGGGCTGGGGTTACTCACACCTCCTGTAGCTGGTAATCCTGTTATCTGTGAGCTGATAAGAGCCGGTTTATCCTGCTGTCAGCACAGAGCTCTCCTTCAAGCAGCCATCGCCATCAGCGTGCAGGCCACGCCCCCCTCTCCCACTCTTGACACATTGATAGCAACACCGCAGAAGAAATGCTAGCACAGGCTTCCAGTATCCGTTGTTTCAGATGCTGCACATCTTGTATCTTCACAGCATAGACCATTGCCTTCAAATGACCCCAAAGATAAAAGTCTAAGGGGGTCAGATCGGGAGACCTTGGTGGCCATTCCACCGGCCCATGATGACCAATCCACTTTTCAGGACACTGTTCATGTAGGAATGCTCGGACCTGACACCCATAATGTGAAGGCAATTATCTATGCTGTGAAGATACAAGATGTAAATTGTAAATAACTAATGAACAAATAAAGTTACATTTAAACCAAGCACACTATTGTTTTTCTTCTGAAATTCTCAATAAGTTTGATGTGTTACATGACCCTCTTCCCATTGGAAAAAATAAAGTTGGATCCAAAATGGCCGACTTCAAAATGGCCACCATGGTCACCACCCATCTTGTAAAGTTTCTCCTCTGCCATATACTAATGAGCCACAAACAGGAAGTTGATATCCCCAACCATTCCCATTTTATTTAGGTGTATCCATATAAATTGCCCACCCTGCAGATCCAAACAAAAGCATATGAGTTATATAACCAGATGTTTATTAGTGATTGGTAACAAGTAGAGCTGAGCGGACTCCCTGCTCATTTTCTTAGAAAATCTGGATCCGGGCCGAAATCCGGTACCCATATGGGAACCAGAATCCGGGGATTAAAATTGTTGTAGGAAGGGATGGAGGGATAGGAGCACGTGGTGTACTCACCCATGCTCCGTGTCATGACGGCAAGCTGCTTCCAGGTCGTGCATTCACTTCTGGAGCTGCGTGGGTCTAGATTGTGCACTAAAAGTATGTATGGGCTCCTTTTAGGTATGACGTAATTTGTCACGAGAGGGGGTGCGTGTTCAAAATGCAGTCCACAATGTGTCCTGCTCTGCTCAGCCCGAGTATCCTGCTTCATGAAGCAAAATGAAATACATGAAAAATGGTATTGCAAAAGATTAGAGATTACCTTGTTGTTGGTTTTCGGGCTCATTTGCATTTATCAACGCATTTGCTAAACATCTCTACTATTTTCAAATATTCATAGCAGTTTTGCAATACCATTTTTCATGTATTTTATTTTTTCCAGATGGCTAAATGTTTTTTTCATTATTCACAGTATCCCTATAGCAGTAATGCTTTACCATTTTTCATGTTTATATTTTTAGTGGTTAGTGTGCAGCATAGTATCTGTATTAGTCATGTATTTTTAAGCTAGCACCTAATTCACACACATATGTGTTCCAGTCAGTCTTTTTTCTGATTACTATTTCACTATATACACAGAAGATGGTTCATTTTATTACTAAAGATGATCGAATACTTCGATTATTCGGCTTCGTGAAAATTTTCCGAATACCTCGCCACTATTCGACTATTCGCGAATATTCAATGCGCAATGTAAGTCTATGGGAAACCCGAATAACAACTATTCGGGCTTCCCATAGACTTACATTGCGCATCAAATAGTCGAAGACCGGCGAGGTATTTGGAAAATATTCGCGAAGCCGAATAATCGAAGTATTTATTACGTCAGTTCATGCTTTGTGAGGGAATTCGAAAAACCATACTGTATTAGGGAGACTCGTGAGGGCATCACACAGTTTTGGGGGTCAGAGTGGCAGTCTCATACTGTACTGGGATACATCATGCAGTAAGAGGACCACTATTGGGTCATCACACTATTCTGTGGGAAACTGTTGTGGCTTAAACTGTATAGGGGAGCACTGGGGTGTCCTAATACTGCATTGTGGGGCACTATAAGAGCATCATACTGCACAATGCCATGGTGAGCATCATACTGTTCATCTTGGGACTATAAAAACAGCAAACAGTGTGGGAATTCACTGTGACAACATCAAACTGTGAGGGACATCTGTGGAGGAGTCATATTGTGTGTATCAAACTATATGGACTCCATAAAAAGGGTATAGCAGTGGGTGTAGACATTAAGAGGCATAATTATGGGCACTATGTTTGCATGCATGTTACAATTCATTTTCCTCTCCCATCTTTAAAAGTTGGGACAAATAAATTTTGGTAACTGAGAATATGCATCAATATTTTTAGGGGGAGATGAGATGGGGGTACCCAGTTTGGACATTTGCTCTAGGTCTCTTTGTCTTATCTGATTAATAGGCCATATATTTAATTACTTGAGACTAGCTGAGCGTTGGTTGGCAACTGTCTTAATCAAGTATAGGAGAGAATCAGCAAAGCAAAGGTACTAAAGTTGTGGTCACAATTAAAAATTAACTTTTAATATTTAAATTTTTAAAAAGAGAATTTATACCACACACCATAAATGGTTGTAAAACCAACCAACTAATTAGAGCTAATGTTCAAGCTCCTATCATTACCCAGTCAAGGACACTGTGTAGCCAGTAGTGATGGTTCTACTGGAATAGCACCAATTGAGACAATTGTCCCATATGTAACATATAGATTAATAATCCATAGCATAGACAAACATTTAAGCGGGTGTAAACCCACTGTAATAACGATGTTAGAGACTAAAAGATGTTATTGTCTCCAAAATATTATACAAAAGCTGCAATCTGCAGCGATCAGTAACCAACAATATGGTCAATTGAAGCAAAAACTTGTTTTTAGTTGTCCAGTAGCAGGGGGGGGCACCAATCCGCCTCACAATACCCCTTAGCTGGCAACAGTCTGACCTGATGTTTTCTTAGACCTCCCAATTGTCCCATATGTTACATATGGGACAATTGTCTCAATTGGTGCTATTCCAGTAGAACCATCACTACTGGCTACACAGTGTCCTTGACTGGGTAATGATAGGAGCTTGAACATTAGCTCTAATTAGTTGGTTGGTTTTACAACCATTTATGGTGTGTGGTATAAATTCTCTTTTTAAAAATTTAAATATTAAAAGTTAATTTTTAATTGTGACCACAACTTTAGTACCTTTGCTTTGCTGATTCTCTGATTAACTGGTAGGCAACGACACATCCTGTTCCTTAATCAAGTATAGCAGCGTGTCTCCATGGCCAGTGGAAAATGACAGGAAAGTAGCAGTACCTGACAACCTATTTAAAGGGAATGAGTGAACAGGTTATTGCTACGTTATCGGAGAGCAGCATAATGTAGAGACAGAAATCTGGATTACAGCGAGGTGTCACTTACTCAGCTGTTTACTGTTATTTTGATAAAATCTGTGTTTTTTTTCTGCTGCAGATCTAGCAGTTAAACAGAGCTCATGAATACGGTGGACTAGCTGGCAGCGTGTTAATCCACTGCTGATTAACCAGTGATTTTATCAAAACAACATCAAGCAGCCCAGTAAGTGACATTGCTGGCATCAGGATCTCTGCCCCCTACGTTATGGGGCCCTCAGATTAGGTGGCAAAAACTTGGTGATAGATTCCCTTTAAGCTGCAGATATACGGTATATATAAATGTTAGTATATCATGGTGTTATTTAGGTAATAATTGAATTTTAGTAATTTTCTTTCTAATAACCATTCAGTGCTTTAAATAGTTTTCCTGTTCTCTTGTAGACATGTGATGTTACTTGACTATCACTTGGATGTTTTATAGTAATATATTGTCAATAAAAATTATTTAAATAATTTTTCTCGACAATATATTGCTATAGAAAAAACAAAGAATATGGCTACTTCACTGTGTGAGTTTTCTGATGTCTAGAAAGATTTGCTTTCCTACTAAAACATTTCCCACATTCTGAACATGAAAATGGCTTCTCCGCTGTGTGAGTTCTCTGATGCTTAACAAGACGTGATTTGTCAATAAAGCATTTTCCACACCTTGAACATGAAAAAGGCCTTTCCCCTGTGTGAATTCTGTAATGTGCAACTAAACTTGATTTGTGCCGAAGTAACTTCCCACATTCTGAACATGAAAATGGTTTCTCCCTTGTGTGAACTCGCTGATGTGAAAGAAGAAGTCGTTTAGAAGTAAAACATTTCTCACATTCTGAACATGAAAATGGTTTCTCTGATGTGTGACTTATTTGATGTGCAAGAAGATGTGATTTGTCTGGAAAACATTTATCACATTCGGAACATGAATATGGCTTCTCTCCTGTGTGAGTTTTCTGATGTCTAACAAGATATGATTGACAAGTAAAACTCTTCTCACATTCTGAACATGAAAAAATATTTTCTCCTGTGTGAATTTTCTGATGTTTAACAAGACTTGCTTTCCAAATAAAGTGTTTACCACATTTTGGACATGAAAATGGCTTCTCCCCAGAGTGAGTTCTCTGATGTGTAACAAGTTTGGATTTCTCTCTATAACTTTTCCCACATTCGGAACATGCAAATGGATTCACCCCTGTGTGAATCCTCTGATGTATAACAAGATTTGTTTTCCGATTAAAACATTTCCCACATTCTGAACATGAAAATGGCTTCTGCCCTGTGTGAATTCTCTGATGTGTAACAAGATTTTTTTTTTTAAGAAAGTACTTCCCACATTCTGGACATGAAAATGGCTTTTCCCCAGCGTGGACTCTCTGATGTGTAACAAGCCTGGATTTCGCTCTATATTTTTTCCCACATTCAGAACATGAAAATGGCTTCTCCCCTGTGTGATTTCTTTGATGTGTAACAAGATGTGATTTCTCTGTAAAACATTCCTCGCATTCTAGACATGAAAATGGTTTCTCCTGTATGTGAGCTATTTGATGTTCATCAGCCTTTCTGTGACTCTTAATCTGCATATCAATCTTTGAAGAAGAAAGGACCAGTTGAAAAGCATCAGATGACAGATTTCTTCTGAGATTTCTTCTGAGAAGGACTGGAGATATAACTGGACTAATACTGTGCTCTTCACATAAATCTGGTGTGATACCAGATTTAATTCCTGAAAAATCTGAAGGTATCATATGTCCATCTAAGCTCCTGGTACAGTCATCATCTGCCGAGGATAAAACGGATTTTATTATATTTCAGTAACATTGCTTGTATAGTATATTATTCATATTACTATAATTTTTTCAATTTATTTTTTAGAACAAATCTCTATACACTGGGTATGAAAAGTATTCAGACCCCTTTAAATTTTTCACTCTTTGTTTCATTGCAGCCATTTGGTAAATTCAAAAAAGTTCATTTTTTTTCTCATGAATGTACACTCTGCCCCCCATCTTGACAGAAAAAAAAAAACCAGAAATGTAGACATTTTTTAAAACAAGAAAAACTGAAATTTCACATATTCATAATTATTCAGACCCTTTGCTCAGACACTCATATTTAAGTCACATGCTGTCCATTTCCTCGTGTTCCTCCTCAAGATGATTCTACTCCTTCATTAGAGTCCAGCTGTGTTTAATTAAACTGATAGGACTTGAGTTGGAAAGGCACACACCTGTCTATATAAGGCCCGTTTCACATGTCAGTGAAAAACAGTGACGTTTTTCACTGGTGTGTAAAACACACACATGTCCCTGCGTGTGCCGTGAATCACGGCACACGTGGGTTGTCTAAGTGCAATCCGGGCTCCGTTATCCGTGGCCCGTGATTGCATTTAGAAATCAACTCACCTGCGCCTGCTCCCACTGTCCATGGTGCTGATCGCTCCCGCGACGCAGAATCCGGCCGGCGCTGACCCCCGCAGCAGCTGCTTCCGGGTCGGCTGTGTCGCGCATAATGAATATGCGCGACAGTAATCAGCCGGCTTAGAAGCAGCAGGAAGGACGGGCTGCAGAGGACATCGCTGGACGCCGGGTGAGTTAAAATGTTTATTATTTTAAAAGCACGTTTTTTCTGGCACGTGTTTCACGGACCACACCACTGCGTGGTCTGTGGAACATCAGTGATGCCAGAAAAAAATGGACATGTCTCCGTGCAGCAATCACGCACATGCGGGTATGCTGCACGGAGACACGTGCAGTGAAAAATCACTGACGTGTGAGCAGACCCATTCATTATAATGGGTCTGCGTATGTCAGTGATTCTGGTACGTTTAAAAAAAAAAAAAAAAAAAGCACAAACCTACCAGAATCACTGACGTGTGAAAGGGGCCTAAGACCTCACAGCTCACAGTGCATATCACACCAAATGAGAATCAGGTGGTCAAAGGAACTGGCCAAGGAGCTCAGAGACAGAATTGTGGCAAGGCACATATCCGGCCAAGGTTACAAAAGAATTTCTGCAGTACTCAAGGTTCCCAAGAACACAGTGGCCTCCATAATCCTTAAATGGAAGATGTTTGGGACCACCAGAACTCTTTCTAGACTCTGTGACCATTGTTGACTGGCCCAACCAGAGCCCTGACCTAAACCTAATTGAACATCTCTGCAGAGACCTGAAAATGGCTGTCCACCCACATTCACCATCCAACCTAACAGAACTTGAGAGGAGATGCAAAGAAGAGTGACAGAGGATCCCCAAATCCAGGTGTGAAGAAGGGAATTTTGTTTACTTACCGTAAATTCCTTTTCTTCTAGCTCCAATTGGGAGACCCAGACAATTGGGTGTATAGCTATTGCCTCCGGAGGCCACACAAAGTATTACACTTAAAAGTGTAAGGCCCCTCCCCTTCTGGCTATACACCCCCAGTGGGATCACTGGCTCACCAGTTTTAGTGCCAAAGCAAGAAGGAGGAAAGCCAATAACTGGTTTAAAGACCAATTCAATCCGAGGAAACATCGGAGAACTGAACCATACCACATGAACAACATGTGTACCCGAAAAAACAGAAAAACCCCGAGAAAACAGGGCGGGTGCTGGGTCTCCCAATTGGAGCTAGAAGAAAAGGAATTTACGGTAAGTAAACAAAATTCCCTTCTTCTTTTTCGCTCCTAATTGGGAGACCCAGACAATTGGGACGTCCAAAAGCAGTCCCTGGGTGGGTAAAAGAATACCTCGTGATAGGGCCGTCAAACAGCCCTTTCCTACAGGTGGGCAATCGCCGCCTGAAGGACTTATCTACCTAGGCTGGCGTCTGCCGAAGCGTAGGTATGCACCTGAAAATGCTTGGTAAAAGTAGGCAGACTCAATCAGGTAGGTGCCTGACACACCTGCTGAGCCGTAGCCTGGTGCCGTAATGCCCAGGATGCACCCACGGCTCTGGTAGAATGGGCCTTCAGCCTTGAGAGAACCAGAAGCCCAGTAGAACTGTAGGTTTCAAGAATTGGTTCCTCGATCCCCCGAGCCAGGGTGGATTCAGAAGCTTGCGACTGTTTACGCCGACCAGCGACAAGGACAAAGAGTGCATCCGGGTGGCGCAGGAGCGCCATGCGGGAAGTAGAACCTGAGTGCTCTCACCAGAACCAACAGATGCAAATCCTTCTGAAATTGATGGACTGGACGAGGACACAAAGAAGGTGAGGTGATATCCTGATTGATATGAAAGTGGGATACCACCTTAGGGAGAAATTCCGGAATCGGACGCAGAACTACCCTGTCCTGGTGAAGGACCAGGAAGGGAGATTTGTATGAGAGCGTTGCTAGCTCGGAAACTTTCCTAAGAGACGAGACCGTTACTAGAAGGCCACTTCCCGAGAAAAGCGGGAAGGGAGACCTCTTTCAAAGGCTCGAAAGGCGGCATCTGGAGAGCAATTAGAACCTTGTTCAGATCCCAGGGCTCTAACGGCCGCCTGTACGGAGTGCTGAGAAGACAAACTCCCCGTAGGAACGTGCGTACCTGAGGAAGTCGTCTCTGAAAAAATACAGATAGCGCTGAGACTTGTCCCTAAAGGGAACTGAGCGACAACCCTTTTTCCAACCTAGATTGCAGGAAGGAAGGAAACATAGACGATGCAACCGGCCAGGGAGAAACACCCTGCGCCGAGCACCGAGATAAGAATATCTTCCACGTCCTGTGGTCAATCTTGGCGGACGTTGGTATGCTAGCCTGTCTCATGGTGGCAACCACGTCCTGAGGTAATCCTGACGACACTAGGTTCCAGGACTCAAAGCCACACCATCAGGTTGAGGGCCGTAGAATTCAAATGGAAGAATGGCCCTTGAGACAGCCAGTCTGATTGGTCTGGTAGTGCCCCCGGTTAGCCTACCGTGAGGCACCACAGAACCGGGAACCACAACATCCTCGGCCAATCTGTAGCGACGAGGATGGCGCGGCCGCAGTCGGTCCTGATCTAACGCAGCACTCTGGGCAACAATGCCAGAGGTGGCACATAAGGTAGCTGGAACTGCGACCAATGCTGAACTAAGGCGTCTGCCGCCAGAGCTCGATGATTGTGAAACCGTGCCATGAAGCTGGCACATTGTTGTTGTGCCGTGACGCCATTAGATCGACGTCCGGCCTCTGTCAGCGGCGCCAGATCTCCTGAAACCCGTCCGGGTGAAGAGACCATACCCTTTCGGCCACACCCCGGCGACTTAGGAAGTCAGCTTCCTAGTTTTCCACGCCTGGGATGTGAACTGTAGATATGGTGGATGCCGTGTCTTCCACCCACATCAGAACCTGCCGGACTTCCTGGAAGGCTTGCCGGTTGCGCGTTCTTCCTTGGTGGTTGATGTATGCCACCGCTGTGGAGTTGTCCGACTGAAGTCGGATTTGCTTGCTTTCCAGCTGCTGTTGGAAGGTTTGTAGGGCAAGATACACTGCTCTGTGTTCAAGAACATTGATCTGAAGGGTGGACTCTTGCTGAGTCCACGTACCCTGAGCGCTGTGGTGGAGAAAAACTGCTCCCCACCCTGATAGACTCGCGTCTGTCGTAACTATCGCCCAGGATGGGGATAGGAAGGACCTTCTTTTTGACCATGAGGTGGGAAGAAGCCACCACCGTAGAGATTCCTTGGCCGCCTGAGAAAGAAAGACGACTCTGTTGAGGGAGGTCGACTCCCCGTCCCATTGGCGGAGAATGTCACATTGTAGTGGACGCAGATGAAAACTGCGCGAAAAGAACTGCCTCTATTGCTACCATCTTACGTAGGAAGTGCATGAGGCGTCTTAATGTGTGCGACTGGTTCTTAAAGAAGAGATTGCAGCCCGTAGTGAATGCTGTTTGTCTAGCGGAAGCTTCACTATCGCTGAGAGAGTATGAAACTCCATGCCTAGATATGTTAGCGATAGGGTCGGGGTCGGATCTGACTTTAAAAAGTTGATGATCCACCCAAAACTCTAGAGAGTCTCCAGCGCAACGTTCGGGCAGTGTCGGCATGTTTCCTAAGAGAGTGCCTTGACAAGTAGATCGCCTAAATATGGGATCACAGAGTGACCCTGAGAGTGCAGGACTGTGACTACTGCTGCCCTGACCTTGGCGAAGACCAGTGGGACTGTCGCTAGCCGGAAGGTAGAGCTACGAACAGAAGGTGTTCGTCTCCTATAACGAAGCGTAGAAACGCTAGTGCTCTGGATCAATCGGCACGTGTGGATAAGCATCTTTGATGCCTAATGATGCTAGGAAATCTCCTTGGGACATTGAGGCGATGACATGGCGGAGGGATTCCATCCGGAACCGCCTGGTGTCCACGAGCTTGCTGAGCAGTTTTAGATCCAGAACGGGACGGAACGGCCCGTTCTTATAGGCACCGCAAATAATTTGGGGTAAAAACCGTGACCTTGTTCCTGAAGAGGAACGGGGGTCATCACTCTTTCTGCCTATAGAGTGCACCCTGTTTGCAGAAGAGCAGCGGCTCGGCCGGGAGGTGGAGAAGTTCTGAAGAATCGAGTTGGAGGACGAGAAGTGAGCTCTATCCTGTACCCGTGAGACAGAATGTCTCACACCCAACGGTCATTGACCTATGGCAGCTAAATATCGCCAAGGCGGGAGAGCCTGCTACCGACCGAGGATGCGGAGAGAGGAGGCCGCAAGTCATGAGGAAGCCGCCTTGGAAGCGGGTTTTCAGACTGTCTCCTTTTTTGGGCGTGACTGAGCCCGCCAAGAATCTGAGCTCCTCTGATCCTTTTGAGTCCACATTGGACGAGGAAAAATGGGACCTGCCCGAGCCTCGAAAAGACCGAAACCCCGACTGCCTCCTGCTCTGTTGGGGTTTGTTGTGCCCGGGCTGAGGAAAGGATGAATCCTTACCCCTGGACTGTTTAATGGTTACATCCAAACGCTCACCAAACAGTCGGTCAGCAGAAAAAGGCAACTGGTTAAGCACCCTTTTTTGGAAGCAGAATCTGCCTTCCATTCACTTAACGAGCAGACTAGGCTCTGCTTAAAAACACGGAGTAGCGGAGGCTACTGCCGTACGGTTCGCAGAGTCTAGGGCAACCTGAATCGCGTAAGAAACAAATGCAGACATTTGAGAGGTTAAGGATGCCACCTGCGGCACAGATGTACGTGTAACCGTGTCAATCTGTGTAAGACAAGCTGAAATAGCTTGGAGTGCCCCAAGGGCGAGAATGCTGGAGCCAACGGTGCGCCGACAGCCACATAGATGGATTTAGACCAGAGATCCATCTGTCTGTCAGTGGCATCTTTAAGTGCAGCTCCATCTCCCACTGCAACTATGGATCTAGCTACAAGCCTGGAGATTGGAGGATGCCGCTTGGGACACTGGGTCCAGTCCTTGACCACGTCAGGGGGCAGGGATAACGTGTATCCTAAGCCGTTTGGAGAAGCGCATATCTGGATAAGTGTGGTGTTCCTGGACTGCCTGAAGCTGACTCCTCCACTGGAGGAGCTGGGTGAGAAATAACCAACATTCTATTGAATGACGCTATAAGATTATTCACTATGGCGTCACCATTAGGTGTATCCAGATTGAGAGCGGTCTCAGGATCAGAATCCTGAGCCGCTACTTCCGCCTCATTACACAGAGAGTCCTTCTGCTAGGACCCTGATGAAACCGAGGGCCGCTCATAGTGAGCCCGCTTAGGCTGTCTGGGACTGACGGCTGTGCAGAGCCGTGACTCTGGGATGCATGTGACATTCCCGGAGCTGTTAGTTGTTCACACTGAGGGGGGCCATGGATCAATGATTCAACAGTGCCCATGTTGTGAGAGACATGTCCGGACTGCTAGGCTTCTAGTATCATAGCCATAGTCTCAGAAAATCTGTCAGTAAATACTGCAGACACCGTCCTCATCCTCTGGCCATTAGCAGAGACTCCGGCTGAGTTGGATATAATGGGGGTCTATGTAACCTGCCGGCCGTATAGCCGTACATGCTGTACCGGCTGCATAGAAAAACATGTGGTTCTGCACCTTTGTTGTACACAGAGAATATGCTGATAACTCCTCCGCACAATCCAGGAGGGTATATACAACGTGCGACCAAACAGTGCAATGTATATAGTACAAGCATATCTATAAGTGCACTTCTGCACTAGTGGGGTTAGCACCACAGGTGCTGCTTAACGCCTGTTGCAGCGATTGTGTGACTATCAGAATGCCAGGGTCTTCCACACTTGTCTCTGTATCGTACAGAAACTGACACTAATGGCTGCCGGCGTCCTGTGTAGACAAGGAAGCCGTGGGCGTGCCTGAGAAGTGCGGGAATCCGGTTTCACAGTGCACACAGTGAGAGGGGTGGAGTATGCAAAACATACTCCAGCTCTCAGCGCTGCTGTGCTATGCAGCGTCACGCCCCTACCCTGACTGTCAGGCCTGTGGGCGGTAACGAAGGGAGACTAGGCCCAGAAGCCGGGGACTCGAGTTAATAAGCGCGGCCGGCATATCAGTGCTGGCCGGCGCGGAAGTCCCCGGCGCACCACAAATCCCAGCGGCGCCTTAAATAAAAACGGCAGCGGCGGATAGCGCGGTAGTCACCCAATACACTAACACACCCAGCAACGCTGTGGTGTGCGATGGCACTAGTGCGGACAGCGCCGCTGTCCCTGGCGCACTAACACACCCAGCAGTGCTGCCGTGTGTCTGCGCGGTCCCCACAGGGACACCGAGTACCTCCATGTAGCAGGGCCATGTCCCTGAAGATACTCCGCTCCAAGTCCAGCAGATACCAGGGGCTGTGGATGGAGCACGGTCTCTGTGCCTGGAGACCGATAGAATCCCACTTCACCCAGAGCCCTGTAAAAAGGGATGGGGAAGGAAGCAGCATGTGGGCTCCAGCCTCCGTACCCGCAATGGGTACCTCAACCTTAACAAACACCTCCGACATGAAGTGGGGTGAGAAGGGAGCATGCTGGGAGCCCTGTATGGGCCCTCTTTTCTTCCATCCGACATAGTCAGCAGCTGCTGCTGACTAAACAGTGGAGCTATGCGTGGATGTGTTGCCTCCTTCGCACAAAGCACAAAACTGGTGAGCCAGTGATCCCACTGGGGGTGTATAGCCAGAAGGGGAGGGGCCTTACACTTTTAAGTGTAATACTTTGTGTGGCCTCCGGAGGCAATAGCTATACACCCAATTGTCTGGGTCTCCCAATTAGGAGCGAAAAAGAAAAACTTGTTGCATCATTGCCAAGAAGACTCATGGCTGTACTAGCTAAAAAGGGTGGGTCTACTCAATACTGAGCAAAGAGTTTAATACTTATGACCATGTGATATTTCAGTTTTTCTTGATTAAAAACATTTGCAAAAAATTTTAACATTTCTGTTTTTTTTTCTGTTAAGATGGGGTGCAGAGTGTACATTAATGAGAAAAAAAAAATGAACTTTTTTGAATTTACCAAATGGCTGAAATAAAACAAAGAGTGAAAGATTTAAAGGGGTTTGAATACTTTCCATACCCAAAGTAAAGTGTAAGTCAATTCAGATATCATTTGAAACAAGTGAACAAAAAGTAAAGACTAAAGGGCACTTTACACGCTGCGATATTGGTACCGATATCGCTAGCGATCGTCCAGTCGGTTGTGCGTCACGGGCAAATCGCCGTCCATTGCGCACAACATCGCTTACACCCGTCACATGGACTTACCTTCCCTGCGACGTCGCTGTGGCCGGCGAATTGCCGCCTTTATAAGGGGGCGGTTTGTGCGGCGTCACAGCGACGTCACATGGCAGCCGTCCAATAGCAGGGGAGGGGCGGAGATGAGCGGCCGGAACATGCCGCCCACCTCCTTCCTTCCTCACTGCCGGTGAATGCAGGTAAGGAGATGTTCGTCGTTCCTGCGGTGTCACACATAGCGATGTGTGATGCCGCAGCATGCCCCACCAACGATATTATGAAAAGGAGCGACTTGTCAACGATCAACGATTTTTGACGTTTTTGCGATCGTTGATCGTCGCTCCTTGGTGTCACATGCTGCGATGTTGCTAACGACGCCGGATGTGCGTCACTAACAACGTGACCCCGACAATATATAGTTAGCGATGTCGCAGCATATAAAACACCCTTAATAGATTATAATTGTAGGTCAATTGTGTGCTTTCAATTTTTCACTACTGTTGAAGTTGTTTTGTACATAGACTCTTGTATTCACTGTGCCTGCCACCAATAATTTTCCAGTAACATATTCAGTAGAGTCTCATAAAAGGGCTGTAAGTCAGTGCTATTAGGTGGTATCTGTGTCATACACTCCCTGACAGTAACATGCAATTTCACACAAGGTACATGGGAGGAGCAGTATGGTGTCTACAAATACACTTTGATTTTGGGAACAAGTTTAGGGTTTTCTACATTTTATTGTTAAAAGGGAAGGTGTCGTCCAAAAAAAAAAAAAAAAGAATTCAATAACTGAAAAAATGTAAGGTATTAATGTTTTAATGTTTTGTTTAAATATTATTTTTGTCTTTAATTGAGCAAAATATAAAAAAAAAAATTAAAAGTTTGATATTTTCCACTTAAACACTAGGGGGAGCAGCTGCTGAAATCCGTCTGTAGAACTAGCTCACATTACAGCTGCAGTAAAAGTGGGCAGAATCTGCTCTCATGTATGGGATGTCACAGCTCCCCCTCCCAATCTGAGTGTTTCCAAAAAGATAAGAGAGAATGAAGTTTAGGATCACAGTGCGGAGCCATTTTGAAGGTGAACAGAAAGTGATCCTATTATGTCTAAAGTCTCACCAAGGACAGCTGCATAGTGCTCCCCACATAGCGCTCTGCACGCCCCGTACCAGCAATTCTTTGCCACAGACACGCACGCTCGCAATGCTCTGTCGCACGCACGCATACACATGTATACCGCTCCTCCAGTATACTGCGCCTCACTGACCTGAGGAGCAGAGGCCAGAGGTGAGCACACGGGAGCGGGGGGGAGCGGTGGCGGGGGGAGGAGCGGCGGCGAGGGGGACAGAGGGTAGCGGCGGTGAACTGGCACTGGTACTCACACATCCATCCCGGCGGGTGACAGGGGGAAAGTGCAGCACACAGCATACACTGTGAGCTCCACAAAGTTGGCGGTGGTCTCAATCCTCTGCTGTGATGTGGACAGCCCAGGGGGCTTGTCCAGGTCACAGTAGAAAGCAGACAGAGTGCAGAAGATAGGAGACAGTTGTTGGGCTGCGACCCATGCAAAGGCGCTGCCGTATTTGAGATGAGTAACTGTTGTTACTCACAGCAAATACAGCATGGCAGCCCCCAGTACTTCAGTAAAATTAGAATTAAATAAAAACTAAATAAACAGTGAATTTAATTTTGTATTACAAATACTTGATTTCATAATCACTATTATTAATATAAAAATAAAAAAACGCGACACCTTCCCTTTAATGGTTGTAAGTAGATATGGGCGAGCACTAAAATGCTCGTTATTCAAGGCGAGCAGGTCTGAAAGGGCTCAACTCGAGTAACTAGTATTACGGAAGTCAATGATTGGGCAGTTCGGCTTTCTGCCCACATACAGCCAGCCATATACAAAGCATTTCCGGAAGAAGCCAGGGTGTTATATTTTTTTTTCTTGACACACTACATCCAAAAATTTTCTGTTTAGCTCCTAGGTGGGAGAGCCATTCGGACACTGCAAATTGCTTGCAACGGGGTGTAGGCTCCCATCATTCAGTGAAAGGAGCCGGGTCTTTGTGTTCTCGTTTCACGGACGACACATCCGAGCACCTGCAATACTCTGGTAATCCCCGCACATGTCTGCTGATCTGATCAGCAGATGTGTGGCTAACAGGTGTGGGTGGATCAGAGATCCACTCGCCCCTGCTAACCACTTAGATTGCACTGTCAAACTCTGTTTGCCGCCACCATCGGTGGCCCCGTGACGCTATCACATGGCGCTGATGTGTTACCAGGACAGCGCGGGGTCAGATGATAAACCCTGACACTGTAATGAGTCACTTTCTATGAGAGCTGGAAAAGGGCTGGCACTCACAGGAACACTGCATTTCTCCTGATCAGAGCAATACTGCAGCATCACTCTGATAAGGAAAAAAGATTGCAGTGTGCAGTCATAAAGTCTACTGGAGGGGGTTAGTAAAATTTAAAAAAAAAAAAAAAAAAAAAAAAAAAAAAAAAAAACTTAAAAAAATTGAAATCACCCTCCTTTTGCCCCACTGAAAAAAAAACAAAAAGAAAATAAAAAACAATACACATATTTGGTATTGCCCCATTCAGAAATGCCCATCTATCAAAATACAAAATCAATTAATCTGATCGGTAGAGGGCATAGCAAGAAAGAAATTCCGAACACCAAAATTACGGGGTTTTTTGGTTGCTGCAACATTGTATTAAAATGCAATAACAGGCATTAAAAAAAATTGCATCTAAACAAAAATGGTATAATTAAAATTGTCAGTGCAAGATGGAAAAAGTAAGCAGTCACTGAGCCTCAGATCCTGAAAAATGAGAACACTACAGGTCTCGGAAAGTAGTGACAAAAGCGCAATTTTGGGGGGGGGGGGGGTACAAACTTCAGAATTTTTTTTCACTACTTAGATAAAAAGTATACATGTTTGGTATCTATGAACTTGTACTGATGTGAAGCATCATACCGACACATCAGTCTTACCATATAGTGAACATGGTGGAAAGAAGAAAAACAAAAACCATTGTAAAAATCACTTTTTTTACAATTTCTCCACAATTAGAAAAAAAAAAAAAAAGATCCCATTTTTTAGTATATTATATGGTTAAATGAATAGTGTCATTTAATAGTACAACTCGACCCGCAAAAAAAATAAGCTCTCATATGGCTATATAGATGAAAAATAAAAAAAAAGTTATAGCTATGAAAGAAGGGGAGGAAAAAATGAAAATAAAATCACCCGGGGTGAAAGGGTTAAATCTTTAAAAGTAAAATTCACTTAAAAAGATATTGTTTGAATATATTCTAAAAAAATAATTAAAAAAAATCATCTAATTCTACAACCAATAAATTAATAGATTCTATGGCTTCTCTGCATTTAATGGTTACTACTCACCTGTTTGGTTATCTGTGGGAATCTCCTCTTTACACCGGTCATCACCCCTCACATATGTCTCTGTAGTATTAATAGGGGTCAGATCTTCACCCTGAAAATAATATTGGAAAAGTCACAGACAGATGGAGAAGTTTAGTGAAATGATTTTAAAGAAAAGAAAAAAAAAAATAGCTGCAGGTCGGCTCCTAATTGTAAACAGCAGTCTCTATAACCAGGAAATTGTGAGAAGATCCAGACATCTAATGTCTATGATCAGCTTTATCCTGTCACCAAGTATAAACCATACACTGAATGGCCACATTATTACAGACACCCATCTCGTAGCACTAAGGGTCTTCTTTGGCCTTCAGAACCTCAGAATTTCATTGCATCCTATATTACACTAAGTGACTAAATACCATAGTAAAATCAGGAATATTGGCCCATGCCGGCAGGATCTCTCTTTTTTCCAATGAAGTTTATTTTTTCTATCTCCCTTAGCGATCTATGGCAAGAGACGTATCTAGGGGGGCTGGCGGGGCATCTTCCCCGGGTGCAATTGTCAGTGGTCTGCTGTCGTGCTGACTGATGTGGCGCTGTGAAAGTCTCCCCGGGGATTACGTTTGCCGCCCCGTAGTGGGAGCCGGACAATCTTTGAGCCTAGCTGTCAAGCGTGCGGCTCCCACTGATCAATTGTCCTTGTATCTCTAAAGCTGGGGTCACACTAAACGACAGCGACGTCGCTGTTACGTCACCAAAATGGTGACGTAGCAGCGACCTTGTAAGTCGCTGTTATGATCGCTGCTTAGCTGTCAAACACAGCAGCCGAAGCAGCGATCATAACGACATGCGTCGCTGTTCTGCAACATGTGCAGAGAGCAGGGAGCCGCGCACACTGAGCACTGGCTCCCTGCTCTCCTAGCTACAGTACACATCGGGTTAATTACACGATGTGTACTGCAGCTACATGTGCGGAGAGCAGGGAGCCGCGCACACTGAGCGCTGGCTCCCTGCTCTCCTAGATACAGTACGCATTGGATTAATTACACGATGTGTACTGCAGCTACATGTGCAGAGAGCAGGAGCCGGCACTGGCAGCGTGAGAGCGGCGGAGGCTGGTAACGAAGGTAAATATCGGGTAACCACCTTGGTTACCCGATGTTTACCTTGGTTACAGCTTACCGCAGCTGCCAGATGCCGGCTCCTGCTCCCTGCTCGCTTCATTTCGTCGCTCTCTCGCTGTCACACACAGCGATCTGTGCGTCACAGCGGGAGAGCGACAACCAAAAAATGAAGCTGGACATTCAGCAACGAGCGGCGACCTCACAGCAGGGGCCAGCTCGTTGCTGGATGTCACACACAGCGACGGGACGTTGCTGCAACGTCACAGAAAATGGTGACGTAGCAGCGACGTCGTTGTCGCTGTGTGTGACACCACCTTAAGACTCGAGGCCAATTGAAGCAGTGACCGCCGGTGCTGACTTCCGGGTCACAGAAACGGCTGCAGTGTGATCAGATGACCTGATCACACTGCTGACCCAGAAGTCAGGGCCGCAGCGCAGAGAACACTGATGATAAGTGCTCGAGTGGAGCTTAAGACAGTGACAGCAAAGAGGAACAGTATGGGGTGGGTGGGGGGTACCTATGGACACAGAATGGGGGAACAG
Source organism: Anomaloglossus baeobatrachus (assembly GCF_048569485.1). Classification (NCBI taxonomy): domain Eukaryota; kingdom Metazoa; phylum Chordata; class Amphibia; order Anura; family Aromobatidae; genus Anomaloglossus; species Anomaloglossus baeobatrachus. The sequence continues at coordinate 518,896,477 of NC_134357.1, forward strand.
AGGGTGGGGTAGGGTGGGGGCAGCATCTATAGACACAATATGGGAGAGAGAGGGTGGGGAGAGTGAAGTATCTGTGAACAAAGTATTGTGGGAAGGGAGGATGAGGGGGCGGGGGGAAGTATCTTTGGACACAGTATGAGGAGAGGGAGGATAAGGGGTGATGTATGGCAAGAGAGAGGATGAGGGGTGATGTTTAGCGAGAGAGGATAAGGGGTGTATACAGACATAGTATAGGGAGAGAGCGTGAGAGGTGATGTATACAGACATAGTATAGGGAGTGAGGGTGAGGTGTGAGGTAGAAGAGACATAGTATAGGGAGTGAGGGTGAGGGGTGATGTATGGGGAAAGAGTGAGAGGTGATGTATACTGACATAGTATAGGGAGCGAGGGTGAGGGGGGAATGTATACAGACATAGTATGTGGAGCTATTGGGGAATGTATACAGATATAGTATGGGGAGCAAATGGGAAAGAAATTTTGAGGACACAGAATAAAGAGTGACATGGTATGAGGAGCAAGTGGGCAGGATGAGGAGTGAGGGAAAAAATTATATGGACACACAGGAGGTAGTGAGGAGACAGTAATGCGGGTGTCACACGGTACGATCTACCGTGCGATCGCACGAGCGATCGTACCCGCCCCCGTCGTTTGTGCGTCACGGGCAAATCGCTGCCCGTGTCGCACAAAGTCGTTAAACCGCCGTCACACGTACTTACCTGCTGAGCGACCTCGCTGTGGGCGGCGAACATCCTCTTCCTGAAGGGAGAGGGACGTTCGGCGTCACAGCAACGTCACACAGCCGCCGGCCAATAAAAGCGGAGGGGCGGAGATGAGCGGGACGTAAATATCCCGCCCACCTCCTTCCTTCCGCATAGCCGGCGGGTGCCGCAGGACGCAGGTAAGCTGTGTTCATCATTCCCGGGCTGTCACACGGAGCAATGTGTGCTGCCTCGGGTACAATGAACAACCGGCGCCATGAAAAATAAACGATTTTTTAAAAATAAGCGACGTGTACACAACTCGTGATTTGTGACCAATTCAGCGTCGCTCGGAGGTGTCACACGAAACGACGTCGCAAACGATGCCGGATGTGCGTCATAAAAACCGTGACTCCGACGATGCATCGCACGATAGATCGTCTCCTGTAACGCCCGCATAAGGGATGAGAAAAATGTAAGCGGGCACAGAATAGAGATTGGGTAGTGGAGAGGGGGCAGAATGAGAGGACAGTGTGAGGCCATAGCGAGTAGGGGTGTGTGATGAGAGAGCACAGTATAAAGACTGGGCAGAATAAGGAGACACAGTGTAAAGAACAGTGTGAAGTGTAGGCTCAGTATGGAAAGGAGAGGGTGTATGGAGGGCATGTACCATAAGAGGGACAGTGTGTGGGACATATTTTGTGCAGAGAAAACAGGGGCCATTACTTATTCTGGGGCACAGTGTAGAGCAGATATTTTTAAATAGAAGTATTAACATTCTGCTATTTTTAGGGGCATCGAGTCGGGATGTGCTGCGGAAGACTGGAGAAGATGGAGGTCTGCGAAGACGAGCTGTGGATGTGAAAACTATTCAAGGTGTCAGGACAAGATGAAGAATAGAAAGAAACAACTCAGAGACAACATTATCTATAAAAGGTACCTGAATGTAAATATTTGTGATACTGACTATGTCCCATCATTAGGCCACGGTCCCACTTGCGCATTGCTTCTGATGTGAGCGCAATGGGACCCCCATTGATCAGCTGTTCTTGGTGCAGGTGGCCGGAAATGCTTATTTCTGGATCTGCTCCGTCTTCTGATACTGTCCGCGGTCCGGTACTGCACATCCGCCTCATTGATTTTAATAGGAGGCTGCTGCCACTATCAGAAGACTGAGCAAATCCAGAATTGAGTACTTCCACTTCCGGCCACCTGCCACCACCGGCACGGTACCTAGAACAGGCGATTGGCGGGGGGTGCCAGGTGCCGGACCCTAACCAATCAGACATTGGTGACCTATCCTATGGAAAGGCCATCAATGTTAAAGTAGTGGACAACCCCTTTAATAAAGTCTTGTGCCGTCTGACAAGTTAATGGTTACTATGTTTTTATTTATGTTGTTAGGAGCATTATAGGGCTTGTCCAAGTTTGTGAGGAGTCTGCAGTCACTCCATATGTCACTATGTGACTGCAGACATCTGAATTCTCACAGTGCGCACACTGCACGCTGTCGGGATTCTCTGCTGTTGGCGGTGAGAGTGGGAGGTTACGAAGCTGTAAGTATGCGATTTACATAGATGTGGTCATGTGCTGAACAGACATGCTCAATGAAAATGAATTGACTGAAGCTGGACACATCAAACCAGAATGTGGCCAGAAGTATATAAATCTCATACTTGTGCTCTCATGATCGTCCACTCATCACTGGCACCAGAGAATCCTAAAAGTGTGCAGAACATGCATTGTAAGAATTCAGAAGCCTAAAGTCACAAATAGTCACTGCAGACTTTCATCTCAAATCTGGACAACCCCTTTAATTATAAAATTAAGCCGTGTAGTATCCTTAGATCTAACAGCGTGTAATATACCCACTGTCAGCTGTGCTTGCTGGTTCCAGCAGTCACCACATGGCTTCTCCACTCATATGTGATTTTCATACTTGCATGTGACAATTAGCTTTTCTTCATACGTTTCTCATTGAACATTGAGAGAATAGAAGCTCGTTACCATGTGACTGTAAGTGTGAAAATCACATATGAATGATTGGCCACATGAAGACAACCCAAACCGCTTGGTGGGGGGGCGCCAAACTGAATTCTTGCCCCGGGTGCTGGAAAGCCTAAATACACCTCTGTCTATGGCAGTGATACGGCTTGGCCATCTGCTGAAGATCAACGAGTGTATTGACACACATTTTTTGGACTCCAGTGCTGCAATCAATGTACATGACTGTGCTCCACCCAATCATCGGAACGCTTCCCGATTTCTTCCTTGATTAATTGTTAACGTTCTCAGGATCTTCTTACATTGGATGTTTTTTCTTGGTCACAACTTTCTCAGCATAGTCTAGACACCATTACATGTAAAATACCCCATGAGCAGAGGATGTACTACAAATAATGCTAAGACAACGTTATTTATACAGGAAACATAACTTTATCCTACAACAATGCTTCTGAGACAAAATCCAAGAAAACTGCAAAAAAAATAAAACTATGAGCATATACCCTACAGCAAGTAAATAAGTACATAGTATATGTAAATAACATTGGGTACTAAAGGCCCCGTCACACACAGAGATAAATCTTTGGCAGATCTGTGGTTGCAGTGAAATCATGGACATATTGTTCCATTTGTACACAGCCACAAACCTGACACTGATTGTCCACAATTTCACTGCAACCACAGATCTGCCGCAGATTTATCTGTGTGTGTGACAGGGCCTTTAGTCAACGCTATTTTGATGAAAAAAAGAATAAAAAGCTATCCCACCAGGACAAGGCGTACCCATCGGGACAGTCCTAATGCGTCACTAGTGTTAAAACCTTACCCATTGTCACACACTATCATTGTGAATAAGGGCAGATCAGGACAGGGTCCAGGCTGAGTCATCCATAATTAGGAAGCTATACAGATGAAATACTGTATTTTTCGGATTATAAGACGCACTTTTCCTCCCAAAAATTTTGGAGTAAAATGAGAGAGTTGCGTATTAAAATCCAAATGTAGCTTACCGGGGGGTGGTGAAGAGGAATCAAAAGCGTCAGGAGCGATGCGATGTGCTGCCGGCGCTGCTCTGTGCGTCAGGCGGCGTGGCACAGCTCTGCTCCACGTGACGGGTAGTGAGACATCGGCCATTCTGAAGATGTCGGCGGTGAGGGCTTCAAATAATGGCGCCTAGAGTAGGAGCTCTCGGCTCAAGCTCTCATGTGCGCATGCGCTGACTCTAGGCGCCATTATTTGAAGCCCTCACCGCCAACATCTTCAGAATGGCCGGTGCCTCACTGCCAACCGCACAGAACAGCCCTGCGTCGCACGGAGCAGTCCCGCGCCGCAAAGAGCAGCCCCGCGCCGCAAAGAGCAGCCCCGCGCCGCAAAGAGCAGCCCCGCGCCGCAAAGAGCAGCCCCGCGCCGCAAAGAGCAGCCCCGCGCCGCAAAGAGCAGCCCCTCGTTGCAAAGAACAGAGCCACGCCGCAAAGAGCAGCCCCAGCACAGAGCAGCGTCTGCAGTGAGTAACTGGGCCTCCCCTCTGTACTACTTGCAGTATTGCCTTACTCCAGTACCGCCCCTGCCTCCTGTGAGCCCCACTCCGCTGCCGACCCCCTGCCTGGTAAGACCCTACCGAATTATAAAACAGACCCATATTTTTTTGCGTCTTATAAAACGAAAAATACGGTACTTAGCTCAGAAAGGGGACTACGTTCCTGTTTGACCAAACCCTGATGACACTGTACAGTGTAAGATTTTGCCATCAGGGTTCCATCAGTTATTTCCTGTATGCAAAATAAATTAAAAAGCTTTTCTTATTAATTATAATGTTAATCACGGACAGCACATGGATTGTACATTGATTCCATTCGTGTGCTGCCTGTGATTTTCACAAACCCGGATATTTGTATGGGGACTTTTGATTCATTGATGAGGATAAAAAGCAGACATGTCTGTGCAATTTTTTTCCCGCACACTCGGCCTAGAAGAAATACGGACACCGCAGACTATAAAGGGTACGTATTCATTCAGTGAAAAACATTAATACAGGTACATGAGAAACGGAATGAGGCTTTAGTTATAGGAAACGTATTAACCAAGCACAACATGGAAAAAGCAGCACAAAGTAAAACAGCACAGGCTTCACAGCAGTGGTGGTGACGACCTCCAGGGACTGGGGAGACTCGTTACCGGGCCGCGGTTCTGCTGCTGGGGTGCCGCAGTAGCCAGACCCGGTTCAATGACCCCAGCGGTGTTGTTTAATGAAAATGTAGGGAATGATGGTTGTTTTCGTTACGCCACCTGTGGTATGCGGCAAGATGTGGTGCCGCCGCTGCGAGATAGGGACCTCTGGGGCTGATGCTGACGCAGCTTGGATGGTGTAGCTCTCCACAGGTAGAGCAGGGCCCCAGGGCGGAAGAGGGTGGTAGTAGTAGTCTATTATGGCGGGTGCAGGCGAATAATGGAGCGAGTCAGGGATGCATTCAATAGGATGTTTACTCACTGTAGCCGGTTACACAAGCCGTGGACCACCCATGGTTCACTGTGATGGGCTCCAGCCGATCCCAGGTAGTTCGGAGGTTGAGTCCGGTGCACCTTTCTTTAATGTGCGCTTTACCTGGTCGACTTCTGCGCTGGCGTTGCCCTCCTGCCTTGCGCCCTCGCTCACCGAACCTGTCCAGTGGCCGTGAACCCTATTGGAGCTCTATCCACTTGATCCTTTTGGGTCACTTTCAAGTAATTCGTGCGTGGTGGTAGCTTCGGTGCTTAGAGACACCTCAGCCACTGGTTTCACTAGGGAGCCCGTGGGTTTAATCTCCTGTCCCCGAATTGCAACCGTGTCCCTCCTCTCGTTGATTATGTGTGGAACAAGTCCACGGGGTAATAGTGGAATTCCCATGGGTTCTGGGACCCTTCTTGCTATACCCGGGCCGAGCAGTACCAGCTCCAGACCACAGGTCTTGTCTCCTCCACTCCAACTTCCTTCTTTTTTTTACTGTACACTACACCTCTGTTCCCACTCAGCTGACTCAACCCCCCGGTCTGGTTCAGGTATAATTACGCCCTCCATTTGAATTTGGAGTCACACTGAAAATTGGTCACTTACCGTATTTTTCGCTTCATAAGACGCACATGATTATAAGACGCATCCCCAAATTTGGTGAAGGAAAAGAGATTTTTTTTTTAATAAATGGGGTCCGTCTTATAATGCCAGGGTCCGTCTAACAAATCATATAGGGTATATGTCCCTCATAGCCCCCCCCATCCTAAAATTAGCCCCCTTAATCTGGATATGGCCCCCTTATATTGAATATAGCCCCCTTGTGCTGGCACACGGCCCCCTGTGGCTGGCACACGGCCCCCTGTGGCTGGCACACGGCCCCCTGTGGCTGGCACACGGCCCCTATTGCTGCCCATTGCCCCCTGTGGATGCAACACATCACCCTGTGTTAGATATGGCCCCCATGCTGCTGCTTATAGTAAAATAAACTCTTTCATTACCTTCTCCAGCGCTGTCCTCCCTCGTGTTTCCCTCTGTGCTGCTGAGTTCCTGCACTTCCTGGTTCTCGGTGCCGGTCATGTGATCAGCACAGCAGAGTGACATTTCTGCATGCATGATCACAGCGGCAGGAGGGAGACACCGGAGATCAGCGCTGGAGGAGGTAAAGAGCTTTTTATTTTACAATGGGCAGCAGCATGGGGGCCATATCTAACACAGGGGGGCATGTGCCATCAAAGGGGAGCACAGGCACATATAATATGCGCCACTCCCCCAGCCAGTCACCGCGGTGTGGTTTCAGCACCACAGTGATGGACAGCGGCAGTGCATATTATATGAGTGGGAGCAGGAGATCTCCCGCTGCAGGCCTCACCAGCTCACCAGCCTCTACCAGCCTCCAGCACTGTTCCAGAGCTGCCCCCACCTCCACTGGACCCTGCAGTATATCATCTGTATATTCGGATTATAAGACGCACCCCCTACTTTCCCGCAAAATTTGGGGGAACAAAAGTGCGTCTTAAAAAAAAAACAAAAAAAAAACGAAAAATACGGTAATTTTCTACTGCATTCTGGGGTCACGAGTCTAATTTCCATACAGAACATTTTCAATTGGGAGAGGACAGATAAATTGTCCATTCAGTGTTTTATACTGGTGGGTAAAACAAGACTGAGCACAAGACCTTCACAGCCGTCTACACAACATAGGGAGATTTCATGACACCTTCTCTCCATCTACCTGATGATCCTGAGGAACATCGGGATCTTCTTGTTTACAGTCCTGAGGAAGAAGAGGATGGGGATATCTCTCTGCTGTTGTCTTCTTACTGGCTAGAACTGTAGGAAACACATACAAGGACTGAATTCATTCTTTAAATACAGATAATTATAGGCCGTGTGTATTTAGTCCTATTACCTGGTGATGTGAGGGGCTGGGGATCCTCCATCATGACATCCTTGTACAGATCTTTGTGTCCTTCTAAATATTCCCACTCCTTCATGGAGAAATAGACGGCGACGTCCTGACTCCTTATAGGAACCTGACACATACAATGATACCGTCATCCCCCGATCCCTTCATAGCGTTACTGTATAATGCCCAGCATTCCGAGCAGTGTCACCTCTCCAGTCAGCAGCTCAATCATCTTGTAGGCGAGTTCTAGGATCTTCTGGTCATTGATGTCCTCATGTATCAGGGGTTGAGGTGGAGGTCCCATGATTGGGCTCAGGGGTCTTCCCCATCCCTCAGACACAGGGGCCTGACAGCGCTCACTAGAGGTCTTCTTCACTACTGTGTAATCCTGGTTATGGAGAGACACATTAATAAATTTCACTACAGACATTTCCAGAGTCCTCACCTCTCCAGTTCTGTCCATCTGTTATTCCCATAGATAAGAATGATGTAATGTGACGTCATCAGAATCTCTCACCTCTCCAGTAAGCCGGAAGAGGATCTCTAAGGTGAGGTGTAATAACTTCTCCACCATCTTGTCCCTATCCATCCTTCATGGGGCAATCAGGAGAATTCTCTTATATAGAAGATCTGAGAGGATCCGATATTGTAGGGACCTGAATGGGGAGAAGATGACGATGTAACATCATAAAGATCCCATGTAAGAAATCTCCGGAGCTGTTACCGGCTTCACATGATCACTACATCCAGTCCTGGCCCCGTCCTCCCCCAGGTATAACACACAATCCAACTATATCACTGCAGTTTCTGAAGTTGCTGAGAGACCTGTGGTGACATCCCAGTCACGTGACTCACCAAAGGTCCTTAACACTGCACTGCAGGAGTCCAGGCCTGCACAATATGAGGGGGAACAGAACCTGGAAACTGAGCCTCTCATATTCAAATGTATTGGCGTCTTTCAGATATGCATATATTTGAACAGTGCGGTGACAGGACTGAGGTAGAGGAGCACTCCTAAGCCTCGCACCAACGTACTGTCATCACCGGGGCCGCAGCTGCAGAGAAGAAGAGGACGCGCAGGTGACTCGCCCACCCCAGGGCTATGGGACACCCGGTGCCGGGCTAGTCCGGTGGTAGTCAGTGGTGGCTGGGCCCGGCTCCGTGGCCCTGGTGGGTGTCAGTAGAATATGTGGCTGATGACTTTAAGTTTGTGTTCGTGACGCCACCTGTGGTATGCGGCTATTAAGCCGCCGCCGCTGCTGTGTAAGGCCTCCGGGGTGATGAAGTGGCAGCAATGGTGGTACTGCTCCCCACAGGTGGAGCGGTGCCCCGGGACACAGTTGGTGCTTGTGGGAGTCTATGGTGTTGTGTGACTAGCACGGTGCAGGGCCGACAAGCAATGAAAGAAACAGGCACAAACAGTAGTCTCTTTACCTTCTCCTCTTTTACTCGGCAGAAGTTTAGTCCAGGGAGACCGTCACAGATGGTAAAGATGGTCCGGCCGGCCTGGAAGTGCCTGGGGTGATCTTTGGCCAGTTGAGTATGAGGCCTACTCCTTAATCTTTCTTTGCTGTTTAGGACACTGCACTTTGGGTTAGCAATTGCCCTCTTGCTGCTGGGACTGGTGGTTCGTCCCTTTGTCTGTGGGGTAGACTGCGCAGGCCCTCTCTGGTGCTTCTCTGCTGGAGTCCACACCAGGCCCTTGGGATGCAGCTGTACCCTCAGTTTGCTTCTGGGCCAGGGGGCTTGCAGCTCTCCTGCCCTCCGGATTCAGCTACCAGGGATGGATTTTATGCCCTGGCAACCACAGACTCCGATGTCCGAGTCTCCTCTGTGCCTCTCTGCACCTCTTGCTTCACTGGGCCAAGCTATTCCAGCTCTAGGCCCCAATTCCACAAGGCAGCACTACTCTCCGTCTGTCCTCTTTCACTCCTGTCTCCAGACTAACTACTACTTTCTCCCTTCAGCCAAACTTAAGGAATGCTCCCTGAAGTTCCAGGTTCAGAGCTCCCCCTGCTGGCCGGAGGGAGAACTGTGTTGGGTGTTAACTTACTGGCCAATAGATCTCCCAATTACCTCCAAGCTCAGCATTAACCCTTTGGGAGGGCAATGCTGTTGTGGCGACCAGGTCCTGGGGCGCCACACTCCCCCTTAGTTAAATTCAGTACTCCCAGACTGTAGAAACAAACATGACATGTTAGAACATTTCATCCCATTATGGGAGGCGCATTACTTGAACGTTACAAACTTAAACATTACTATAAGAGTCCAGTGTGGCTCCCTGCCGGGTGTCCATTACACTGCTCCATGGGGGACCCGCCGCGATCAAACCCCCAACGTAGGCTCTGGGCGTGCGTCAGAGCATTGATGACCCCACTCTATGCACGCCGGACGGGTTTTTCTTCAGGGGTGTTGAGCACACTGGTGCTAACTATGAACAATTTAGGTGTTGGCCACCCATAGTCCAGTGGCCCAATTGTCCATTTTCGCAATCAAAGAAAAAGAAAAATATTTTGTACACAACGTTACAGACATTTCGCATAACTATTTACATTCCAATAAGTACTCTCTCTTTTTCCCTTATACAGTTGACTCTCTATACCTTGGAGGGGGTTGTCCCCGAGTGCTGCATTGAGACCTGCGTAGCTCTGGTGTTTGTCCCTGACTACTTGGTGTGTCTTCTACCTCAGCACTACAGGTAGGCCTAACCCCGATAGGTAAGCGTGATGATTGCCTATGCGGTCTAAGAGTCGCCAAGGGTATGACAGGTTCACCACTGACAGGGGGTTGATCCTCCTGTTCCACTGCTGGCGTGTCATCTCGTGTTGGAGCGGACGGTTCTTTAGGTGGATCCGGAACCTCTTCTGTTTCTGGCTCGACCAACTGCGGAAACGTCAAAACTGGTACCACTATGGCATTGTTTATTCGGGTCCAAGTTTTGGGGAATTTTCCAAGGATTGTTTGGATCATCTCCCCCTCTTTTTCTTGACTTTGGGGACTTCCTTGTACTTCTTCCACTTCTCTTTGGATTCTGCACCGTTCAGGGAACGCTTTCAGGCGGTCTCGAGAGACTGCTTGATAGGTCTTACCTTCATCCTTGCTTATGAGGCATACCTTACTGTTGTCAAAGTTGGAGGGGATAATGGTGTAGGGCTCGTTTTCCCACTGATCATCCAATTTATGCGTCCTCCGCTTCTTCTTGAGGACTTGTTCTCCAGGTGCTAAGGGAGTTGCTGGGGCTGTTTGATTGTAATGCTGCTCTTGTCTCGTTCTTGCTTGAGACAGGGCCCTCTCTACGCATTCCTGGACCTTACGGTACCGCTGCTGCCGCTCTGTATCCCAATCCTCCATTTCCTGAACCGCCTCAGGTGACACAGTCCCCATCTCAAAGTCTACAGGTAACTTGCCAGGTCTGGCTCGCATCAGGTAAGCAGGGCTGCAGTTGGTCGAATTTACCGGGATATGGTTGTACAAGTCTACCAGATCTGGTAACTTTTCTGGCCATTGGTTTCTTTCTTCCAAAGGTAGAGTCTTGAGCATGTCAATAACCACATGGTTCATCTTTTCGCACAATCCATTGGTTTGGGGGTGGTACGGTGTGGTTCTGATTTTCTTACAACCGTACAGGTTACAGAACTCTTGGAACACTTCTGCCTCGAATGCAGGACCCTGATCAGTCAGTACCCTTTCAGGGTAACCATGAGGTCGACAAAAGTAGGCCTGAAATGCTCTCGCTGCTGTTCTGGCTGTCTGGTCCTTCACGGGCACCACTACCAGGAAACGGGAGTAATGGTCCACAATGGTGAGGGCGTACACATAGCCTGACCGGCTTGGTGTTAACTTCACGTGGTCCAGGGCCACCAACTCCAGGGGCTGCTTCGTGACAATTGGCTGTAGGGGAGACCTCTGGCTGGCATCATCTTTCCGCCTCAGGTTACACGGACCACAGTCTCGGCACCACTTCTCAACGGTCTTTCTCATGTGTACCCAGTAGAACCGATCACGCAGTAGGGTCTCCAACTTCTTCCACCCGAAGTGTCCTGCATTATCATGATAAGCTGCCAGGACCATTGGAGCATCCCTCTGTGGGACCACTATCTGCCAGACGAGTTCATTTGTTCGCCAGTTGACATATCTCTTGCAGAGCTTGCCTTGGTACGTGAACAGTCGTCCCCGCTCCTTCCACAGCTGCTGGGCTTCTTCTGGAGCATCTGGGCCAAGGTGGGTCTCAGCTTGTGCTAGCTTTTCTTTGACCAATCGCACGGCCGGGTCACCGTTCTGTGTCTCTTCCCAATTATGGTGGAGTAACGGGTTGACCGAGACCTCGTGCTGGCTCGAGCGCTTCACTCCTACAGCATGCTCACACTGGGAAACACCTTGGTGATGGAAAGCCGGTAACTATTTCTTCGAGTTCATCCAGGTCTTCTCCAGACTCGGGTAAGTGAGGCATTCTGGACAGCGCATCAGCATTGTTATTCTTCTTGCCAGCCCGATACTTGATGGTAAAGTCAAAGTTAGACAGCCGGGCCATCCATCGCTGTTCCAACGCACCTAACTTGGCTGTTGCCAGGTGTGTCAACGGATTGTTGTCCGTGAAGATGGTGAACTTGGCCGATGCCAGATAGTGCTTGAAGCGTTCAGTCACTGCCCAAACAATAGCGACGAACTCCAGCTTGAAGGAACTGTAGTTTTCTGGATTCCTTTCTGTGGGCCGAAGCTTCCTACTGGCGTACGCTATCACCCTCTCTCTGCCTCCCTGCACCTGGGACAGAACTGCTCCCAGGCCCACGTTGCTGGCGTCTGTATACAGTACAAACGGCTGGCTGTAGTCAGGGTAGGCCAGAATTTCTTCTCCCGTGAGAGCCCCTTTCAGCCGGACAAAGGATGCTTCTAGTTGGCTGCTCCATTCAAATGGAGTGCTCTGCTTCTTAGCCTGCTTTGGCTGGCCCACCAGGAGATCTTGAAGGGGCGCTGCTATCTTTGTGAAACCATCAATGAACCTTCGGTAGTAGCCCACCAGCCCAAGGAACTGCCGCACCTCTTTTACCGTCGTGGGTCTTGGCCAGTCCTTGATTACGGTGACTTTCTCCGGATCAGGTGCCACACCTTCTGCGCTGACCACATGACCCAGGTACTGTACCTTTGGCTTCAAGAGGTGACATTTGGACGGCTTGATCTTCAGGCCATATTTCGACAAAGACTCAAACACTTCTGCTAAGTGCTTCAGGTGGTCTTCATAAGTCTTGGAGTAGACTATGACGTCATCCAGGTACAACAGCACGGTTTCAAAGTTGTGGTGGCCCAAGCAGCACTCCATCAACCTTTGGAATGTCCCTGGGGCGTTGCAGAGCCCGAATGGCATACAGTTGAACTCACAGAGGCCCATTGGCGTCGTGAATGCAGTCTTCTCCTTGTCCGCCTCTGCCACGGGAACCTGCCAATACCCACTGGTGAGATCCAAGGTGGAGAAATATTTAGCTGACTTTAAGGCTGTTAGTGACTCCTCTATTTTGGGCAGTGGATAAGCATCTTTATGTGTAATGCGGTTAATTTGCCTGTAATCTACACACATTCTCATTGTACCATCTTTTTTCTTTACGAGCACTAGTGGAGCTGCCCAGGGGCTACAACTATCTCTGATAACCCCAGCCTCCTTCATTTCCCGCAACATTTCTTTGGCACGCTGATACTGTGCGGGGGGTACAGGGCGGTATCTCTCTTTAATGGGATGATGATTACCCGTGGGGATTTGATGTTTAACCCCTTTCACCTGCCCAAAATCTAGGGGGTGTTTGCTGAAGACCCGCTCGTACTCCTGTACCACCCGGTAAACCCCATGCTTTTGGTGTGAGGGGGTGGAGTCGGTGCCCACATGTAATTTTTGGCACCAGTCTTCCAGCTGCCCCTTGGAGCCATTGTCTTCCGCCTGGTCGGACGGGATCAAGGGTTCCACTGCTTTGATGGTATTGTTGCTGACAGTGTACAGTTTTGCTACAGTGGCGTACCGGGGCAATTTGGCCTCCTCCTCCCCACAATTCAGGACACGGACGGGCACTCTCCCCTTGCGGACGTCTGCTACCCCTCTGGCTACCAGGACTCCAGGCCTACTGTCTGAATACACCGGTTCTACCAAGGCATGGTAATCCTGACCCCTGAGGCCTATTGCTGCCCGACACCATATCAACATTTCAATTCTTGGGGGTATTGCAATGGGGAGGGGGTCACTTAACCTCACACTGCCAATTTCTCCTCCGGCCAGCTCTACCTGCTGCCTCCTCATCAGGGCTCTGATCTCCCTCTGTAGGGCACGCTGCTGCCCGGAGCTGGCGGTTTCAGACGCCTGTTGCAACAAAATTATCACTTCGGCAATACAATTTTCTATCACATTTGTACCAATGGTTAGCAGTGGGTCAGATTCTTTGCGATCAATATCTACAATTATCATCCCCTGACATGGCAATTCTACCCGCCCCACTTTAATGGTTACTTCTTTGTACCCAATTTGAGGTAAGGGCTGACCATTACTGGCCACAATTGTTAAATCATCATCTGGGCCATGGTCAATGTCTGAATCAGCCCAATATCTTTTGTACAGTTTGTAGGGGATGGTTGTTACCTGGGACCCCGTATCCAGGAGGGCATTCAAAGGGATCCCATCCAGCACAATGGGAAGGACCGGTCGTCCTCCCACATACTTGCTGTGGCTGGGGTTTGAGCCGGGCTTCCTCACACCTGGGGGTTGGCTCCTGGCCCCAGGCTCGGCCCATTTAAAGGACAGCGTCGTGCAATGTGGCCCGCCTGGCTGCAGCGGCGGCAGATCGGTTGTCCTGTTGAATCATACCGGTCTGTGTCTTTTCCTCGGGTCGGCGGAATCCTCCTCTGTCGCATCCATGGGACGTCATCTGGGCTGGAGGCCAACTCGATTCTTGCAGGCGATGGGGTCACTTGTAGAGACTGCACGGTCTTGGCAAGGGCAGCTACAGTCCTGGTCAGCTCCTGGACCTGCTGTCTGAGCTCTGCAGTGGGATCTTTATCCAGGGACTGCGCCTCAGCCCCTGCAGCAGCTCGTGTTGCAGGCACCACCCCGGGGTACGTGATGGCAAGAGGCCGGAGGGGTACCGGGTCATTCGGTGTAGATTCTCTCAGTACCCGGATGGCCTGGTCCTTAAACTTTGCAAAGTCCAGAGAAGGGTTCTGCAGGACCATGATACGCAGCTGGATCCTGTGGGCATCTGACCGGAGCCCCTCTATGAACTGCTCAGTTAGGAGTTTGTGTTCTTCACGTACACTCTCTGGGTCCACCTGTTTAACTGCTTTCAGGGCCTCCTGTAAGTTTAAGGCATAGTCCCTTATGCTGTCTGTGGCCCGCTGCTTGCACCCAAAGAATCTCATCTTTATCTCTGCTGCGGTGCGGGTGTCAAAAGTACTCTTTAGCTTGGCCAATATCTGGGTTACTGTCCCTTTATCTGTATCAGGCCAGGACTTCACTTCACGCTGGGCTGCGCCGGCTAGCTGTCCCATTAATATGCCCACCTTCTGGCTCTCAGTCAGCGGATACACCCGGAACAAGCTGTGCAGGCTTTCTCTGAAGTCGCTCAAGGTATGGGACTCCCCGGAGTACTGCGGCAGCCATTCTGCTCCCGGGATGTACGGCATTGTGATCGGCATTACCGGCGCTGCAGCGGGGGCTGGGGCGACGGCGACTGGGATTGCTTCGGCTGGTGCTGCGGCGTCTCGGGCTATGGCAGCCACCTGCCCTCCCTCTGAGTCGGACATCTTCCTCCCCCTTAGTGAACCTTACCAGGCTCCGTTCACTTTTCAAATTTCCTTCTGGGTCGCGCGGGGTTAACAGCGCTCTGCTCTGATGGCGCGCTCCCTTCGCGCTCTTTGTCAGGCACGCCCCCCTTCTTCCTGCGCTCGGCGAGGCTAATGGCGGCGGCAGTTTGCAGACAGTACACAGTCTTTTAAGCACAATTCCTGCAGGCGCACAGTACCCGGTGTGACCGGGCACGAAATCCTGTTCGTGACGCCAAAAGTTGACTCGCCCACCCCAGGGCTATGGGACACCCGGTGCCGGGCTAGTCCGGTGGTAGTCAGTGGTGGCTGGGCCCGGCTCCGTGGCCCTGGTGGGTGTCAGTAGAATATGTGGCTGATGACTTTAAGTTTGTGTTCGTGACGCCACCTGTGGTATGCGGCTATTAAGCCGCCGCTGCTGTGTAAGGCCTCCGGGGTGATGAAGTGGCAGCAATGGTGGTACTGCTCCCCACAGGTGGAGCGGTGCCCCGGGACACAGTTGGTGCTTGTGGGAGTCTATGGTGTTGTGTGACTAGCACGGTGCAGGGCCGACAAGCAATGAAAGAAACAGGCACAAACAGTAGTCTCTTTACCTTCTCCTCTTTTACTCGGCAGAAGTTTAGTCCAGGGAGACCGTCACAGATGGTAAAGATGGTCCGGCCGGCCTGGAAGTGCCTGGGGTGATCTTTGGCCAGTTGAGTATGAGGCCTACTCCTTAATCTTTCTTTGCTGTTTAGGACACTGCACTTTGGGTTAGCAATTGCCCTCTTGCTGCTGGGACTGGTGGTTCGTCCCTTTGTCTGTGGGGTAGACTGCGCAGGCCCTCTCTGGTGCTTCTCTGCTGGAGTCCACACCAGGCCCTTGGGATGCAGCTGTACCCTCAGTTTGCTTCTGGGCCAGGGGGCTTGCAGCTCTCCTGCCCTCCGGATTCAGCTACCAGGGATGGATTTTATGCCCTGGCAACCACAGACTCCGATGTCCGAGTCTCCTCTGTGCCTCTCTGCACCTCTTGCTTCACTGGGCCAAGCTATTCCAGCTCTAGGCCCCAATTCCACAAGGCAGCACTACTCTCCGTCTGTCCTCTTTCACTCCTGTCTCCAGACTAACTACTACTTTCTCCCTTCAGCCAAACTTAAGGAATGCTCCCTGAAGTTCCAGGTTCAGAGCTCCCCCTGCTGGCCGGAGGGAGAACTGTGTTGGGTGTTAACTTACTGGCCAATAGATCTCCCAATTACCTCCAAGCTCAGCATTAACCCTTTGGGAGGGCAATGCTGTTGTGGCGACCAGGTCCTGGGGCGCCACACTCCCCCTTAGTTAAATTCAGTACTCCCAGACTGTAGAAACAAACATGACATGTTAGAACATTTCATCCCATTATGGGAGGCGCATTACTTGAACGTTACAAACTTAAACATTACTATAAGAGTCCAGTGTGGCTCCCTGCCGGGTGTCCATTACACTGCTCCATGGGGGACCCGCCGCGATCAAACCCCCAACGTAGGCTCTGGGCGTGCGTCAGAGCATTGATGACCCCACTCTATGCACGCCGGACGGGTTTTTCTTCAGGGGTGTTGAGCACACTGGTGCTAACTATGAACAATTTAGGTGTTGGCCACCCATAGTCCAGTGGCCCAATTGTCCATTTTCGCAATCAAAGAAAAAGAAAAATATTTTGTACACAACGTTACAGACATTTCGCATAACTATTTACATTCCAATAAGTACTCTCTCTTTTTCCCTTATACAGTTGACTCTCTATACCTTGGAGGGGGTTGTCCCCGAGTGCTGCATTGAGACCTGCGTAGCTCTGGTGTTTGTCCCTGACTACTTGGTGTGTCTTCTACCTCAGCACTACAGGTAGGCCTAACCCCGATAGGTAAGCGTGATGATTGCCTATGCGGTCTAAGAGTCGCCAAGGGTATGACAGGTTCACCACTGACAGGGGGTTGATCCTCCTGTTCCACTGCTGGCGTGTCATCTCGTGTTGGAGCGGACGGTTCTTTAGGTGGATCCGGAACCTCTTCTGTTTCTGGCTCGACCAACTGCGGAAACGTCAAAACTGGTACCACTATGGCATTGTTTATTCGGGTCCAAGTTTTGGGGAATTTTCCAAGGATTGTTTGGATCATCTCCCCCTCTTTTTCTTGACTTTGGGGACTTCCTTGTACTTCTTCCACTTCTCTTTGGATTCTGCACCGTTCAGGGCACGCTTTCAGGCGGTCTCGAGAGACTGCTTGATAGGTCTTACCTTCATCCTTGCTTATGAGGCATACCTTACTGTTGTCAAAGTTGGAGGGGATAATGGTGTAGGGCTCGTTTTCCCACTGATCATCCAATTTATGCGTCCTCCGCTTCTTCTTGAGGACTTGTTCTCCAGGTGCTAAGGGAGTTGCTGGGGCTGTTTGATTGTAATGCTGCTCTTGTCTCGTTCTTGCTTGAGACAGGGCCCTCTCTACGCATTCCTGGACCTTACGGTACCGCTGCTGCCGCTCTGTATCCCAATCCTCCATTTCCTGAACCGCCTCAGGTGACACAGTCCCCATCTCAAAGTCTACAGGTAACTTGCCAGGTCTGGCTCGCATCAGGTAAGCAGGGCTGCAGTTGGTCGAATTTACCGGGATATGGTTGTACAAGTCTACCAGATCTGGTAACTTTTCTGGCCATTGGTTTCTTTCTTCCAAAGGTAGAGTCTTGAGCATGTCAATAACCACATGGTTCATCTTTTCGCACAATCCATTGGTTTGGGGGTGGTACGGTGTGGTTCTGATTTTCTTACAACCGTACAGGTTACAGAACTCTTGGAACACTTCTGCCTCGAATGCAGGACCCTGATCAGTCAGTACCCTTTCAGGGTAACCATGAGGTCGACAAAAGTAGGCCTGAAATGCTCTCGCTGCTGTTCTGGCTGTCTGGTCCTTCACGGGCACCACTACCAGGAAACGGGAGTAATGGTCCACAATGGTGAGGGCGTACACATAGCCTGACCGGCTTGGTGTTAACTTCACGTGGTCCAGGGCCACCAACTCCAGGGGCTGCTTCGTGACAATTGGCTGTAGGGGAGACCTCTGGCTGGCATCATCTTTCCGCCTCAGGTTACACGGACCACAGTCTCGGCACCACTTCTCAACGGTCTTTCTCATGTGTACCCAGTAGAACCGATCACGCAGTAGGGTCTCCAACTTCTTCCACCCGAAGTGTCCTGCATTATCATGATAAGCTGCCAGGACCATTGGAGCATCCCTCTGTGGGACCACTATCTGCCAGACGAGTTCATTTGTTCGCCAGTTGACATATCTCTTGCAGAGCTTGCCTTGGTACGTGAACAGTCGTCCCCGCTCCTTCCACAGCTGCTGGGCTTCTTCTGGAGCATCTGGGCCAAGGTGGGTCTCAGCTTGTGCTAGCTTTTCTTTGACCAATCGCACGGCCGGGTCACCGTTCTGTGTCTCTTCCCAATTATGGTGGAGTAACGGGTTGACCGAGACCTCGTGCTGGCTCGAGCGCTTCACTCCTACAGCATGCTCACACTGGGAAACACCTTGGTGATGGAAAGCCGGTAACTATTTCTTCGAGTTCATCCAGGTCTTCTCCAGACTCGGGTAAGTGAGGCATTCTGGACAGCGCATCAGCATTGTTATTCTTCTTGCCAGCCCGATACTTGATGGTAAAGTCAAAGTTAGACAGCCGGGCCATCCATCGCTGTTCCAACGCACCTAACTTGGCTGTTGCCAGGTGTGTCAACGGATTGTTGTCCGTGAAGATGGTGAACTTGGCCGATGCCAGATAGTGCTTGAAGCGTTCAGTCACTGCCCAAACAATAGCGACGAACTCCAGCTTGAAGGAACTGTAGTTTTCTGGATTCCTTTCTGTGGGCCGAAGCTTCCTACTGGCGTACGCTATCACCCTCTCTCTGCCTCCCTGCACCTGGGACAGAACTGCTCCCAGGCCCACGTTGCTGGCGTCTGTATACAGTACAAACGGCTGGCTGTAGTCAGGGTAGGCCAGAATTTCTTCTCCCGTGAGAGCCCCTTTCAGCCGGACAAAGGATGCTTCTAGTTGGCTGCTCCATTCAAATGGAGTGCTCTGCTTCTTAGCCTGCTTTGGCTGGCCCACCAGGAGATCTTGAAGGGGCGCTGCTATCTTTGTGAAACCATCAATGAACCTTCGGTAGTAGCCCACCAGCCCAAGGAACTGCCGCACCTCTTTTACCGTCGTGGGTCTTGGCCAGTCCTTGATTACGGTGACTTTCTCCGGATCAGGTGCCACACCTTCTGCGCTGACCACATGACCCAGGTACTGTACCTTTGGCTTCAAGAGGTGACATTTGGACGGCTTGATCTTCAGGCCATATTTCGACAAAGACTCAAACACTTCTGCTAAGTGCTTCAGGTGGTCTTCATAAGTCTTGGAGTAGACTATGACGTCATCCAGGTACAACAGCACGGTTTCAAAGTTGTGGTGGCCCAAGCAGCACTCCATCAACCTTTGGAATGTCCCTGGGGCGTTGCAGAGCCCGAATGGCATACAGTTGAACTCACAGAGGCCCATTGGCGTCGTGAATGCAGTCTTCTCCTTGTCCGCCTCTGCCACGGGAACCTGCCAATACCCACTGGTGAGATCCAAGGTGGAGAAATATTTAGCTGACTTTAAGGCTGTTAGTGACTCCTCTATTTTGGGCAGTGGATAAGCATCTTTATGTGTAATGCGGTTAATTTGCCTGTAATCTACACACATTCTCATTGTACCATCTTTTTTCTTTACGAGCACTAGTGGAGCTGCCCAGGGGCTACAACTATCTCTGATAACCCCAGCCTCCTTCATTTCCCGCAACATTTCTTTGGCACGCTGATACTGTGCGGGGGGTACAGGGCGGTATCTCTCTTTAATGGGATGATGATTACCCGTGGGGATTTGATGTTTAACCCCTTTCACCTGCCCAAAATCTAGGGGGTGTTTGCTGAAGACCCGCTCGTACTCCTGTACCACCCGGTAAACCCCATGCTTTTGGTGTGAGGGGGTGGAGTCGGTGCCCACATGTAATTTTTGGCACCAGTCTTCCAGCTGCCCCTTGGAGCCATTGTCTTCCGCCTGGTCGGACGGGATCAAGGGTTCCACTGCTTTGATGGTATTGTTGCTGACAGTGTACAGTTTTGCTACAGTGGCGTACCGGGGCAATTTGGCCTCCTCCTCCCCACAATTCAGGACACGGACGGGCACTCTCCCCTTGCGGACGTCTGCTACCCCTCTGGCTACCAGGACTCCAGGCCTACTGTCTGAATACACCGGTTCTACCAAGGCATGGTAATCCTGACCCCTGAGGCCTATTGCTGCCCGACACCATATCAACATTTCAATTCTTGGGGGTATTGCAATGGGGAGGGGGTCACTTAACCTCACACTGCCAATTTCTCCTCCGGCCAGCTCTACCTGCTGCCTCCTCATCAGGGCTCTGATCTCCCTCTGTAGGGCACGCTGCTGCCCGGAGCTGGCGGTTTCAGACGCCTGTTGCAACAAAATTATCACTTCGGCAATACAATTTTCTATCACATTTGTACCAATGGTTAGCAGTGGGTCAGATTCTTTGCGATCAATATCTACAATTATCATCCCCTGACATGGCAATTCTACCCGCCCCACTTTAATGGTTACTTCTTTGTACCCAATTTGAGGTAAGGGCTGACCATTACTGGCCACAATTGTTAAATCATCATCTGGGCCATGGTCAATGTCTGAATCAGCCCAATATCTTTTGTACAGTTTGTAGGGGATGGTTGTTACCTGGGACCCCGTATCCAGGAGGGCATTCAAAGGGATCCCATCCAGCACAATGGGAAGGACCGGTCGTCCTCCCACATACTTGCTGTGGCTGGGGTTTGAGCCGGGCTTCCTCACACCTGGGGGTTGGCTCCTGGCCCCAGGCTCGGCCCATTTAAAGGACAGCGTCGTGCAATGTGGCCCGCCTGGCTGCAGCGGCGGCAGATCGGTTGTCCTGTTGAATCATACCGGTCTGTGTCTTTTCCTCGGGTCGGCGGAATCCTCCTCTGTCGCATCCATGGGACGTCATCTGGGCTGGAGGCCAACTCGATTCTTGCAGGCGATGGGGTCACTTGTAGAGACTGCACGGTCTTGGCAAGGGCAGCTACAGTCCTGGTCAGCTCCTGGACCTGCTGTCTGAGCTCTGCAGTGGGATCTTTATCCAGGGACTGCGCCTCAGCCCCTGCAGCAGCTCGTGTTGCAGGCACCACCCCGGGGTACGTGATGGCAAGAGGCCGGAGGGGTACCGGGTCATTCGGTGTAGATTCTCTCAGTACCCGGATGGCCTGGTCCTTAAACTTTGCAAAGTCCAGAGAAGGGTTCTGCAGGACCATGATACGCAGCTGGATCCTGTGGGCATCTGACCGGAGCCCCTCTATGAACTGCTCAGTTAGGAGTTTGTGTTCTTCACGTACACTCTCTGGGTCCACCTGTTTAACTGCTTTCAGGGCCTCCTGTAAGTTTAAGGCATAGTCCCTTATGCTGTCTGTGGCCCGCTGCTTGCACCCAAAGAATCTCATCTTTATCTCTGCTGCGGTGCGGGTGTCAAAAGTACTCTTTAGCTTGGCCAATATCTGGGTTACTGTCCCTTTATCTGTATCAGGCCAGGACTTCACTTCACGCTGGGCTGCGCCGGCTAGCTGTCCCATTAATATGCCCACCTTCTGGCTCTCAGTCAGCGGATACACCCGGAACAAGCTGTGCAGGCTTTCTCTGAAGTCGCTCAAGGTATGGGACTCCCCGGAGTACTGCGGCAGCCATTCTGCTCCCGGGATGTACGGCATTGTGATCGGCATTACCGGCGCTGCAGCGGGGGCTGGGGCGACGGCGACTGGGATTGCTTCGGCTGGTGCTGCGGCGTCTCGGGCTATGGCAGCCACCTGCCCTCCCTCTGAGTCGGACATCTTCCTCCCCCTTAGTGAACCTTACCAGGCTCCGTTCACTTTTCAAATTTCCTTCTGGGTCGCGCGGGGTTAACAGCGCTCTGCTCTGATGGCGCGCTCCCTTCGCGCTCTTTGTCAGGCACGCCCCCCTTCTTCCTGCGCTCGGCGAGGCTAATGGCGGCGGCAGTTTGCAGACAGTACACAGTCTTTTAAGCACAATTCCTGCAGGCGCACAGTACCCGGTGTGACCGGGCACGAAATCCTGTTCGTGACGCCAAAAGTTGACTCGCCCACCCCAGGGCTATGGGACACCCGGTGCCGGGCTAGTCCGGTGGTAGTCAGTGGTGGCTGGGCCCGGCTCCGTGGCCCTGGTGGGTGTCAGTAGAATATGTGGCTGATGACTTTAAGTTTGTGTTCGTGACGCCACCTGTGGTATGCGGCTATTAAGCCGCCGCTGCTGTGTAAGGCCTCCGGGGTGATGAAGTGGCAGCAATGGTGGTACTGCTCCCCACAGGTGGAGCGGTGCCCCGGGACACAGTTGGTGCTTGTGGGAGTCTATGGTGTTGTGTGACTAGCACGGTGCAGGGCCGACAAGCAATGAAAGAAACAGGCACAAACAGTAGTCTCTTTACCTTCTCCTCTTTTACTCGGCAGAAGTTTAGTCCAGGGAGACCGTCACAGATGGTAAAGATGGTCCGGCCGGCCTGGAAGTGCCTGGGGTGATCTTTGGCCAGTTGAGTATGAGGCCTACTCCTTAATCTTTCTTTGCTGTTTAGGACACTGCACTTTGGGTTAGCAATTGCCCTCTTGCTGCTGGGACTGGTGGTTCGTCCCTTTGTCTGTGGGGTAGACTGCGCAGGCCCTCTCTGGTGCTTCTCTGCTGGAGTCCACACCAGGCCCTTGGGATGCAGCTGTACCCTCAGTTTGCTTCTGGGCCAGGGGGCTTGCAGCTCTCCTGCCCTCCGGATTCAGCTACCAGGGATGGATTTTATGCCCTGGCAACCACAGACTCCGATGTCCGAGTCTCCTCTGTGCCTCTCTGCACCTCTTGCTTCACTGGGCCAAGCTATTCCAGCTCTAGGCCCCAATTCCACAAGGCAGCACTACTCTCCGTCTGTCCTCTTTCACTCCTGTCTCCAGACTAACTACTACTTTCTCCCTTCAGCCAAACTTAAGGAATGCTCCCTGAAGTTCCAGGTTCAGAGCTCCCCCTGCTGGCCGGAGGGAGAACTGTGTTGGGTGTTAACTTACTGGCCAATAGATCTCCCAATTACCTCCAAGCTCAGCATTAACCATTTGGGAGGGCAATGCTGTTGTGGCGACCAGGTCCTGGGGCGCCACACAGGCAAAGGTAAGCACTCTAGTAGGAAATGAAGATGGCAAGTAGGATCATTTTAGATGATGGGGCCATGGTGCGGGAGGAGTGGTATTATTTTGCAGGAGACTTTAGGGGCAGTGGGGTACATTATGGAACAAATTGGAACATTATGGGTCAGTGGGGGACATGAAGAAAATTGGGACATTATGGGGCACATTATGAAGCAAACTGGGACAGGACAATATAGGGCAATGGGAACATTATGAAGCAAATTGGGACATTATGGGGCAATGGGGGACATTATGAAGCAAATTGGGACATTGTGGGGCATTGTGAGGCAATTAGGAAGGAGATTGTGAAAGGCGGCATAGTATAATGAGGAGCTGGGGGACTTTATGCAGAGATGTAGTATGGGCGAGATATAGAAAGGGGAAGTTTTGGTGGGACATTATGCAAAGAGGCTTTGTGGGACTATTTTGGAGAGGAGCAGTGTATGGGGGGATAATTTCTGCAGGAAGCAATTAACAACCCTTTCTGATTTCACTTGATTTCCCAGATATTATTAAATAAAAGGTGCCAGAATGAGGAACATACATTATTGGTTTATGGTGGCAAGTGGGGCATAGTTACTATAGAGGCAAATTAGGAGACATTATTACTGATAACATATAAGTTAATTTTGAGGATACTGTTTTCAGTGGGGGGTGGGGGGGGTGGACAAAAGTCTGATTTAGTGTAGAAATTGGTGAAGAAGTGGGGAATGTGCTCTGGAAGCGATCATCTATAGGTGACTGTGTTATTTTCTGTAGAGTCGAGTCATGGCAGCAAGAAGTGATAACGATCAGCGCCGATGAAGAGGAAAAACAAAGATAAATAACTTGGCTAGAGACGTCACTGGTAAGTCAGTGTATTACAGGTAGACACTCACACTATACACTATATACAAAGCTCCTGTGTATAATGGCACTAAGGATAATATGTGTTATTAGTAGAGTTGATCGGACAGCCAATAATCCAGGGCCGGCGGATCATTGCCAGATTTAAAAAAAAAAAAAAAAAAAATCTCCGGAATCTGGTGCCCATATAAGTCAATGGGGACCGGAATCCGGAGGTTAAAAACGTTTGTGGAGGGGCTAGGAGCGAGTGCGGCATACTCACCGAGGCGATGTCATGGCGAAACACTCCTTCCGGAGCCCACAATTCAATATTCATTGTTTTGCCCGCCCACTGGCGCGTGTCATTGCTTGCAGTTAGACACGCTCCCACCCTGAGTGTCAGTGTGTCAGCTGACTGCAACCAATCACATAGAATTGAAGAAGACCTCCTCGCGTAGGTGCTCAGGAGAAAAATATTTTTAACAGTTTATGTAGGAACTCCGGCACACTAAGTGTGCCGGAGTTCCTACATAAACTGCAACCAATCCCAGGCGGCAGGATGGCCGGTGGGCGGGCAAGCAGTGTATCCGTCGCAAGTGTGACTCCGCCTTTTTTTTTTTTTTCTTTATATTTAAATAAATAACTAAAACACCCGACGTGCGGTCCCCCCTAATTTTCATCCCCAGCCATGATAATGCAGGCTGGGGGCTGGTATTACAGCCCGAAGCCGCCCGGTATTGCCGCATGTATTACATGTGGCAATACCGGTACATTAACGGCTTTTCCCAGAGGCGTGATGCCCTGCCAGTCGGGGTAATAGGTTTGTGATCGCACGGGCGTCTGTGAGATACCCGCATCACAAAACTCCAAATGAATGTAAATAAACACACACAGAGAAAAATCCTTTATTTGGAATAAAGTACAAACGCAGCCTCGCTCACCACTTTATTACTCCAACACCCTCCGGCGTAATCCACCCGTCCCACGGCAACACATCCGGCTCTGCTACATCTCACAGCTAGCAGCCGTAAAGAGGCTGTGACAGGTTGGGTTGTGACGTTCTCTCCTCCGCAGCTTCAGCCCCTCCCACCCCTCCTCAGTGCCGCCCCCCCGCAGCAGAGGTCCGCTCTCACTGACCTCAGTCGCAGGGAGGGACACTCGCATGACACTCGGCTCTGCTGTACTGCCAGCTTGAGCCGTGTGTCATGCGATAGGATCGCACCAGTGTAAAATCGCACCGGTACACGCAGAGAGACAGCGGAGGATATGGGGAGAAAGTGCTCCCTCTATCTTCTCCGCTCCTGTGATGCAACTGCAAGATCGCATCACAGTCGCATGACCCTCGGCTGACACCCGCAGCAGAGGGTCATTTGCATATCACTTCCGATGCTGTCGCATCGAAAGCGGTACGCAAGTGTACAAGAGCCCTCAGACGTGTGCGGGTGATGCAATGTCAGACTCGTGCGGGTCTGACATCACATGGCACAGCCTGCCACTGTCTGAACATGAGCGTGCATGTACCTAGAAACACATGCATGCTCTTGTCAGATGTGTGTGCGGGTGATGCATTGTCAGACTCGTGCGGGTCTGACATGACATCACCCGGCAGAGCCTGCCACTGTTTGAACATGAGCGTGCATGTACCTAGAAA
Source organism: Anomaloglossus baeobatrachus (assembly GCF_048569485.1). Classification (NCBI taxonomy): domain Eukaryota; kingdom Metazoa; phylum Chordata; class Amphibia; order Anura; family Aromobatidae; genus Anomaloglossus; species Anomaloglossus baeobatrachus. The sequence goes on from NC_134357.1 coordinate 518,922,125, forward strand.
CACATGCACGCTCCTGTCAGATGTGTGTGCGGCTGTGCTGCGATGTCAGACTTGTGGGAGTCCCTCGCAAGTGTGACTGCTGCCTAAGATAAACCGCATGCGTTTTTTTTTTTATTATTTAAATAAATAATAAAAACGACGTGCGGTCCCCCCCAATTTTCATTCCCAGCCATGATAACGCCGGCTGTGGGCTGGTATATTTTCAGCCCGCAGCCACCCGGTATAGCCGCATCTATTAGATGTGACCATTCCGGGGCGATATCGGCTTATCTTGATTGCCCTGGTGAGGTGGCAATCAAGGTAATAGCAGGGGTTAATAACAGCGCATGGCTGCTATTAAACCCTAGGTTTGTGATCGCACGGGCGTCTGTGAGATACCTGCATCACACAAACCTGTAAATTACAATAAATAAACAAACAAGACACAGAGAAATCCTTTATTTGGAATTTATTTGCTCGCTCTGCTATATGTCAGAGTGAGCAGCCATAGAGCACGGCTGCCCGCTCTGAGTGCAGCCTATTACTGACCGCGATAAGCGATGACTGCACGGCAGAGCTGTCACAGGCTGGGGGCAAGTCAGCCAGGAACCAATCACAGATGAGATGATGGCCGGTGGGCGGGGAAAACATGGAAAGCTGTGTGATTGCGTGCACAGCACAGGAAGTGAAAGCGCGACCCGGAAGCAGTGTGCCGCCATGACACCGAGTCTCGATAAGTATGAAACGCTCATTTAGTTATTGTTTTTTCCATTTTTATTAATTGCCGATTCCGGATCGTGCACCCGGAATCCCGCGTCCGGGTCCAGCCCGGAGATAGCGCTGAAACCACGCGGATGCGGACGTTTACAGTCCGGGCCCGCTCAGCGCTAGTTATTAGTATTGTGGTCTTTATTCATGATCATCATTGCGGTATTATTCATTACTGTGTAGTCTGGTCACGGTTTGGTGGTATTTCTCTTTTGTATGTGGTTTTCTTTGGTCATTATGTGGTCTGATCATAGTGCCACGATATTTCTCCCTTGTATGTGGTAATATTCAGTTACTACGTGGTCCAATTATGGGGTGGCGGTATTACTCTCTTGTACGTGGTTGTATTTGATCACTATGTGGTGGTAATATGTTGTCTGGTCACGGTGTTGCAGTATGGAAGATTATTTCCAGTCCTGTGATTATTACACTGTAGTAAATATCCACTTACAGAGGTTCTCCGGTAAAAACACGTAATTGCCTATTTTAAGGCCATGTGCCCATGTTGAGTATTTGGTAAGTATTTGACATTAGTATTTTTAAGCCAAAAGCAGTAGTGGTAAAATCAGAACAAAAGTATTTTTTTTTTTTGCATTTTTCACCTACTCCTCCTTTTGGCTGCAAATACTGATGTAACATACTGACTAAATACTGAACGTGTGAACATGGCTCAAGGATAAGGGATAACTTATTCATCGGTGGGGGTTCGATTGCTGGAATCTGCACTGATCTGCAAAATGTGCAACTTTTATCCTCATTAAGGTGGAGCTCATGTCTGACTTGACCCCTGATCCATTCATTCCCTCAGTGGCTGCGAGAGCTCCACTTGTTTTCATCTGGCTTCCCCAAAGAGGATGACTGGAGCTGCTGTCACACATCCGATCTGCTGCTCTATTGTATAATGGGGATATAAGTGTCCTGTAAGGGATAAGAGTTCCCCATTCTTACGATCAGTGCGATTTCCATTAGTCGGATTCCACCGATCAATAAGTTATCACCTACCGAACACGTGGATCGGTGATAACTGTTTTTTATCCAAGAACCCCTTTACTGCAAGCTACTGTAATTATAGATGTTCAGGAGTCTCCTGTATTTTGCAGTCAAAGCTCCACTATAACAGGGATAACAGTTAATAAGGACACCACCTGATAATTTTTCCTGTGGGCACTAGACACCCCAGTTCAACCCTGCATGCCACCAGCTTGTGACTACAGCTCATGACTGACCAGAAGTCAGAGGAAACAGTCACAATCTCTCAATGTAAGTCTATGAGAGTCTTGTTCTGGCTCTCATAGACTTACATTGAGTAGTCATCTTCAGCAAACACTGGAGAAATCCAGCAGGGCACAACCAACAGAAGATGACCAAGAAGGCACCAAAAACAGAAGAAGAAGGTGTCTGGTAAATATATTGGTAGAGCACATTAGTGACAGAAGAGCAGTGAAATAAATAAAATAAACGCTGAAGGGTGCAGTTATAAAGTGCAGGAGCCTCCACAGAGATCGGACGGCAGAACCGGGGCCTTCAGTAACAGATAATGATAGAACATTAATATCTCCTGATAGTGACAACATGGAGCGGGCGACGGCCATAATGGAGACTGTACAGTAACACAGCAGTGAGCGGCGTCAGGAGGGAAGTGACCCCATCTAATCCCATACAGACAGATCTCCTGATAGAGCCGCACAGACGGGAACACGTGAATGTGAGCGCAGCACTGAGGGGGTTAATGCGCCCAGTAATGGGGAATCTCCACATACCTCCTCCTGCAGAGCCGCACACTAGATATATGGCTGCTCTGTGCTTACAGGACCTGTGATGATGTCACCTGGAGGGGAGGAGTCGGGGGTCACATGGTCAGCTCCTCAGTGTGTGCAGGACTATGCACCTTACCAAATTTTGACCACACCCATTTGGCAGTTAGGGACGTTCAGCAGACGCCCCGGACTGTTCATTCATAGTCGGAGCAGCCACAATGTCCTCATCTTCATGTCGCTTCACTATACGATATGTGACTGTTTTGTGCCTTTAAGGCCGTGTTCACACGTTGCAGAAATCCTGTGTTGTTTTCTGCTGCTGTCTGCATCAAACTACGCAATAACAATCTTCTCCGGTTATTGTACTTATGATGTGCTTTTTATGCCTTTTCTGACTTATTTGATGCATTTTTGATGCAGATGTAAAGCCGCGTTTTAATTTGTTTTTATATAGTACAGAAAACCTTTGATTCTGCACTTAAAAAGGTAACTGCAGTGTTTTCCATGTGTTTTTTAGTCTCCACATAGAAACCTCTTGAGAAAAAAATGCACCAAAACCGCAAAGTTCAGACGTACAGTGGGTGCAGTCTTTAGATGTACAGTGTGTGCAGTCTTTAGATATACAGTGGGTGCAGTCTTTAGATATACAGTGGGTGCAGTCTTTAGACGTACAGTGGGTGCAGTCTTTAGACGTACAGTGGGTGCAGTCTTTAGACGTACAGTGTGAGCAGTCTGTAGACGTACAGTGGGTGCAGTCTTTAGATGTACAGTGGGTGCAGTCTTTAGACGTACAGTGGGTGCAGTCTTTAGACGTACAGTGTGAGCAGTCTGTAGACGTACAGTGGGTGCAGTCTTTAGACGTACAGTGGGTGCAGTCTTTAGACGTACAGTGTGAGCAGTCTGTAGATGTACAGTGGGTGCAGTCTTTAGATGTACAGTGTGCCCAGTCTTTAGACGTACAGTGTGCCCAGTCTTTAGACGTACAGTGTGCCCAGTCTTTAGACGTACAGTGTGCCCAGTCTTTAGATGTACAGTGGGTGCAGTCTTTAGATGTACAGTGGGTGCAGTCTTTATACGTACAGTGTGCCCAGTCTTTAGATGTACAGTGGGTGCTATCTTTAGACGTACAGTGTGCGCAGTCTTTATACGTACAGTGTGCCCAGTCTTTAGATGTACAGTGGGTGCAGTCTTTATACGTACAGTGTGCCCAGTCTTTAGATGTACAGTGGGTGCTATCTTTAGACGTACAGTGTGCGCAGTCTTTAGATGTACAGTGTGCCCAGTCTTTAGATGTACAGTGGGTGCAGTCTTTAGACGTACAGTGTGTGCAGTCTTTAGATGTACAGTGGGTGCAGTCTTTAGACATACAGCGTGCACAGTCTTTAGACGTACAGTGTGCGCAGTCTTTTCATGTACAGTGTGCGCAGTCTTTAGATGTACAGTGTGTGCAGTCTTTAGATGTACAGTGTGAGCAGTCTGTAGATGTACAGTGGGTGCAGTCTTTAGACATACAGTGTGCGCAGTATTTAGATGTACAGTGTACGCAGTCTTTAGACATACAGTGGGTGCAGTTTTCATGAAATCACATCCACTTTGCTTAGACAGTTAAACACAGCAGAATTTCTGTGCAAAAAAGCAGCAGAATAAATGGATCATTTACGCTACATGTGAACACGGACTAAATGTCCAAGCAAAGTGGATGTGATTTCATGAAATCTCCGCCCTCGGTGCATCTAAAGACGCTGCTGAACGGTTTTGGTGTTTGTTTTTTTCCATACACTTCTACGTACAGCTTGAAAAAAACTCAAGCAAACAAACTCTGTTGCATGTTTAAACGCAGAATCAAAGCTTTTCTGTAGTATTTAGAGTATGTGCACACAATGTGTTTTTATTGCATTTTTTTTAGTGCAGTTTAAAAACTGCATGCGAATCCTTATGCCAGCAAAGTCTATGAGAATCACATAGTTTTGTGCACGTTGCTTTTTGCAGATTTGGTGCAGCAATAAATCTGCTGAAAATCAATTCTTTTGGTGCTTTTTGCAGCGTTTTTTTCGCTCCAGAATACATAGAAAATGCATTAAATAACACATACAAAAAAAGCAGCAAACATGCAGGAAAAAAAAATCACATTTTTCTGGCAGGAGATGCAGCTTTGGTACAGAAATCTCTGCAACTATATACTCTTTGTCTTTGAAGTCAGAGAGTGTACTTCAGCTTCAAGTAAACCTAATTCTTCCTTTGCCATCATTAGAGTTTGTGGCTCAAAGCCTTAGCTCCTGCTGCATTGTTGGAAGGTTGTTGGTTTGATTCCCAGGGGGAGAGTGAAACAAAACCCAGCTTTTTGTAATTCTTTTATAGTAGTTCTATAAGAACAAAAAAACTTTTACATTTGACATTGAGATATATTGATGTATCTGTATGTAGTTGAATTATCTGCTTCTGGGTTCTCTGCCTTGAATCTGGAACAGTTGGGAGTTATGTATTCTGCATGCAATATGTTGCAGATTTTTACTCCATTTTATGGTCCAGATTCCTCCTCTCTGGGGTGCGGCTTGAAGCTCAAGCAACATGTAAGTGCTTGCCTGAGGTCCTGCTAAAGCGATGACAACGCTCCTGGATTCATAATTTCCAACTTGGATTTAAACTTGAATATCAGTTAGAACATGCTGCTATGAGAATACGTGGTGGAATTGGCGCTGGGGTTACACGCAGCATTCATCTTTACAAGTGGTGGATAACGTGTGCACCACCAGCGCCACTTCCAGGCACTGTATTATAAAGTGATTTTTATGTTCTAAACAGCGGCCTGGGTTCTTATATACAGTGTGTTAGAATGCTGTATATAAGAGCCCACTGGTGGTGGCTGCAGCTTATAGTCACCAAATCTGGTGACAGGTTCCCTTTAAACAGTGGAGCTCCTTGAGTGACTCTATTTTGGAAACTAGACACCTCATGGAATTTCTCTAGATGTTTGGTGAGCACCTTGAACCCCGCAGGTGCTTCACGGGATTTTAAAACGTTGAGTCATGAAAATAAAAAAATACATTTGTAGCGTCCCTGAGACCATCAGGGTGCTACAAGGTTCTGCATGCCCACAAGGATGCAGGTCCTACCCCCTTAGGGACCCAGAACCCCAGTGCCAGTAACACCAAAAACCCAGGTAATCCCAGTTTTCCCCAACAGTCCCCCATACAATGGTACCCAGCTATTGTGGGACCATGGATGGCCGACTAGAGGTGGAGCCAATCCAGTCCACTAGTTGACCAGGTGGGAGGGGCAGACTGTGGACAGAGAGAATACAGGAAGTCAGTAGTCAGAAGAAGAGCAGTAGTGACTGTGGAGAGAGGAAGAGTAGTGACTGGAGAAGTGTAAAGGTAGAAGCAAAGTGACATCCTGACTTGGGTTAACGGTGACCTGATACCCAGGAGAAGTTGTTGCCGGTGGAGTACTCCCGGAAGTACGCACCGACGGGGTACAGGACCCTAGGACAGGAAAGAGCTTCAAGCTGACCTGTTAAGACCTGCACAGCAAAGGTAACCATCAAGGACCTTCCTGACCCTAATGAATCCAAAGACTCAGTAGCAAAGGGAGAACCTGGGACAGGAACAGAGACTCCAACCCCACACGGTTCACACTACCGTCAGGCGGACAGAAGTGAACAAACCACCGAACGGGGACCCCAGTGTTCTATACCACGGGGACCCACTTACCAGAGACAGGTGCAGGGGAAGAAGGTACCAGAGAACCAGACAGGCACTGGGACGAAGGGGACCTGGAGGCAAAACCAGTGGCCTCGGGCAACCAGTTTACATCTTCAGCAGTGAGTAAACCAGTTGCACTGAATACTTGTGTGGACTACCTTCTTCTGATGCCCACCGCACCATACACCCTCTGGGGCAAAACCCTACTTGCGGAGGGTCTACCATTCTAGCTGCCAATACCACCAGCCCCAGTAGAAACATTCTGCAGCGGCAGCTCCCTACACTTGGCCGCAACACTGCAAGTGGCATCACAAATAAACATATTCTCAACATCCCCTGTAAATAACCCCATTATAAAAAGGGCCCAGGGCATGGAACAGGGTATCAGCTACCACAGTGACATCCCCAATAGAGACTCTGCCCGGAACCGGAAATTAGAAAATGGTTGGTGAGCATCTTGAACCCCCAGGTGCTTCATGGAATTTTATAATGTTCAGCCATGAAAATGGAAAGAATATATTTTTACCATTAAAATATTGTTTTAACCCCAGATTTCCAATTTTCACATGGGGAATAGGAAAAAACAAAGACCCCAATAAAAGGTGTTCCATAATTTCTCATGAATATGGCAATACCCCACGTAACTGTACAGTACTGTTTGGCTGCACCACAGGGCTTGGGAGAGAAGGCACGTCAATAGATTTGTGAAGCACACATTTTCTTAGAATAGTTTGCAGAACCCTTAAGTGCCAAAACAGAAGAAACCCCTCAAGTGACCACATTTTGGAAATTACACCCTTCTATGAACTCATCTATGGGTTTAGTGACTATTTAGTGTCAAGAAGACACCCATGGTGTCAAACGCAGTGAATATTGCAAAATTACAAATAAGCCCTTGTCAGGCCCATACATTGTACCGAGCTTGTGCGTCTGGAAACCTGCACACCGAAAATTAAGTGGCCTCTCCTCACTCCAACACCAAACATTTTGACTCTAAAGCCCACATTACATGCAGCGACATCGCTAGCAATGTCGCTGCCAATCGCACCCGCCCCTGTTGGTTGTGCATCACGGGCGACATCGCTGCCCGTGGCGCACAACATCGCTTACACACGTCACACATACTTACCTGCCTAGCGACATCGCTGTGGCCGGCGAACCGCCTCCTTTCTAAGGGGACGGTTCATTTGACGTCACATCGGCGTCGCTAAGCGGCCGCGCAATAGAAGCGGAGGGGCGGAGATGAGCGGCCGTAACATCGCGCCAACCTCCTTCCTTTCTCATTGGCGGCGGCCGCAGGTACGATGTCGTTCCTCGTTCCTGCGGTGTCACACATAGCAACCTGCGTCCTACAACAGCAACGATAATCGGGATAGAAACGACTGGTCAACGATCAACGATTTGGTAAGTAATTTTGATCGTTAATGGTCGTTCCTGCGTTTCACACGCAACGACGTCGGTAAAGAGGCCGGATGTGCGTCACGAATTCTGTGACCCCATCGACATCTCGTTAGAGTTGTCGTTGAGTGTAAAGCCTGCTTAACTGTGGTTTATTGTTCATGTCGATGAGACCAGATTTATATATTTTGTTTGGCTTCTATTAGACACTAAAAAATAAAATATTAGCATCAACATATATTGAAATCTATACTTTTCTAGATATCTGCTGACAGAGACCTATGAGGTCTTGTTTTTTGAGGGACAAGTTGACGTTTCTATTATCTATTAGTACTATTTTTGGGCATATATCATTTTTGGATCATATTTTAGTCTCATTTTTGAGAGGTAGAATGAGCATGAAACAGCAATTCAGGAATAGTTTTTGGGGCTTTCTTTTTACGACATTCTCTAGTTACAATACAGGATTATTCTTCAGGTTAGTACGACTACAGCAGTACCACATTTATATAATTTTTTGTGTGTTGCGCCACTTATACACAAAAACAATTTTTTAGAAAAAAAGAATTGTTTTTGCGGCGCTGTGTTGCCAGAACTATAACTTTTTTCTTTTTCCACTGATGGAGCTGTGTAGTAGCTTGTTTTTTGCGGGACAAGATGTAGTTTTCAGTAATACCATTTTTATTTACGTTCAACTTTATCACGTTTTATGCAACTTTTTTTTCTGCGGTATGATGAAAAGGCAGGTTTTTGCTCCATTTTTTATTTATTCATTTATTTTTGTAAACTATTCATTGAAAGAGTTCAATAGTATGACAGTTTTATAGATCAGGTCGAGCCGGATGCAGCAGTACCAAATAAGTGTACTTTTTTGCTTTTCTATAATTTTTTTATGTTTTTTTATATTTTGTGTTTTTTAACTTTTTTTTTTAAAACTTTACTTTGTCCCTTTATGGGACTTTAACTTTTCTTAGTCTGATCACTGGTATAATGCATTGCCATGCACCAAGATGGCAATGCTTTATACTGTCAGTGTCAAGCTACAAATCACCCCTGAGACCCTGCTGCAGGCTGGGTCTGAAAGGCCACCGTACATGGCAGTTATATGATGACCTCCAGGTAACATGACAATCATGTTACGGGGGAGCCAGAGATATAAGAGAAGGAGCACACTTTTTCTCTCTAATTGATCGTGTCAAATAGAAGATTGAAAAGGTTTGATATCATCAGGACCTGATCCAATCAGGTCCCAATGATGTCTTTGGTCAGAGCTACCATTCTGTTCTGGAAACACAGTAATTACGGCACGCAGGTGGTCATGATTCCCTCCCTGATCACAGACTGTAATTAAACGTCAGCGCTGTACAAAGCCTAGCAAGCGCTGATGCGGTCAAAAATAGGTTAAAATGTGGATATACAGTACATCATATATAAATGATAAATATTTTATATACATGCTTAATACATCTTTGAATTATTTACAGTAGGTACGGAAAATATTCAGACCCCTATAAATTTTTCACTATTTGTTTCATTGCAGCCATTTGGTAAATTTAAAAAAGTTCATTTTTTTTCCCATTAGTGTACACTCTGTACCCCATCTTGACACCAAAATAACAGTAATGTTGAAATGTTTGCAAATTTATTAAACAAGAAAAACTGAACATGCTCATAAGTATTCAGACCTTTTGCTCAGTATTAAGTAGATGCACCCTTTTGAGCCAGTACAGCCATGAGTCTTCTTGGGAATGATGCAATAAGTTTTTCACACATGGATTTGGGGAGCCTCTGCCATTCTTTCTTGCAGATCATCTCCAGTCCTGTCAGGTTGAATGGTGAATGTTGGTAGACAGCCATTTTCAGGTCTCTCCAGAGATGCTCAGTTGGGTTTACGTCAGGGATCTGGCTGGGCCAGTCAAAAATGGTCAAAGTTGTTCTGAAGCTACACCTTTGTTATTTGAGCTGTATGCTTAGGGTCATTGTCTTGTTAGAAAGTGAACCTTTGGCCAAGTCTGAGGTCCAGAGGACTCTGGAGGTTTTCTTCCAGGATATCTCTGTACTTGGCCGCTTTCATCTTTCCTTCAATTGCGACCAGTCGTCCTGTCCCTGCAGCTGAAAAACACCACTATAGCATGATGCTGCCACCACCATTTTCACTATTGGGATTGTATTGGGCAAATAATGAGCAGTGCCTGGTTTTCTCCCCACATACCGCTTAGAATTATCATCAAAAAGTTCTATTTTTGTCTCATCAGACCAGAGAATCTTATTTCTCATAGTCTGTGAGTCCTTCATGTGTTTTTTTGCAAACTATGCAGGCTTTCATATGTCTTGCACTGAGGAGAGGCTTTCGTCAGGCCACTCTGCCGTAAAGGCCCGACTGGTAGATGGTTGCAGTGATAGTTAACTTTGTGCAACTTTTTCCCATCTCCCTACTGCATCTCTGGAGTTCAGCCTCAGTGAGCTTGAGGTTCTTCTTTCCCTCTCTCACCAAGGCTCTGCTCCCACGATTGCTCAGTTTGGCTGGACGGCTAGGTCTAGGAAGAGTTCTGGTGGTCCCAAACTTCTTCCATTTAAGGATAATAGAGGCCACTGTGCTCTTAGGAACCTTGAGTACTGCATAAATTATTTTGTAAACTTGGTCAGATATGTGCCTTGCCACAATTCTGACTCTGACCTCCTTGAGCAGTTCCTTTGACCTCATGATTCTAATTTGGTCTGATATGCACTGTGAGCGGTCAGGTCTTATATATAGACAAGTGTGTGCCTTTAATTAAACACAGCTTGACTCCAATGAAGGAGTAGAACAATCTCAAGAAGGATCACAAGGAAATTGACAGCATGAAGACTTAAATATGAGTGTCTGAGCAAAGGATCTGAATACTTATGACAATGTGAAATTTCAGTTTTTCTTGTTTAATAAATTTGTAAACATTTCTACATTTCTGTTTTTTTTTCTGTCAAGATGGGGTGCAGAGTGTATATTAATGAGAAAAGAAATGAACTTTTTTTGAATTTACCAAATGGCTGCAATAAAACAAGTAGTGAAAAATTTAAAGAGGTCTGAATATTTTTCGTACCCAAAGTCGATAAATGCTTTTCAATAATTTTCTAATAACCATTTATTGCTCTAAATACTTTTATTTTTCTCTTGTAGACGTGTGATGGTGCAAGAAAAAATAATATAGACAAGCAACATATGGTCAATAAAAATGATATATAAAAAAAAGTGGCTACTTTTCTGTGTGAGTTTTCTGATGGCTAGTAAGATTTGCTTTCCGATTAAAATATTTCCCACATTCTAAGCATGAAAATAGCTTCTCCAATGTGTGAATTCTATGATGTGTAACAAGTTTGGATTTGTAGCTATAACTTTTCCCACATTCTGAACAAGAATATGGCTTCACCCCTGTGTGCAACCTCTGATGTATCACAAGATTTATTCTCCGATTAAAACATTTCCCACATTCTGAACATAAAAATGGCTTCTCCCCTGTGTGAATATTATGATGTGCAATCAAACATACTTTCTTTTTAAAACATTTTCCACATTAAGAACATGACAATGGCTTCTCCCTTGTGTGAATTATCTGATGTCTAACAAGATCTGATTTCTCACTAAAACCTTTCCCACATTCTGAACATGAAAATGGTTTCTCCCCTGTGTGAGTTTTCTGATGTCTAACAAGATATGATTTCTCACTAAAACCTTTCTCACATTCTGAACATGAAAATGGCTTCTCCCCTGTGTGAATTTTCTGATGTCTAATAAGATTTTGTTTCTGATTAAAACACTTCCCACATTCTGAACATAAATATTGCTTTTCCCCAGTGTGAGTTTTCTGATGTCTAACAAGATCTGATTTCTCACTAAAACCTTTCTCACATTCTGAACATGAAAATGGCTTCTCCCCTGTGTGAATTCTCTGATGTCTAACAAGATATGATTTCTCACTGAAACCTTTCCCACACTGTGAACATAAAAATGACTTCTCCCCTGTGTGAATTTTCTGATGTCTAATAAGATTTTGTTTCTGATTAAAACACTTCCCACATTCTGAACATAAATATTGCTTTTCCCCAGTGTGAGTTTGCTGATGTCTAACAAGATCTGATTTCTCACTAAAACAGTTCCCATATTCTGAACAAGAAAATGGCTCCACCATCGTGTGAGTTATCTGATGTCTAACAAGATGTGTTTTCTGATTAAAACATTTCCCACAGTCTGAACATGAAAATGGCTTCTCCCCTGTGTGAATTCTCTGATGTTTAACAAGATTTGTTTTCCAAATAAAGTATTTTCCACATTCTGAACATGAAAATGGCTTTTCACCAGTGTGAATTATCTGATGTTTAACAAGTTTGAATTTCTTGCTATAACTTTTCCCACATTCTGAACATGAAAATGGTTTCTCCCCTGTGTGAGTTTTCTGATGTCTAACAAGATCTGATTTCTCACTAAAACCTTTCTCACATTCTGAACATGAAAATGGCTTCTCCCCTGTGTGAATTCTCTGATGTCTAACAAGATATGATTTCTCACTAAAACCTTTCCCACATTCTGAACATGAAAATGGTTTCTCCCCTGTGTGAGTTTTCTGATGTTTAACAAGATCTGATTTCTCACTAAAACCTTTCTCACATTCTGAACATGAAAATGGCTTCTCCCCTGTGTGAATTCTCTGATGTCTAACAAGATATGATTTCTCACTAAAACCTTTCCCACATTCTGAACATGAAAATGGTTTCTCCCCTGTGTGAGTTTTCTGATGTCTAACAAGATCTGATTTCTCACTAAAACCTTTCTCACATTCTGAACATGAAAATGGCTTCTCCCCTGTGTGAATTCTCTGATGTCTAACAAGATATGATTTCTCACTGAAACCTTTCCCACACTGAGAACATGAAAATGACTTCTCCCCTGTGTGAATTTTCTGATGTCTAATAAGATTTTGTTTCTGATTAAAAGATTTCCCACATTCTGAACATAAATATTGCTTTTCCCCAGTGTGAGTTTGCTGATGTCTAACAAGATCTGATTTCTCACTAAAACAGTTCCCATATTCTGAACAAGAAAATGGCTCCACCATCGTGTGAGTTCTCTGATGTCTAACAAGATGTGTTTTCTGATTAAAACATTTCCCACAGTCTGAACATGAAAATGGCTTCTCCCCTGTGTGAATTCTCTGATGTTTAACAAGATTTGTTTTCCAAATAAAGTATTTTCCACATTCTGAACATGAAAATGGCTTTTCACCAGTGTGAATTATCTGATGTGTAACAAGTTTGAATTTCTTGCTATAACTTTTCCCACATTCTGAACAAGAATACGGCTTCTCCCCTGTGTGCAGCCTGTGATGTATAACAAGATTTCTTCTCCGAGTAAAACATTTCCCACATTTAGAACATGAAAATGGCTTCTTTCCTGTGTGACTTCTTTGATGTGCAACAAGATCTGATTTCTCTGTAAACCTTTCCCCACATTCTGCACATAAAAATGCTGTTTCCTGTATGTGAGCTATATGATGTCCATCAGCCTTTTGGTGACTTTTATTCTGTGAATCAATATTTGCAGAAGCAGAGGAAAGGATCTGTTGAAAAGGATCAGTTATAGCTTTGAGAAGGACTGGAGGTATAACCGGTATAATGCCATGCTCTTCAAATGAATCTGGTGTGATACCATTATCTCCTGTAACATCTGAATATATCAGATGTCCATCTGAGCTCCTGGCACACTCATCTGCTGAAGATAAAATAGATTTTATTTTGGTAACATTGCCTTGAAAGTATATTAAGATCACTATATTATTATGTAACATTTCCATATAAAGTAATGTTCAATTCAATTATCACTTAACATAGTTGACCAAAAAGCAAAGGCTAATATACTATGATTTTAGGCCACCAAATTGTGTGCTTTCAATTTTTTACTACTGTTAAAAAAAAACTGTTAACAAGAATAGAATTTTGTATTTTTTTTCAGAGTTGTAAGAAAAGGATATATGAAAGGAGAACAAGTCCTTTATACTTTTATACTTTTGTTTTTTATCCAAAATAGTCCTTTGCTGGTCATTTTTGTCAGTACCTGGTTCTTTTGTAGATAGATTAAGGCAAGCTTTGCACACTACGACATCGCAGGCGCGATGTCGGTGGGGTCAAATTGAAAGTGACGCACATCCGGCATCGCATGCGACATCGTAGTGTGTAAAGCCTAGATGATACGATTAACGAGTGCAAAATCGTCATAATCGTATCATCGGTGCAGCGTCGGCGTAATCCATAATTACGCTGATGCGACGGTCCGATGTTGTTCCTCGTTCCTGCGGCAGCACACATCGCTGTGTGTGAAGCCGCAGGAGCGAGGAACATCTCCTACCGGCGTCACTGCGGCTTCCGTAGCATATGCGGAAGGAAGGAGGTGGGCGGGATGTTTACATCCTGCTCATCTCAGCCCCTCCGCCGCTATTGGCCGCCTGCCGTGTGACGTCGCTATGACGCCGCACGACCCGCCCCCTTAGGAAGGAGGCGGTTCGCCGGCCAGAGCGACGGTCGCAGGGCAGGTGAGTGCATGTGAAGCTGACGTAGCGATAATTTTCGCTACGCCAGCTATCACACGATATCCTACCTGCGACAGGGGCGGGGACTATCGCGTGCGACATCGCAGCATCGGCTTGCGATGTCGCAACGTGCAAAGCCGCCCTAAAGGCTACCGACTCCTCTGAGTTCGAAAAATTAGTAAGACGTATGTGACAAATTTACTGTAGTCAATAAAGTTGGACTAATTGAGTTTAATAGTGACTGCTCTGCATTTAGTGGTTACTACTCACCTGTGCGGTTATCTGTAGGAATCTCCTCTTTACACCACTCGTCACCCCTCACATATGTCTCTGTAGTATTAATATGGGTCAGATCTTCACCCTGAAACAAATATTGTAAAAGTCACAGACACATGACAACATAGAATGACAACCAAAAATGATGCAATAGCATTAGTTATCACAAAGCAGCAGGTCTCATAATACTGGGAACCTACACTGAATCGAAGCCTCTCTCTGGATTTAAAGACCTTAATGTGTATGGGCAAGTAGGAACCTGCTATAGAGAATATCTTTTTGTCTAGATTATAAAAGTCATACCTTCTGACTGTCAACCACTCCCCCATTAGACACAGGTGATTTTATTCTCTATAGAAGGTTCTTATTCGTCCATACATAAGGACGTTTATAAAACCAGAGAGAGGCTTCAGTTAAGTGTACAGTGAGGGAAATAATTATTTGATCCCTTGCTGATTTTGTAAGCTTGCCCACTGACAAAGACATGAACAGTCTATAATTTTAAGGGTAGGTTAATTTTAACAATGAGAGAATATCCAAAATAAAATCCAGAAAATTACATTGTATAAATTACATGAATTTATTTGCATTTTGCAGAGAGAAATAAGTATTTGATACCCCCAGAACCATAAGTAAGACGCTGGGTAAGATGGAGACAACTGTTGGTAAAATAGTAAGAAAATGGAAGAAATACAACATTAGTGTCAATCGATGTCGATCTGGGGCTCCATACAAAATCTCACCTCGTGGGGTATCTACGATCATGAGGAAGGTGCGAGATTAGCCTAAAACTACATGGGGGAACTTGTTAGTGATCTCAACACAGTTGGGACAACTGTCACCAAGAAAACCATTGGTAACACATTACACCATAATGGATTAAAATCCTGCAGTGCCCACAAAGTCCCACTGCTGAAGAAGGCACATGTGCAGACTCGTCTGAAGTCTGCCAATGAACACTTGGATATTTCTGAGAGTGATTGGGAGAAGGTGCTGTGGTCAGATGAGACAAAAATTGAGGTCTTTGGCCTTAACTCAACTCACCGTGTTTGGAGGAAGAGAAATGCTGTCTATGACCCAAAGAACAACGTCCACACTGTCATGAATGAAGACACATTATGTTTTGGAGGTGTTTCTCTGCTAAGGGCATAGGACTACTTCGCTGCATCAATGGGTCAATGGATGGAGCCATGTAAAGTAAAATCCCGAGTGACAACCTCCTTCCCTCTGCCAGGACATTAAAAATGGGTTGTGGCTGGGTCTTCCAGCACGACAATGACCCAAAACATACAGCTAAGACAACAAAGGAGTGGCTCAAATAGAAGCACATTAAGGTCATGGAGTGACCTAGCCAATCTCTAAACCTTAGATCCCATAAAAAACCTATAGAGGGAGCTGAAGCTCCGAGTTGCCAAGTGACAGCCTCAAAATCTTAATTTAAATCTTTAGTCTTTTTTGTGACACAACTCTAACAACTCTCTCGTCATACTCTAGATTCTAATAAATTTGAAAACCCCATGAACAGAGGTCACACTTAAACATTTTACAGAGTGGCGATAAAGACCAAAGTTATGTATCACCCTGCACCAGGGAAACCATATCAGGAACCATGCATTTTGGTGGAATACAATCTCAATGCAGTCGACAACTTTATTTACCTGGGAAGCACACTATCCCAAGTAGTGACCATAGACTCTGAGGTTAACACCAGAATTGCTAAAGCCAATTCCACATTTGGGAGACTACGTAAGAATGTTTGGGAGCAGAGGAGACTCAGCATTACTACCAAGCTGAAGGTCTACTGTTTGGTGGTCCTTACCACACTGTTCTATACCAGTGAGACCTGGACTGTCTACAGCCGGCAGGTGTCACAGTAAGTATGCAGAAGTACCACACGTATGGCAACAGAAAAGTGAAACCCAGTGTCTAGGGAAGGGGGAGATGCTGAGCCCTGAACAAACTTTCCACTGGTCCCTGGCTCCCTGACCACCCAAAAAAGTTCTGCACAAAGCAGAATACCTGACCCTGGCTGACCCTGAACTGGGCGCTATGTAGGGAATGGATGGGATGAAAGCTTAGTTAACCCCATTAAGCTCTATAGAAGACACAGTGAGCCCAAACAGGGGGAAGAGAAGAAATAACTAATCTCCAAGAATACTCAGGGAGAGAAACATCATCAAACAACGATGTTATATATCCAAGGCCTTGGATCCTATACAGCAGGGGTGGGGAACCTTTTTTCTGCCGGGGGCCATTTGTAAATTTTTACCAACCTTCGGGGGCCGCACAAAATTATCAACTTGAAAATTACCCTAATATATTTGGTCAAACAATTAACTCACTGTGGCGGCTGGAGCTTGTACTCTTTGGTGCAGCTGTAATATTAGGTGATATTGATCTTTTTGCTTTTCACAACTGCTTTTCCAGGTTTGAGTTGGCTGGGACTGCTGTATATACATCACAGGGGAGGGTTGGGAGGAATATAGATCACTGGGGAGGCTGGGGGCATAGACATCATTGGGGGGTACATACATCACTCGGGGATACATACATCATTGATGGGGAGCACAAACATAGCTGGGGGGCATAAACATTGCTGGGGAGGGCTGGGAGGAATATACATCACTAGGGAAGCAGCAGGGAATAGACGTCACTGGGGGTACATACATCACTGGGCGGCACAGACTTCACTGGGGGTATATACACATCACTGGGTTACACAGACATAGCTGGGGGGCACAAACATTGCTGGGGTTATATAAATAGCCGGGGGCAAACAGCCCTGGGGGATGCCGGAGGGACACAGAGAGCCCTGGGGGAACAGAGAATGATGGGTGAGGCTGGAGGCACAGACAAATCAGGGGGACGCTGGGGACACAGATGGCACAGAGAAGAATGGGAGAGGCTGAAGGCACAGACAGAACTGGGAGAGGCTCGGGGCACAGAGATCACTGGGGAGACTGGGGGGGGGGCACAGATAACTGGGGAGACTAGGGAGGCAGAGATCACTGGGGAGACGGGGGCACAGATCACTAGGGGTGCATAGATTACTAGGGAGACTGGGGGGGGCACAGAACACTGGGGTGGGGGCACAGATCACTGGGGAGACTGGGGGGCACAGGTCACTGGGGAGACTGGGGGGAGGCACAGAACACATTGGGGGGCACAGATCACTGGGGAGACTGAGGGGCACAGAACACTGGGGGGGGCACAGATCACTGGGGAGACTGGGGGGAGGCACAGATCACTGGGGAGACTGGGGGGAGGCACAGAACACTGGGGGGGCACAGATCACTGGGGAGACTGGGGGGGCACAGAACACTGGGGGAGGCACAGAACACTGGGGAGAAAGAGGGGCACAGAGCACTGGAGGTACAGAGCGCTGGGGGCACAGGCAGACTCGGATGAGCTTGGAGGTAGTTAGAGAACTGGCGGAGGCTGGGTCACAGAGCGCTGGAGGTGGTTGCGGGCACGGAGGGCTCTGCCGCCAGGCACAGAGAGGAGCAGCCGCCGCCGCCGGGCACAGAGAGGAGCAGCCGCCTTCGCCGCTGGGCACAGGGAGCCGCCGGGCAGGGAGCCGCCGGGCACAGGGAGCCGCCGCCGCAACCGCCGGGCACAGGGAGCCGCCGGGCACAGAGAGGTGCAGCCACTGCCGGGCACAGGTAGCCGCCGGGCACGGAGCCGCCGCCGCAACCGCCGGGAACAGGGAGCCGCCGCCGCAACCGCGGGGCTCAGAGAGCCACCGGGCACAGAGAGGAGCAGCCGCCGCTGGGCACAGGTAGCCGCCGGGCATGGAGCCGCCAGGCACAGGGAGCCACCACCGGGCACAAGGAGCCGCCGCCGCAACCGCCGGGCACAGGGAGCTGCAACCGGGCACAGGGAGCTGCAACCGGGCACAGGGAGCCGCCGCCGCAACCGCCGGGCACAGGGAGCTGCCGCCGCAACCACTGGGCACAGGGAGCCACCGCCGCAACCGCCGGGCACAGGGAGCCACCGCCGCTGGGCACAGAGCGCTGCCGGCACAGTAAGACCTGGGGGATGATTGGCAGTCAATCCTCTCCTTTTGATTTTAGCGCCCCTCACGCCGACCCCACCTACAAAGTACGTCCTCACGTAGGCAGTGCCAGCGTGGGGACGTAGTCTTTCAGGTATAGGAAATGCAGCGTTCAGCATTGAACGCGCTGTGTGGGGTTTTAAAGGGCCAGCAGCCAGGAAGATGCGGCTGCCGCCCCTGCACTACAGTTCCCGGGAATCAGCCCGGAGGACGCAGAAAAAGTCGTCGCGGGCCGCATACGGCCCGCGGGCCGGAGGTTCCCCACCCCTGCTATACAGGCTTTGGATGCAAGCTGACTTGCTTAATCCAATATAATGGCAGCGGGTTGAAGAAAGGCAATTCCGGCAGCTAAATAGTTAAGGGTTCTTTACAGTTGGACATCTCAGACTGTGGAATGCCCTACCACAAGAGGTAGTAATGGCAGATACTCCTACTAAAGAACTTTTAAAAAAGGGCTGGATGATTTCCTCAGTACACAAAACATTGTCGGTTATAGATGATTTAATGGCAAAAATATATAATTGGTGGAGGAAGAATGAACTAGATCAGACCTGGGCAAGGGGTGGCCCGCGGGCCACATCCGGCCCGCCTACTCTCTGTGACCGGCCCGCCTGGCTCAGGGCGTCCTTGCTGGCCGGTCACTGATGAGGGCAATCTGACCTGTTGTCCGGAGCTCCAGGCTCCGGGAGGCGCGTGGTCAGATTGCCCTCATCACATGCTGCGTGCCGGGTAGGAAACAGAGGACAGATCCTGCAGCTCCGCACAGTCAGTGCAGGCAGCGGAACGCAGGAATCTCTCCTCTGTTCCCTGCGGCAGCTTTCTCTGTGACACACGCGCGCCCTGATATCGTCAGTACGGCGCACGTGTGTCATTTGAAAAGTTCCCGCCCAGCAGGAGAAGCTGCTGCAGCGCGGGGGCCGTATGGAGAGAAGCAGCGGCTCCTAGTAATACAGCGTCGGCGCAGCCTGGGCATGTGAAAGAGAAGCCGCTCAGCGGGGAACTCGTACGGAGGTGCCTGAAGAGAGGTGAGTGGTTACTAGTAACCTGTGGGGGCAATGGGGGGGGGGCGGGGGTTAACTGTTGACAAATATTTGGGGTGTAGTGGTTTAGTATATGGGAATGTAGTTTAATACAGGTGTGTATAGGGGTGTAGTGGTGTAGTATAATACAGGTGTATATAGGGCTGTAGTGGTGTAGTATAATACAGGTGTATATAGGGGTGTAGTGGTGTAGCATAATACTGGTGTATATAGGGGTGTAGTGGTGTAGTATAATACAGGTGTATATAGGGGTGTAGTGGTGTAGTATAATACTGGTGTATATAGGGGTGTAGTGGTGTAGTATAATACAGTTGTAGTATATAGGAGTGTAGTATAATACAGGTGTATATAGGGGTGTAGTATAATACAGGTGTATATAGGGGTGTAGTGGTGTAGTATAATACAGGTGTATATAGGGGTGTAGTGCTGTAGTATAATACAGGTGTATATAGGGCTGTAGTGGTATAGTATAATACAGGTGTATATAGGGGTGTAGTGCTGTAGTATAATACAGGTGTAGTATATAGGAGTGTAGTATAATACAGGTGTATATAGGGGTGTAGTATAATACAGGTGTATATAGGGGTGTAGTGCTGTAGTATAATACAGTTGTAGTATATAGGAGTGTAGTATAATATAGGTGTATATAGGGGTGTAGTATAATACAGGTATATATAGGGGTGTAGTGCTGTAGTATAATACAGGTGTAGTATATAGGGGTGTAGTATAATACAGGTGTATGTGTAGTATAATACAGGTGTATATAGGGGTGTAGTATAATACAAGTGTAGTATATAGGGGTGTAGTGATGTAGGTTATCACAGGTGTAGTATATAGTGATGTAGTGGTGCAGTTTATTACAGGTGTAGTATATAGTGATGTAGTATATTACAGGTGTATATAGGGGTGTAGTGATGTAGTATATAGTGGTATAGTATATAGAGGTGCAGTTTATTACATGTGTAGTGTATAGGGATGTATTTTACAGGTGTAGCATGTGGCGGGTGTAGTGATGTAGTATATGGGGATTGTGTGTGTATGTATGTATACATTGTGTGTATGTGTATATATATTATATACACACACAGTATATATGCGTGTGTGTGTACCGAGTTAATTATATTAGTCCGGCCCTCTAAAACCATACCAACTTCTCATGCGGCCCCATGGGAAAATTAATTGCCCACCCCTGAACTAGATGGACTTAGGTCTTTTTTCAACCTATGTAACGAACTATGTAACTATGTGATCACCTCAGGAGCTTGTGCAGCTACAGACAGGAGAATCTTTGAGGCAAAACAAAAGCAAGCTATGTCCAAGGCACAAGCAGTATCAACTGTTCTGACTATATCTACTTACTTATGTCCCATATGTGGGTGAGCGTTCGGCCCGGATTGGCCTAATCAGTCACCTCTGAACCCACAGCTATTTATCTTCTTCTAAACCCTGAAATCATGGTTACCTTTGACTACGCAGTACGAACGATACGGGTCGCCTGTGGTTATATCCCATCTGCTGAGGAGCGACGAGTGTATTCATGCACATTAGTTGGACACCAGTGCTGTATAGAGCTGCACGTCATAAAAAATCCAGCAGGTGAAGTGCCATCACAAGGAACCATACAGAAGCAGAACAACGCGTTTTGACGCTCAGGTCTTAATCATGTTCTAGGGTGATATGTTGTCGGTTTCCTTTTGTAAGCTCCTCCCGTATACCTTAATTAGTGACACCTGAACAATTGTTCAGGGCAACTCCAGAACTAGTTGTTACGAGGAAACTGCCAAACATAGATAAGTGAAAAGACTTTCCCCAATTAGTGACACCTGAACAAATGTTCAGGGCAACTCCAGAACTAGTTATTACGGAGGATCTGACAAACAGAAATAAGTGAATAAAATGTTGTTAAAATACAGGTATCCACTATACAAAGAATATATATTCAAACACAGGAGGACAAGAGTAAAGTGCAAATTCAAAACTTTGTGTACTACCAAATCAATAGGGATACAATTACAATAGTCCCATTATAATAGTTTGCAATCCATATATTACATGAAGGTCAGACCAATAAATATTAGAGTGTGAGGTAGATAGGATAAATAAGGGCTGACCAACAGTTCAGTCAGGACTAAGAAAAGCAGTAAAGGTGAAAAGGGGGGCTGTATAAGATGTGCAATATAGGTAAGCCGTCATGGAATCTCCAGCTAAAGGCAGGGAGAGACCATGATGGCTACGTAGTCAGGCACCAGCAATGGTAAAATTTACAATTAAAGTTACATGGTAAGTGGAATGGCTTATTACAAGGCACAAAGTGGGATTCGCTTCTCTTACCTAAAGTGCAAGTGCAGGATGAAAGGATCCACCGTGTGCCTGAGGTGCCGGAAGCCCAAATACAGTCCCTTTAGCAAATGGATTCCCTAATAAACGCCCAGGATCTCCATCCGACGCGCGTTTCGCGGGTAGGTTTAGCTTTTTCAAGGTGGGGAGCCTAAGAGGTATACCTTAATTAGTGACACCTGAACAAATGTTCAGGGCAATTCCAGAACTAGTTATTACGGGGGATCTGACAAACAGAAATAAGTGAATAAAATGTTGTTAAAATACAGGTATCCACTATACAAAGAATATATATTATCATTCGTGGGTATAATCTTGTGGTATATTTACATATATATAATACAAGGACAGTAAATATCATATACATGCGATTCTGACAACATAAAATATACAGAAATATGAGATCCTATGTAAAAAGGGAAGAAAAACAATTCCCAATATTAGTTATATGATATTTAGAATCTCCATATATTTTTTCTAAAATATTGTATATATCAAACATTGCAAAACATTCTATAGAATGTTTTTACATAGGATCTTATATTTCTGTATATTTAATGTACAGTTAATATTTAACTTATTTCTGTTTGTCAGATTCCCCGTAATAACTAGTTCCGGAATTGCCCTGAACATTTGTTCAGGTGTCACTAATTAAGGTATACGGGAGGATCTTATAAAAGGAAACCGACAACATATCACCTCAGAACATGATTAAGACCTAAGCGTCGAAACGCGTTGTTCTGCTTCTGTATGGTTCCTTGTGATGGCACTTCACCTGCTGGATTTTAATAAATTCTAATAAAAAGATGGACTTTTAAATTTATACCCAGCGCTGGATTGTTCCTTCTAAACGTACTATTGGTGGCCGCACCACTCCGAGCGCAGGGCGTATCAATGCTGCAGCAGGTCTGATCGGTGAGCTGGATTTTTCCTTTCTATATGATTGTGCTCCACCTGATCATCAGAACAATTCCTGGGTTCTTCCTAATTAGTTGTTTATGTTCTTAACATCTTCTTTTATTGCATGTTTTTCCTCGATCACAAATTTATCAGTATGCTCTAGACACCAAAAACCCCATAAATAGAGCCACACTTCATATTTTACAGAGAGGAAAATACTTTTGTTTGCAATATTGAGGAATATTTTTAGCCAAGGAGGAGTACATAATTTGGGTTATCTAAGATTTATAGTAAAAAAGTACAAATAATTATAAGACCTCGTTATTTATACAGGAAACATAACTTTACCTTATAACAATGCTTCCGAGCATGAATACTGTTAAGGGGTTGTCCACACAAAATAAATTCCTGTGGATAGGTGAAAACTTGCTGATTGGTGAGTGTCCAACTACTGGGACGAGCACCGATCGGCAGAATGGAGAACGTTTATCATTGTTATAATGGGACAGTGGTGCATATGTGTAACCACTGCACGATTCATTCCCTACGGGGCTGCTAGGCACTGTACTCGTTTTTGTCTAGCAGCTGCTCTATTTTGCAGTGGGGTAAAAAGATCTCCATTCTGACAATCAATGCAGGTCCCATCGGTCGGACACCCACCTATCAGCAAGTTATCACCTGTCCTGGGCATAAGTGATAATTTGTTTTCACTGTTCTGCTTTAAGCTATGTGCCCACAAGAGATAAAACCTGCGGATTTATCTGCAGAAAATCAGCGGATTTTCTGGATTTTCCAGGATAAATCCGCAGGTTTCAGCATGCACAGACACTCCCCATGTTATCCTATGGGACATGGGGAGTGCTGTGTTCATGCTGCGGATATGTGCGGCTGCAGAACATGCTGCAGATGTCCCACAGCCGCACGTAATTGCATGTCAATTCTTTCTGTGGAATTACCTGCGGAAACCCCGGCCCTCCACTATGGACATAGGGCCGGGACTTCCGCAGGTAATCCGCAGGAATGTCCGCAGGTTTACCGCAGCTATTTCGCTGTACTACCGCAGCTAAAAATAGCTGCGGATTCCGGCGAACAGCTGCGGGAAACCTGCGGCCGTACCTGCGGATATATCCACAGGTGCGAGCTCCCGTGGGCACATAGCCTTAGACCTCAGTGCTTGTCATTACGCAGCTCCCTTGAAACCCTGATTGTGACCGGGCTTCAATGGAGACTGTGATTTTTACTACATGCAGCAATACTGTGGCATTCCTCCACATAGTGGGCACTATCAGATGATCACAAGTTATCTAACAAGTACTGAGAAAAGTAAAAAGAAATGTTTAAAAAAAAATATATGAAAAGCAAAAAACACCCTTAATAGGTCAAAACACTCCTCTTAAAACCCTATTAAAAAATAGTTAATAAAAAAATACACATAAGTAGCATCACCGAGTTCAGAAAAGTCAGATTTATCAAAATATAAAAATAATTAATCCATTTGATAAAAGAAGATTTTGGGTACTCACCGTAAAATCCTTTTCTCTGAGTCTTCATTGGGGGACACAGGAAACCATGGGTATATGCTGCTGCCACTAGGAGGCGACACTAGGCAAAAATAAAAGTTTAACTCCTCCTTCGCAGTATATACCCACCTACCGGCAGGAAGTTATTCAGTTAGTGATAAAGCAGTAGGAGGAGAAGTAGTTCTAGTAATTAGTTGATTTATATCTCTTTTTGAATGTGCATAAGTAATATGGGCGGGTGCTGTGTCACCCAATGAAGACTCAGAGAAAAGGATTTTATAGTGAGAACCCAAAATCTTCTTTTCTCTTTTGTTTCATTGGGGGACACAGGAAACCATGGGACGTTCCAAAGCAGTCCCTAAGGGTGGGAAGTAGATTATAGATTTACAATATACGTAGTTCATAGGACCCTACTGGCTAAGCCTGAGTCGGCAGAAGAGCAAGAGTCTACTTTGCAAAACCTGGATAAGGTGTGAAAATAGGACGAGGTGGTTATTTCAGAAACTTGTGAAGAGAAGTTTAATGGCGTATGGCTAAGGATGTTCTTGCTGCTCGGGTGTAATGAACCCTTAAGCGGGCTTTACAAACTATGATATCGTTAATTAATTATCGTCGGGTTCACGTTGTTTGTGACGCACATCCGGCTTCATTAACGATATCGCAGTGTGTGACATTTTTGAGCGACCTTAAACGATCGCAAAAATGGGCAAAATCGTTTACCGCGGAGAGATTGTCCTGAAATAAAAAATCGTTCTCTGCTTATTAGCGATGTTGTTTGTCGTTCCTGCGGCAGCACACATCGCTGTGTGTAACACCGCAGGAGCGACAAACATCTCCTTACCTGCCTCCACCGGCAATGCGGAAGGAAGTAGGTGGGCGGGATGTTACGTCCCGCTCAGCTCCGCCCCTCCGCTTCTATTGGACGCCTGCCATGTGATGTCGCTTAGAAAGGAGGCGGTTCGCCAGCCAGAGCGACGTCGCAGAGCAGGTATGTGCGTGTGACGCTGCTGTAGTGATAATGTTCGCTATGGCAGCAATCACCACATATCGGCCGTACGACGGGGGCGTGTGCTATCGCGCTCGACATCGCCAGCAAATGCTAGCGATGTTGCAGCGTGTAAAGACCGCTTTAGTCCTGAAGGGTTTGTCTTTTTAATGTTATATTGAATGACCCTAAAATGACAGAACATATAGGCCCTACCGAAGTTAGTCATATATGATTAAAAATGAGTCTAATCGTGTAAATTCCTTGATTCCATCAAGAGGTGTGTATTGGTTTGACCAGGTAGGGTCTGTTTTGTGCGGCTTTTGTGGTATGAAGTAGTGTTGACCAGGACGAGGGAAGGATGACTTTCTTGTTTGTGTGAAAAGACAAGACTACCTTGGAGAGGAAGATAAGGTCGTACTACAACCGGTACTTCTCTTAATGTATATATAATTAGAAACCTGGCATGACCTGAGAAACAGTAACATTCCCACCTAGACGGATGACTTGATGGCTACTAGGAACATGACGTTTCCTATAGTGTTATGTGTTGGATAGGCTCACAAGGTGGCTATGTAGTGCATTGAGGACTAGATTTCTAGAGTTTTATTGTTGATTGGTCAGTGGAAAAAAGTGAAAAAAAGGGGCTGGAGAAAAAAGCCCAGTGTCTATCCTCCTGTGGACACTAAAGGCCCCGTCACAGACAGAGATAAATCTTTGGCAGATCTGTAGTTGCAGTGAAATCATGGACATATTGTTCCATTTGTACACAGCAACAAATCTGGCACTGATTGTCCACAATTTCACTGCAACCACAGATCTGCCGCAGATTTATCTCTGTGTGTGACAGGGCCTTAAGCAAAAACTGAATAACTTCCTGCCGGTAGGTGGGTATATACTGCGAAGGAGGAGTTAAACTTTTATTTTTGCCTAGTGTCGCCTCCTAGTGGCAGCTGCATATACCCATGGTTTCCTGTGTCCCCCAATGAAACGAAAGAGAAACATTGTTTACAGAATTAATTCAAGACCAAGAAAATTTTGCTTTTTGGTAGCTGCAATACCGCAAAACATGGTATAAAAACTATCAAAACCTCTTATCTAACCCAACATAGTATCAATAAAAACATTCTCTCTCCCACAAAAAACAAGCTTCCACACAGCTCCACTGATCGAAAAATGGAAACGTTACTGGTTTCTTGAAAATGGAGACCCGAACACCAACATTTTTTTTTTTTTAATTTCTGATTTTTTTTGTTACCACTAAAATAATAAAACTCTAGATGTTTGCTATCGTCATAATTGTACTGATGAGGAGAATCATATTGCAAGATCATTTTTATCCCACAATATACACCATAAAAACAATTCCCAAAAAACAATTTCAGAATTGTGTTTTGTTAACTTCTCACTTCGTTTTCTGCTGTTCTCTGGGGTCATGGGTCTAATTTCCATGTAGAAAATTGTGTATTGAGAGTTGGCTATTCAGCGTATAACAGTGGTGGGTAACACAAGACTGAACACAACACCTTCACAGCCGTCTACACATCATAGGGAGATTTCATGACACCTTCTCTCCATCTACCTGATCATCCTGAGGAACATCGGGAATTTCCTTACAGTCCTGTAGAGGAAGAGGACGGGGACATCTCTCGGGTGTTGTCCTCTCACTGGATAGAACTGGAGGAAACACATACACGGACTGAATTCATTCTTTACATACAGATAATTATAGGCTGTGAGTATTTAGTCCTATTACCTGGTGATGTGAGGGGCTGGGGAACCTCCATCATGACGTCCTTGTACAGATCTTTGTGTCCTTCTAAATACTCCCACTCCTCCATGGAGAAATAGACGGTGACATCCTGACACCTTATAGGAACCTGACACACACAATGATACTGTCATCCCCTGGTCCCTTCATAGCATTACTGTATAATGTCCCAGCATTCCCAGCAGTGTCACCTCTCCAGTCAGCAGCTCAATCATCTTGTAGGTGAGTTCTAGGATCTCCTGGTCATTGATGTCCTCATGTATCAGGGGGTGAGGTGGAGGCCCCGTGATTGGGATCTGGGGTCTTCCGCATCCCTCAGACTCAGGGGCCTGACAGCGCTCACTAGATGTCTTCTTCACTACTGTGTAATCCTGGATATGGAGAGACACATTAATAAATCTCACTACAGACATTTCCAGAGTCCTCACCTCTCCAGTTCTGTCCATCTGTTATTCCCATAGATAAGAATGATGTAATGTGACGTCATCAGAATCTCTCACCTCTCCAGTAAGCCGGAAGAGGATCTCTAGGGTGAGGTGTAATATCCTTTCCGACGTCTTGTCCGTGTTCCCATCCATCCTTGACGGGTCAATCAGGGAATCCTTTAATATAGAAGATCTGCACTGAGAGGATCCGATATTGTAGGGACCTGAATGGGGAGAAGATGACGATGTAACATCATAAAGATCCCATGTAAGAAATTTCCAGAGCTATTTCTGGCTTCACATGATCATCCAATCCTAGCCCCGTCCTGCCCCGGTATAACACACAATCCAACTATAGTCACACAGAGATTTATCTCAGAATATCTCCAATCCAGTACCAAAAAGACAGAACAAATCTAAAGGGAAAATCTAAAATATCTCAATCTTGAAAACACCACTCCAGCGTTTGTTTTTTAATTTCCCTACCTCAGTGGTGACTCTCATTTCTGTTCTTTGCCCCTTGTAAAATACCACTTGGCGTCTTCTGCTATTCCCAGCTCCGCTCTGGTCCAGTTCCTCTATCTTGTTCCAAGACGTCTTTCTCTCCTCCACACTTGTATATTCCTCACTCAACCGCTTCCAAGACTTCTCCCAAGTACCCCCCATCCTCTGGACTTTAGTGCCCCAACACGTTAAACATTACATTCAAAACTTTCAGATGGAACTTGAAGAAAGCTTCCTGCCTGCAATGACCACGCTGCCACCACAAAACCACCGGAGCCACCACAACCTTCGTCCCACTGTCTCCTTCCCCATTATCCTGTAGAAAATGAGCTTGTGTGGCGCCCCTGAGGCTTCAGTCGCCACAGGGTACAGCATCCCACTTAAGGTGCAGTAGTTATCCCGGGTAAGGAAGAGGTTAATCGCTGGTGTTTCTCACATTCACACACCACACACAGGTGCTTTCCCACCGGGGTTGTCCTAGGGTAGACAGCGGAGTGGCCATTACGAGGCATGGGTCTTTCCCGGTCACTAGGGCAACCACCTGGGGGGCAGGCACCACTTGGGGAAAAAGGAAGGAGCATCTTCACACATAGTCAAATAACTCCGGGCACAGCTTGGGGTGAGGAGCACAGTGGGGACTTTAGTCCAGGCATATTCTTTCTACTCACACTTCTATGAGCGCCATAGGACCCGTGAGCATCCAGCTCAGCCTGAGTTCTCTACAGCCATAGGGGGTTCCAGGGTCTGCGGAGAGTGCAGGAAACACCAGCAACCCGTTCCACATTCCACACACAGGGATTGGAGGTACCCCGACCAGAAAGGACACACAGTGGGAACACTGGTGGTGACCTCGAACTGCTTGGGATTGACTGGGGCCCAGCACAGCGGTGACCGGTACTCTGGGACAGCACTGTAAAAGTGAGCAAAGACACCTGGACCCGCAAAGACTGTGTCAGCCTGTCATTACCGGCACCCCGTGCTTCGGTGTCGGCGGCCATTGACTACAACTCCCCTCATCATCCTCCTTGGGGCCCGCTCCACCTGTGGTGAGCGAAACCATCTTTGCTGCTACTACCATCCGCCCTGGAGGACAGCAACCACAGCAGCCGCTAATCCCTGGCCGCGTACCACAGGTGGCATCACAAAATCATCTCCATCCATCCCATCTCCTGACCCGGTGACGAGTAACCGCCCCAGGCTTCGTAGGGTGCTCCACTAGCAGGGCAGGGTCCTCTCCTCTCTGTATTAGTCTGTCATTGCTAGTTTGCTCAGTGTTAGTTATACTTGCATTTTTCATGTAATCACTTCTCACATGTACAGAACCAATGATGCTCTAACAATACATAATAAGTCTATGAGAGCCTCGTCCTGGCTTTAAAGGCGGCTTTACACGCAGCGACATCGCTAGCGATGTCACTCGTGAAAGCACCCGCCCCGTCGTTTATGCGTCACGGGCAAATCGCTGCCCGTAGTGCACAATATCGCTAGGCCCCGTAACACGTAACACATACCTGCCTAGCGACGTCGCTGTGGCCGGCGAACTGCCTCTTTTCTAAGGGGACGGTTCGTGCGGCATTACAGCGACGTCACACGGCAGGCGTCCAATAGAAGTGGAGGGGCGGAGAGCAGCCGCATGAAAGTCACGCCCACCTCGTTGCCGGAGGACGCAGGTACGGTGATGTTTGTCGTTCCTGGGGGGTCACACGTAGCGATGTGTGCTGCCTCAGGAACGACGAACAACCTGCATGCAGCACCATCAACGATAATTGGGATTAGAACGACGTGTCAACAATCAACGATTAGGTGAGTATTTTTGATGGTTAGCGGTCGTTCGTACGTGTCACACGCAACGACGTCGCTAACTAGGCCGGATGTGCGTCATGAATTCCGTGACCCCAACGACATCTCGTTAGTGATGTCATTACGTGTAAAGCCCCCTTTACACTTGGATTGAGTAGTGACTTCTGGTCCATCCAGCAAACAATGGAGGGATCCAGCAGGTCACAACCAACAGAACAGGACTGGAGCAGCGCCAGGAATAGCAGAAGATGGCAGCTGGTAATGGTAAGTGTGTTACTAAGGGCAGGCAACAGGAGTGAGTGATACCGCTCCGGAGGGGAAATAAAAACTGTACATGATTGGTGCATTCAATAATTCATAAGAAAAAGACACAAAGATGTAAAGTGCAGGAGATCGGACGAAAGAACCGGGGCCTCAGTAACAGATAATGATAGAACATTAATATCTCCTGATAGTGACAACATGGAGCGTGCGACGGCCATAATGGAGACTGGACAGTAACAGAGCAGCGAGCGGCGTCAGGAGGGAAGTGACCCAATCTAATCCCATACAGACAGATCTCCTGATAGAGCCGCACAGACGGGAACACGTTCTGTCTCCTGGAGTGTGAGCGCAGCACTGAGGGGGTTAATGTAATGGGGAATCTCCACATACCTCCTCCTGCAGAGCCGCACACTGGATATATGGCTGCTCTGTGCTTACAGGACCTGTGATGATGTCACATGGAGGGGAGGAGTCAGGGGTCACATGGTCAGCTCCTCAGTGTGTGCAGGACTCTCATGGTGCTGGGTGAGGTGCAGTTATGTGAGGGGTCAGGAGTAGTGATGCTCGGGTGGACTCGAGTACTGAGTATAATGGAAGTCAGTGGGAAACTCCCACACCGCCCAACTTTCGAAGAACAGAAGGAGGGATAGACTTTGCGCTGCAGCAAATTTTGAAGCCGCCCCTAGCCGCACCAATAGCCACACCCATTTGGCAGTGAGGGATGTTCCGCAGACGCCCCGGACTGTTCATTCATAGTCACAGCAGCCAGAACGTCCTCATCTTCATGTCGCTTCACTATACGATATCTGACTGTTTTGTGCCGTGTACACACGTTGCAGAAATCTGCACCAAACTACGCAATAACAATCTTCTCTGATTATTGCATTGTTGCTGCATTTTGATGCCTTTTCCCCACTATTTGATGTATTTTTGGTGCAGATGGGACGCCGCGTTTTAGGTGTTTTTATATAAAACAGGAAAGCTTTCATTTTGCACTTAAAAAAGTAACTGCAGTTTATTTCATGTGGTTTTTTTAGGCTCTAGATCAGGGGTGGGGAACCTTTTTTGCTGCCAGGGCCATTTGGAAATTTTTACCAACCTTTGGGGGCCGCAAAAAATTATCAGCTTGAAAATTACCTTAATATATTTGGTCAAACAATTAATTCACTCTTACTGTGGTGGCTGGAGCGGCTTCTGCTTTAGTGTGGCTGTGATGTTCGGTGATATTGATCATGTCGCTTCTCACAACTGCTTTTCCAGGTTTGTCTTGGTCTGGAGCACAGTCACAGATTGGTAAATCATATACATCACGTAGGAGACAATGGAGGCACATACATCACAGGAGGGGCTGGGGACATATACATGTGTGTGTGTGTGTATATATATATATATATATATATATATATATACACACACACATCACAGGAAGGGTTGGAGGCATGTATATACATCACCGAAGGGACATATACACATCACAGGAGGGACTGGAGCTATGACATCACTGGGGGGGGCATGGACAGCACTGGCGGTGGCATGGACAGCACTAGAAAGGTACTAACAGGATTGGGGGACATAAACAGGACTGAGGGAGCACAGACAGCGCTGGGGAGTAGCAGACAGCACTGGGGGGTGACAGACAGCACTCGGAGGGTGGCACACAGCATTGGGAGGCATACAGAGCAGCGGGAGACAGGAGGATCACAGTAGCGGGAGGCAGGAGGCTCGTAGCAGTGAGGCAGGAGGCTTACAGCAGGAAGGCAGGAGGCTCACAGCAGCAGGAGGTTCACAGCAGGGAGGCAGGAGGCTAATAACAGCGGGAGGCAGGTACGGCAAGAGGCTCACAGCAGTTAGGCAGGAGGCTTACAGCAGGAAGGCAGGAGGCTCTCAGCAGCAGAAGGCTCACAGCAGGGAGGCAGGAGGCTAATAACAGCGGGAGGCAGGTACGGCAAGAGGCTCACAGCAGGGAGGCAGGAGGCTCATAGCAGCGGGAAGCAGGTATGGCGGGAGGCTCACAGTAGTGAGGCAGGAGGCTTACAGCAGGAAGGCAGGAGGCTCACAGCAGGGAGTCATGCACATCAGGGAGGCAGGAGGCATACACAGAAGGAAGGCAGGAGGCTCACAGCAGGGAAGCAGGAGGCTCACAGCAGGGAAGCAGGAGGCATGCACAGTAGGGAGGCCGGAGGCTCACAGCAGGGAGGCAGGAGGCATGCACAGCAGGAAGGCAGGTGTCACACAGCACATACAGCTGGGAGGCCAGTAAACCTGATGCTCCTCTTCTTCTTTGGGACGGGAACACAGCGCATCTCATGCATAACCCGCCCACAAAGTAGGTCCCCAGCCGTTGGTACAGGCCACACATTGTGATTTAAAGGGCCAGCAGCCGACAATCGCGGCTATCGCCTGAGTACTGCGGTCTCCAGGAATGTGCCCAGGGGCCGCATACAAAGTCTTCGAGGGCCGCATATGGCCCACGGGCCGGAGGTTCCCCACCCCTGCGCTACAGGAAAAAAAGCACCAAAACAGCAGAGTTCAGCAGCATCTTTCCATGAAATCACATCCACTTTGCTTGGACAGATAAACACAGCAAGAATTCGGCACAAAAACAGCAGCAGAAAAACCCAACATTTACGCTACA
Source organism: Anomaloglossus baeobatrachus (assembly GCF_048569485.1). Lineage (NCBI taxonomy): Eukaryota > Metazoa > Chordata > Amphibia > Anura > Aromobatidae > Anomaloglossus > Anomaloglossus baeobatrachus. Next base: position 518,954,796 of record NC_134357.1, read on the forward strand.
TGTGAACACGGACTAAATGTCCAAGCAAAGTGGATGTGATGCTAAACTCTGTGGTTTTGGTGTTTTTTCTCTCTTTAGGGTATGACCGCACTTTGCGTTTCCACCTGCGTTTCAGCTGCTTTTTAGGTCCGTTTTGAACTGCAGCGTTTTGCTTTTCCATAATAGTCTATGGAAAATGTAGATTTCTAGACCGCACTTTGCGTTTTAAAACGCTGCGTTTAATTTGCATAATTTGGGGCAAAAACTATGCGTTCAAAGAAGCAGCATGTCAGTTGTTTTTGCCATTTCTGCAGCGTTTTGCTAACATTGAAGTCAATGAGAAGTTTAAAAAAGCAACAAACATCAAAATTCCTGCATTTTACCTGCTTTTTAGGTGCAGAAACACTGCGTTTTTTACTTCAAAAACGCATGCTTTTAAGACATTAAAATAATGGAATAATATGTCCCTTTACACACACACACAGTCCGACAATTAAATTAGTGAAAATTATGATTTTATTGCTATTTTGGCAATAAATATTATAAAACCGCTATAATTTCATGAAATATAACTATTTTCTTAAATAATTCAAAAATTATATGTTTTGCTTTTTTTTCTCTTTTTTCATTCTGTTTGACTATTTAATCTTTATTTAGCAGTGTTTTGATGTTCAAAATTCATCTGTCAAAACGCAGGTGAAAAAGCATGTAAATAGCGCTGAAAACGCCTCTAAAACGTGGTAAATACGCATGCGTTTTTAGCGCTAAATTTCTGGAAAAGGCAACTTTGGCTAAATCAATTAAGGCAAAAACGTGCGTTTAGAACTGCAAGTAGGAGAACGCAAAGTGCGGTCATAGCCTTTGACTTCTATGTAGACCCTGAAAAAAACGCAAGCAAAACAAACCCGCCATTGCATTTTTACACGCAGAATAAAAGCTTTTCTGTAGTATTTATAAAGCATTAAAAACCCAGATTCACTGCGGCAAACATATCAAATAAGGGGGAAAACAAAGAAAAAAAATGCAGCAAACACGCAATAGTCAGAGAAAATTGTTATTGCACTGCGTGGTGTGGATACTGTTAGGGCCAGGTGGACGGGCGGACCCAGGAGGTGGATCCACTGGGCCGAACACCTTACTGAAGGCAAGGGGTCCGGTAGCCGGAGCACAACAGGTAGCAGGACAGTCCGTTAGAAAGAGTGGAATGTAGAAGTCCCTGGGACCACGGAGTCACTGATGGTAGTCCGGGTGACGGAGCTCAGGTTCGGAGGCCGAGATGTTGTCAGGCGGAGTCCGGAACCGATGGAGCTAGAGGACGGATCACCACAGGGATCAGAGATGGTACGGACTGACGGGATGGCAGATAGTCAGCGTTCGGAGTTCGGGAATCGGCAGGACCGGATGGCGAGGCAGGAGCGGCTCTAGAAGAGAGATAGGTAAGTATACCAGCAGAGACAAGGAGACCTGACTCCTAGCTTAGGAAACACGAAGAACAGGCCCCGCCCACTTGGACATTCAACCCCTTTATACCCTGTACCTGTGTGTTCAATATCCTGTCCGTGGACGCTGGCCCTTTAAGAAAGGGTCAATGACCGCGCGCGTGCCCTAATGCGCATGCGCGAGGCCCGGGTGCCAGAAGCCAGGGCAGGGAGCGGCGAACAGGAGGCAGGGGAGCCGGGCTGGAGCGAAGCTGCCGGCGGACGCTGGGAGCGGGGACCGGGACGCCTGGGGATCATAGGTGAGGAGGCCTGGAGGCTGTGGAGCGGGGGACGCCGGACAGAGGAGCCGGGAGGCGAGCCAGGGAAGCCGGGGAGCGTGGCAGGGGAGCCGGGGAGCTGGGCAGAGGACCCGGGGAGCGTGACAGTACCCCCCCCACGCCTCCCTCCCCGCAACCGGGACAGGAAGGCACGAATCAGAGGAGTACCCACATTCTCCCGGGGTTCCCAGGACCTATCCTCAGGACCATACCCCGCCCAGTCCACCAAGAAGAACTGTCGGCCTCGTACAGTTTTCATGGCCACGATATCCCTTACCGCATAGATGTCATCATCAGCAATAGGAGGAGGAGCAGAACTGGCAGCAGCGGAGAAGGGACCAAGGACAACCGGCTTGAGAAGGGAGACGTGGAAGGAGTTGGGTATCCTCATCGTGGCCGGGAGCTGCAGCTTGTAGGAGACCTCATTGATCCTGCTGAGGATCTTAAACGGCCCGATGTAGCGAGGACCCAGCTTGTATGACGGTAGCTTCAATCGGACGTACTTGGAAGCAAGCCAGACGAGATCTCCTGGAGAGAAACACGGGGGATCCAGACGCCTCTTGTCTGCGTGTCTCTTCATCCGCAGGGAAGCACGTCCAAGGGACGTCTTGACAGAGTCCCAAATTGTTGCAAAGTCATGGGCTACAGCATCAGCAGCAGGGACATCCGAGGAAGAGGATACAGGTAATGGGATGGAAGGCTGAAGTCCGTAAACGACATGGAAGGGAGAGCTGGAGGAGGACTCACTGACGTGGTGGTTATGGGAGAATTCAGCCCAAGGAAGAAGCGTGGACCAGTCATCGTGATGGGCGTTGACGTAGTGACGTAAGAAGGAGGTCAAGATCTGATTGACTCGTTCCACTTGGCCATTCGACTGAGGATGGTAGGCTGAAGAAAAGTCCAGAGTCACTCCCAGATGTCCGCAGAGAGCCCTCCAGAAGCGGGAAGTGAACTGAGTTCCTCTGTCGGACACAATGTGTGATGGAAAGCCATGCAACCGGAAGATGTGCTGTATGTAGGCGTCAGCGAGTTCCTGGGCTGAGGGCAGTCCAGCCATAGGGACGAAATGAGCCATTTTGGAGAACCGATCCACCACGACCCATATGACTGTGTGTCCGGAGGACAGGGGCAAGTCCGTAATAAAGTCCATTGCAATGTGTTGCCACGGAACGGAGGGTATAGGCAGAGGCAGAAGACGACCATATGGCAGGTGTTTGGGCGTCTTGTTCCTGGCACAAGAGGAGCAGGCTGAGACAAAAGAAGCGACGTCCGTGCGGAGGGATGGCCACCAGTAGTGACGTACAATTGTACTCCATGTTCTCTTCTGACCAGCATGGCCGGCTGCATGGCCCCAGTGCAGCACTTTTTGCCTGTCGGTCTCAGAGACATAGGTCTTCCCGGGCGGTATCTGGGCCAGGGTGACAGGGGCAACCGGAATGATTTTACTAGGACAGATGATGGGTTGGGATGTCTCCTCCTCCTGTTCCATGGGCATGAATGACCTGGACAAGGCATCTGCTCGCACATTCTTGTCCGCGGGTCGGAAATGGAGCTGGAAATCGAACCTGGCAAAGAACAAGGACCACCTGGCTTGCCGTGGGTTCAGCCGCTGAGCGGACCGCAGGTATTCCAGGTTCTTGTGGTCCGTATAAATGATCACGGGGTACACTGCTCCCTCCAGAAGGTAGCGCCATTCCTCCAGAGCCAGTTTGACTGCCAATAGCTCTCGGTCACCGATGGTGTAGTTGCGTTCAGGCGCTGAGAAGCTCTTGGAGAAGAAACCGCAAGTCACCATCTTCCCGGAGGAAGACTTCTGCATGAGCACTGCTCCGGCTCCGGAGGAGGAGGCATCCACCTCCAAGGTGAACTGTCGGTTTAACTCCGGACGGTGGAGCACAGGGGAGGAAGCAAATGCCCGCTTCAGGGAGCCAAACGCGGCGTCGGCCGCAGGTGACCAGTCCTTTGGATTAGCCCCCTTCTTGGTCAAGGCGGAGAGAGGTGCAGTCAGAGCAGAGAAGTGAGGGATGAACTGACGGTAATAGTTTGCGAATCCCAGAAAGCGTTGGATTGCCTTCAGTCCAGAAGGAGGGGGCCAGTTGATAATGGAAGAGACCTTCTCCGGATCCATCTGCAGGCCGGTATCGGAGATCACGTAACCCAGGAAGGGAAGAGAAGACTGCTCGAAGACACACTTCTCGTACTTGGCGTACAGACGATTCTCCCTCAGTCTTTGTAGAACCAGCTGCACGTTCTCTCTGTGGGTCTGGAGGTCCGGAGAAAAGACCAGGATGTCATCAAGATACACCACCACACAGACGTAGAGAAGATCCCGGAACACGTCGTTCACCAATTCCTGAAAGACTGCTGGTGCGTTACACAGGCCGAAGGGCACCACACAGTATTCATAGTGCCCATCGCGAGTATTGAACGCGGTCTTCCATTCGTCCCCGTCAGCGGATGCGGACCAGGTTGTAGGCACCCCGAAGATCCAACTTGGTAAACACACGAGCTCCTCTAAGCCGATCAAACAATTCGGGGATGAGCGGCAGGGGGTATTTATTTTTCACGGTGATTTGGTTCAATCCCCGGTAGTCAATGCATGGGCGTAAGTCGCCCTCTTTCTTCTTAACGAAGAAGAAGCCTGCTCCAGCAGGAGAGGAGGATCTCCGAATGAATCCCCTTGCCAGGTTCTCTGTGATGTAGGTAGACATGGCCCTTGTTTCGGCAGGAGACAGCGGATATATCCGTCCTCGAGGTGGTGTAGTTCCCGGGAGCAGGTCGATGGCACAATCGTAAGGACGATGTGGCGGCAGTACCTCTGACTCCTTTTTATCAAAGACGTCCGCGAAGGACCAATAGGCCGAGGGCAGTCCCGGTAGGGACTCAGGAACCGGAGGTCGTCAGATGGGCTGTATAGTCTTCAGACAGTTCTCGTGGCAAGAGGAGCCCCATCGGGTGATTTCACCAGTACCCCAGCTGACTGACGGTTCGTGTGTCCGTAACCAGGGGAGTCCCAGCAGGATTTGGTGAGACATGTGTGGGAGGACATAGAGAGCGATGTTCTCGGTGTGCAGGGCACCGATACGCAGTTCCACCGGCTTGGTGATCCACGAGATGGTGTCAGAGAGGGGTCTCCCATCCACAGAGGCAATCACGAGGGGTTTGTCGAGTGGAGTAACAGGCACCTGGTACTTATCCACCGTGGCCTGCTGGATGAAATTGCCTGCTGCCCCGGAATCGAGGTACGCCTCGGCCGTGAACCGCGTCTCTCCCGTTGTCACTTGAACAGTCCACGTAACCGGGTCAGAGAGAGTCCCAGCACCTAGGGTGGCCTCTCCTACCAACCCTAGGCTTTGGAGTTTCCCGGCCTCTCTGGACAGGAGCGTAGCAGGTGTGTGCCCTCTCCGCAGTAGAAGCAGAGACCTTTGGCGAGCCGTTCTGCTCGGCGTTGTTCGGACTGCCGCAGACGGTCGATCTGCATGGGCTCGTGGACGGAGACACCAGATGACGTTGACTGAAGTACGGCGGGCTTCTGCGGAGGAGATGAATGCCGTATCGGACGTCTCTCACGGGACACCTGTTACGGTTGCTGCGAGCACTGGAGACTATGTCCAGATTTCTTGCTACTGCACATGTGCGAGCGCTGGAGACTAAGTCCAGATTTCTTGCTACTGCACATGTGCGAGCGCTGGAGACTAAGTCCAGATTTCTTGCTACTGCACATGTGCGAGCGCTGGAGACTAAGTCCAGATTTCTTGCTAATGCACATGTGCGAGCGCCGGAGACTAAGTCCAATCTTGGAGCCATTGCACATGTGCGGGTGACATCATCGCTGACACGAGGTCACATGTCTCTGACACCTTCTATGCCGATTGGTCGCTGGTCATGTGCTTGTGACGTCTTGCTCGGTGATAGGCCAGCATGACGTCACTCCTGTCGTTCTGGCAGCGGATTGGCTCTGGTGTCCTCCATCTTGGATGAGGCACAGAGTCTATATAAGACCCTGACACACGCCGCATGGTGCTCAGTCCTCTTGGTTCATGCATATGAGTAGACGCTCTGTGCGCGTTCCTCTAGGCATTCCTCTGTCTATGCTAGGTGAGCGCTACCGGCAGGGTAGCGTTCTTATACCTTACAGCTTCGGCTGCTGTCCGTATCCTTACCTCTTAGGGGAGCGGACATAGGCAGGTGCCTGAGGCACATGGTCTGGCTGGGCCTTGTGATTCTCCTCGTAGGTGGACGTTGCCGCTAGGGTAACGTTCCTTTTACTGCGTCTGGCAGTTGTTCGTATCCTCGCACACTAGGGGAGCGAACAGAGGTAGGAGCTTTGTGCGGCTTACGCTGCTGTTCGTCTCTTTTGCACCACTAGAAGAGCGGACCTAGGCAGGTGCCATATCTAGTGGTTCGTGTCCTCGCACACTAGTGGAGCGAACGCAGGTAGGAGCTTTGTGCGGCTTACGCTGCTGTTCGTCTCTTTTGCACCACTAGAAGAGCGGACCTAGGTAGGTGCCATTTCGCACACATTGCCTTTGTCTCTGTGATTATTAACAGAGATCATTCCACACACCCTCCAAGTAAGGGAGGAATTGCTTTACTTACTTATTATATCCTTCTGTGAGTTAACAGAGGTATTGCACTCTGCCATAGTCTGCAGCAAAGTCTTTGCACGGTGGACCCTGACTGTCTGATACTCATTTCGGTTATTATCAGACAGCCCCCCGTAACAACACCTCTTTGGATCGTTCCTGAAAGCGAAGATCCACTCGAGTCACTAGGGCAATCAGGGCATCCAGGGTGGACGGCACGTCACGACCAGCCAGCTCATCTTTAATTCGACCCGAGAGACCTTCCCAGAAGGCGGCGGTTAGAGCCTCATTGTTCCACCCGAGTTCCGAAGCCAAGGTGCGAAAACGGATGGCATATTGGCCCACCAGAGTCCCCTGACGTAGCCGGAGAAGAGATGAGGCAGACGCGGAGGCGCGTCCGGGCTCGTCAAAGGTGCCACGAAATGCCTGCAGGAAGTCCTGGATATTAGTGGTCACAGGGTCCTCCTTCTCCCACAAGGGGTTCATCCAGGCCAGTGCCTCACCCTCTAGATGTGACATCATGAACGCGACCTTGGCTTGGTCGGAGGCAAACAAATGCGGCAGCTGCTTGAAATGGAGAGAGCACTGATTGATGAATCCCCTGCAGGTCTTGGGATCTCCGGCGTACCGGGGCGGTGAGGCCAAACGAAGTCTGGAAGCATCCGAGGAGGCTGCCACGGGAGCTGTGGCCGTGGATTGTACAGTGGAAGCTCGAGATGCTGAAGATGTGACCGACGCTTGTAGCGTGTTCAGGCGGGCGTCCACAGAAGACATGAAGTTTAGCATGCGGGTCTGGGTCTCACGCTGGCGTGTGAGTTCCTCCTGCAAGGCTGCTAGTGCTTCGGCGGGATCCATGGCCTGTTCTTACTGTTAGGGCCAGGTGGACGGGCGGACCCAGGAGGTGGATCCACTGGGCCGAACACCTTACTGAAGGCAAGGGGTCCGGTAGCCGGAGCACAACAGGTAGAAGGACAGTCCGTTAGAAAGAGTGGAATGTAGAAGTCCCTGGGACCACGGAGTCACTGATGGTAGTCCGGGTGACGGAGCTCAGGTTCGGAGGCCGAGATGTTGTCAGGCGGAGTCCGGAACCGATGGAGCTAGAGGACGGATCACCACAGGGATCAGAGATGGTACGGACTGACGGGATGGCAGATAGTCAGCGTTCGGGGTTCGGGAATCGGCAGGACCGGATGGCGAGGCAGGAGCGGCTCTAGAAGAGAGATAGGTAAGTATACCAGCAGAGACAAGGAGACCTGACTCCTAGCTTAGGAAACACGAAGAACAGGCCCCGCCCACTTGGACATTCAACCCCTTTATACCCTGTACCTGTGTGTTCAATATCCTGTCCGTGGACGCTGGCCCTTTAAGAAAGGGTCAATGACCGCGCGCGCGCCCTAATGCGCATGCGCGAGGCCCGGGTGCCAGAAGCCAGGGCAGGGAGCGGCGAACAGGAGGCAGGGGAGCCGGGCTGGAGCGAAGCTGCCGGCGGACGCTGGGAGCGGGGACCGGGACGCCTGGGGATCATAGGTGAGGAGGCCTGGAGGCTGTGGAGCGGGGGACGCCGGACAGAGGAGCCGGGAGGCGAGCCAGGGAAGCCGGGGAGCGTGGCAGGGGAGCCGGGGAGCTGGGCAGAGGACCCGGGGAGCGTGACAGATACCTGGAGAAAAAACGCAGCCTTTATGGTCTCAGCGTTATATTTTTATTACATTTTTTATGCCTTTAACCCCTTCACCCCCGGCCACTAAAACACCCTAATGACCGGGCCATTTTTTGCAATTCTGACCAGTGTCACTTTGACAGGTTATAACTCTGGAACGCTTCAACGGATCCTGGCGATTCTGAGATTGTTTTTTCGTGACATATTGTACTTCATGTCAGTGGTAAATTTAGGCCGATACTTTTTGCGTTTATTTGTGAAAATTTAGGAAATTGTGCGAAAATTTGGAAAATTTCGCAATTTTCAAACTTTGAAAATTTATGCCCATAAATCTGAGAGATATGTCACACAAAATAGTTACTAAATAACATTTCCCACTTGTCAACTTTACATCAGCGCAATTTTCGAAAGAAATTTTTTTTTCGTTAGGAAGTTAGAAGGGGTCAAAGTTCATCAGCAATTTCTAATTTTTCCAACAAAATTTACAAAATATTTTTTTTAGGGACCACATCACATTTGAAGTGACTTTGAGAGGCCGAGGTGACAGAAAATACCCAAAAGTGACCCCATTCTAAAAACTGCACCCCTCACACTGCTCAAAACCACATCCAAGAAGTTTATTAACCCTTTAGGTGCGTCACAGGAACCAAAGCAATGTGGAAGGAAAAAATGAAAATTTTACTTTTTAACACAAAAATGTTACTTTAGCCATAAAATTTTCATTTTTACAAGGGAGAAAAGAGAAAGTGCACCCTACAATTTATTGTGCATGTTCTCCTGAGTACGCTGATACCCCATATGTGGTAAAAATCAATTGTTTGGACACACGGCAGTGCTCGGAAGGCAAGGAGCGCCATTTGAATTTTTGAACGCAAAATTAGCTGCACTAATTAGCGGACGCCATGTCGGGTTTGAAGACCCCCTGAGGTGCCTAAACAATGGAGCTCCCCCACAAGTGACCCCATTTTGGAAACTAGAGCCCTCAAATATTTTTTCTAGATGTTTGGTGAGCACTTTGAACACCTGGGGGCTTCACAGAAGTTTATAACGTTGAGCCGTGAAAAGAAAAAAAATTTTTTTTACCACAAAACTGTTGCTTCAACTAGGTAGCTTTTTTTTCACAAGGGTATCGGGAAAAAATGCAACATAAAATGTATTGTCCATTTTCTCCTGAGTACGCAGATACCTCATATGTGGTGGAAAGTAATTGTTTGGGCACATGGCGGGGCTCAGAAGAGAAGGAGCGCCATTTGACAGCAAAATTGGTTGGAATCATTAGCGGACGCCATGTCACGTTTGGAGACCCCCTATGGTGCCTAAACAATGGAGCTCCCCAACAAGTGACACCATTTTGGAAACTAGAGCCCTCAAATAATTTTTCTAGATGTTTGGTGAGCACTTTGAACACCTGGGGGCTTCACAGAAGTTTATAGCGTTGAGCCGTGAAAAGAATTTTTTTTTTTTTTACCACAAAACGGTTGCTTCAACTAGGTAGCTTTTTTTTTCACAAGGGTAACAGGAAAAAATGCACCATAAAACGTATTGTGCAATTTCTCCTGAGTACACAGACACCTCATATGTGGTGGAAAGTAATTGTTTGGGCGCACGGCGGGGCTCAGAAGAGAAGGAGCGCCATTTGACTTTTCAAACGCACAGACGCAGTGCACTGATCGGCCGCTGCAGGACGCACGGTCGGATGCGATAAAAAAAAGCGTCGGGGATACGTAAAAAAAAAAGTCACGCCAAAAATTGACCATGGATGCAGATACGTTATGTGCATCCCTGATCAGCGCTTGGCGGGACGCACGGACGGATGCGATACAAAAAGCGTCGCAAATACGGAAAAAAGTCGCGTCAAAAATTGAGCAGGGATGCCGATCCGTTATCTGCATCCCTAATCAGCGCTCGGCGGGACGCACGGACGGATGTGATACAAAAAGCGTCGTGAATACGGAAAAAAGTCACGCCAAAAACTGACCACGGATGCAGATCCGTTATCTGCATCCCTGATCAGCGCTCGGCGGGACGCACGGACGGATGCGATACAAAAAGCGTCGTGAATACGGAAAAAAGTCACGCCAAAAATTGACCATGGATGCCGATCCGTTATGTGCATCCCTGATCAGCGCTTGGCGGGACGCACGGACGGATGCGATACAAAAAGCGTCAGGGATACGGAAAAAAAGTCACGCCAAAAATTGAGCAGGGATGCCGATCCGTTATCTGCATCCCTGATCAGCGCTTGGCGGGACGCACGGACGGATGAGGTGTAAAAATGGACAGGGGATACGGGAAAAAAAAAAAAAAGTTATACTCACAGTACCCAGAGGACTAGCAGGAGGATCACTGACCAGAAGAGCTGCAGAGGAACAGATGGCAGAGAGATGGACAGCTTTACAGGAGCAGCAGGCAGATCAGCAGAATGCCCAGGAAGGACCCAGCGATGGACGCAGATGTGATCAGGCCGGTGAAGACAGGTAAGAGGACGTCGGGGGAGAGGGGGGGGTGAGAGCAGAGGGGGGGTTGAGAGCAGAGGGGGGGGCAGAGCAGAGGGGGGGGAGAGCAGAGGGGGGAGAGCAGAGGGGGAGACCGGAGAGGGAGCTGCAGAAGCAGAATAGAGATAATGGGGGAGGCAGTCAGATCGCGGGGGGAGCAGATCGGGATGTCGGGGGGGGGGGGGTTGGGGGGAGCAGATCGGGATGTCGGGGCGGGGCAGATCGCAGGGGGGGGCACGGCAGGGGCTATCACGGCAGCGTGCAGGGGCACCACGGGAGCGCGCACGGGCTGCAAAGTGAGCACAGTACTCACGTGAAGCAGCAGCGGTGACCTCAGCTACGGCGGCGGCGGCAGCAGCAGCGGTGGCGTGGTACCACAAGTACCAGCCACTGCATGCTGCAGACATGTTGGGGGAGGGCTCGCAGGCCAGCACAGGCCTGGGGAGGGCGGCCACCGGCAGATCAGACCGCCCCACTGCACACTGATTGGAGCGATTGCGCGTCATAGCACGATCGCTCCAATCAGTGCTGCAGGGGCTGGGGGCGGCATGTTTGAGGTCCACCTATGATATGCTGCAGCAGCTGCGGCATCTCATAGCTGGATCTCACAGGATCGCACTAATTCGGGCATTATTTTTGCCGAAATTAGTGCGATCGATGTGGTTGGCGGTTCAGATTTGAACAGCCAATCACATCGATCGTCGATAGGGGGTGGCGATGCCGCCCCCCCTGGGGTCAAGCAAAGGTCCCCTGCTGTAAGAAACAGCAGGGGACATCATTTGAAAGCCGTTGCTATGGCCACGGCAATCAAATGAAGTTTAGGCCGTAAAATTACGTCCCTGGTCGTTAAGTCACGTTAAAATAGGACGTAATTTTACGGCCCGCGGTCGTGAAGGGATTAATAGAGAAAAATAATCACAAAATGTTTTTACATCATTTCACAAGTCCCATAAATAATTGATCGCTGTGTTAATATTTAGGTCGTTATAATTATAGGGAGATCAAACATGAACCTGTTTTTTGCTGATTTGCGATGTTTATTATATTTTAAAAAAGTGTATCACAAAAAAAAAAAAAATTATATTTTTTTATTTTTTTAGTAATTTTATAGGAAGAAAAAAAAATCTCTCTTTTTTTTGTCCTTCTATAATTCAGGGACATAGAGATACATTGTACTGAGCAGTGGATTTCTATGTCCAGTAGAGAGTGTACTGAAGCTGGCTGGGGCCACAGGACACTACTGCGAGTCCATCGTATGACACTCGGCTGCCACTCTGCTGGAGTGTACGTCGAGTGTCATGCCACTGTGATGCGAACCTGCGATCGCAACGCAGCCGCGGAGGAGAGGGAGGGACTAATCTCCCCATCTCCTCCATTGTCAGCTGATGCGTATATCGCACTGTAATGCGAGTGCAATGCAATGTTTCTCTAGCACACATAGACTTGTATGGGTGTGAGAGAAAAACGAATCGGATTCCACGCAATTGTTTTCTCAGTCCAATTAGGGCTGAGAAAAAAAATCACTCTTGGGAGCGGCCCCATAGAGTAACAATGGTCCGAATGGAATGCAATTTTTTATCACATTCCACTCGCTCCGTGTTACTCGCCGTGTGTCCTTAGCCTTAGGCCTTGATGTGAGTGGAGTGCGATAAAACATCGCATTCCACTCGGACCAATTTTAACCTGTGTGTCAGCTCACATGAGCGATTATTTTCTCAGCCCTAATCGGACCGAGATAACAATCGCAGCATGCTGTGACTGTAATGCGAGACTCTTTTTCTCGCACCCATTCAAGTGTATGGGTTGAGAGAAAAATCGCACTGCACTCGCGGTACACCGGTGTACCACGTGTGCAGAGCGAGAATCGAAATAGCCGGCTACGGAGGAGAGAGGGAGATAAATCCCTCCCTCCCCTCCGCAGCGCCGGCCTGCCCCCCGCAGCTGAGGTCCGCTCGCACAGTCGGACCGCAGTCGCAGGGATACTAGCATGACACTCGGCTCCTGCTGTGCTGCCAGCGCAAGCCAAGTGTCATGCGAGCATCCCACTAGTGCCCCATGTGGCCCCGGCCTTACTGACACTTCTTTCGGTGCCTCTCAGCTTCAGCCTCCATCTCACAGGCAGACAGTGTTGCAATATTGTTACCATGAAGCAGAGCTCAGGGAGCTGCAAAAAATGTGTTTGCAAGAAGACAAGTTTCATATCTTCTGTTCTGTGTCAGTTTCTTGTCTCACATGGGTAACGCTTCTTTTATTTAAAGTAAGCTCTGGAGGCGGAGTAATCTTCCAGGCAGCATCCACCCCATAGCCTGGAAGAGCTCATTTACATAAAGTAATAAAAGATGATTTTTCCACAACAAGGCATCTGATATGAGACATACAGGTAGGACTTTTTCAGCATTCTATAACCTGCATGCCCATATTAATAAGGTCAAAGTGTTAAAAAAGGTCAAAGTGGTGACAGATTCCCTTTAAAGGAAAGCAATTTGTATGTTTACAATTTAGCAATTCAGATAGATTCTCCAGGGTTAGAATCTCATTTTCAGGTATTACCGTACGTTACTTTGCCTCTTCTAATACTTCTCTTGAAGACCTCCTGAAGGATCTACAGAGGAGATTGCCTTTGACAGTTTTGAGAAGATCTGTGCAGCTGACCTCTCCCCTGGTAATTTACTCCCTACATCCCCCTTGAGTTGTGCTGCTGATAGGGAAGTGACAATTTAAGTTTGGGCACCATTTGATAATATTAACATGTCAAGTAATAATCAGCTTACACACTGAAGAATTTTTCTACGTGTTGCTGAAAGAAGACGAGAAAAAAGATTTACACTGTAAATCATCCCTTCTGAACAGTCCTCTAGTCATGTTATTCTCCCCTCACTATTTCCATAGAAAGCATACCAGCTGTCCCTCAGCTCATTATATTATAAGGTAACATCTTACTATGTAAAGAATAAAAAGAAATATAGATCCAAACACAAGCAACACAAGCAGGTTTTAGAAGTAGATGTTTAATAACGGACGATTGGTAACAAGTTTGAGAAGGGTTGTCCAGTGCCTTTCACTCTTGGATCAGATATCAGGATTGGGTAGATGCTAATGTACGTAATCAGGACAGTTCCCAAAAAAATATTGGATTCCCAATTGTTCTTATCCACTATGGAGCCTGTGACCTGGGAGAACCATGAGCTGCACAGTCCTGCTTTCTGTCGGGCAGTCCAATTTTAACTGGAGCCATACAAAGTTGTTTACATTGGTGGAACAGGGAGCCCTCAGCTCCTTGATCCACCATCCAGCCTTTGTGGCTCCGGACCAGCAGGTGCAATAATGTCTACATTATGCCAGTGCAAAGATTCTCAGTCCTCCCACAGCTCAGACCTGAACACAATCTTGTGTGAACGGGGCTAGGTGGTTTCTATGATTATGTTGATGCACTGTTTTGCGAGGGAATGTGAGAAACTACACCGTGTGCAGAATTATTAGGCAAGATGTATTTTAGAGGATTTTTTTTTATTATTGATCAACTACTATGTTCTCAAGCAACCCAAAAGACTCATAAATATCAAAGCTTAATATTTTGGAAGTTGGAGTGGTTTTTTTTTAGATTTGGCTATCTTAGGAGGATATCTATTTGTGCAGGTAACTATTACTGTGCAGAATTATTAGGCAACTTAATAAAAACCAAATATATTCCCATCTCACTTGTTTATTTTCACCAGGTAAACCAATATAACTGCACAAAATTTAGAAATAAACATTTCTGACATGCAAAAACAAAACCCAAAAAACTTAGTGACCAATATAGCCACCTTTCTTTATGATGACACTCAACAGCCTACCATGCATAGATTCTGTCAGTTGCTTGATCTGTTTACGATCAACATTGCGTGCAGAAGCCACCACAGCCTCCCAGACTCTGTTCTGAGAGGTGTACTGTTTTCCCTCCCTGTAGATCTCACATTTTATGAGGGACCACAGGTTCTCTATGGGGTTCAGATCAAGTGAACAAACGGGCCATGTCATTATTTTTTCATCGTTTAGACCTTTACTGGCCAGCCACGCTGTGGAGTAGTTGGATACATGTGATGGAGCATTGTCCTGCATGAAAATCATGTTTTTCTTGAATGATATCGACTTCTTCCTGTACCACTGCTTGAAGAAGTTGTCTTCCAGAAACTGACGGTAGGTCTGGGAGTTGAGCTTCACTCCATCCTCAACCCAAAAAGGTCCCACAAGTTCATCATTGATGTTACCAGCCCATACCAGTACCTCACCTCCACCTTGCGGTCATCTGCGTCGGAGTGGAGCTCTCTGCCCTTTACTGAGCCAGCCTCTGGCCCATTCATCTGGCCCATCAAGAGTCACTCTCATTTCATCAGTCCATAAAACCTTTGAAAAATCAGTCTTAAGATATTTCTTGGCCCAGTCTTGACGTTTTATCTTATGTGATGTTCGATGATATTGATCATGTGGCTTCTCATAACTGCTTTTCCAGGTTTGTCTTGGTCTGGAGCACAGTCAACAGATTGGTAAATCATATACATCACGTAGGAGACACTGGAGGCACATACATCACAGGAGGGGCTGTGGACATATACATGTATGTGTGTATATATAAAGATATATATATACAGTGCCTGCAAGTAGTATTCAACCCCCTGCAGATTTAGCAGGTTTACACATTCGGAATTAACTTGGCATTGTGACATTTGGACTGTAGATCAGCCTGGAAGTGTGAAATGCACTGCAGCAAAAAATAATGTTATTTCTTTTTTTATTTTTTTTTTTAAATTGTGAAAAGTTTATTCAGAGGGTCATTTATTATTCAACTCCTCAAACCACAAGAATTCTGTTTGGTTCCCCTAAAGTATTAAGAAGTATTTCAGGCACAAAGAACAATGAGCTTCACATGTTTGGATTAATTATCTCTTTTTCCAGCCTTTTTTGACTAATTAAGACTCTCCCCAAACTTGTGAACAGCACTCATACTTGGTCAACATGGGAAAGACAAAGGAGCATTCCAAGGCCATCAGAGACAAGATCGTGGAGGGTCACAAGGCTGGCAAGGGGTACAAAACCCTTTCCAAGGAGTTGGGCCTACCTGTCTCCACTGTTGGGAGCATCATCCGGAAGTGGAAGGCTTATGGAACTACTGTTAGCCTTCCACGGCCTGGACAGCCTTTGAAAGTTTCCACCCATGCTGAGGCCAGGCTTGTCCGAAGAGTCAAGGCTAACCCAAGGACAACAAGGAAGGAGCTCCGGGAGGATCTCATGGCAGTGGGGACATTGGTTTCAGTCAATACCATAAGTAACGTACTCCACCGCAATGGTCTCCGTTCCAGACGAGCCCGTAAGGTACCTTTACTTTCAAAGCGTCATGTCAAGGCTCGTCTACAGTTTGCTCATGATCACTTGGAGGACTCTGAGACAGACTGGTTCAAGGTTCTCTGGTCTGATGAGACCAAGATCGAGATCTTTGGTGCCAACCACACACGTGACGTTTGGAGACTGGATGGCACTGCATACGACCCCAAGAATACCATCCCTACAGTCAAGCATGGTGGTGGCAGCATCATGCTGTGGGGCTGTTTCTCTATATATATATATACACACACATCACAGGAAGGGTTGGGGGCATGTATATACATGACAGAAGGGGCATATACACATCACAGGAGGGACTGGAGCTATGACATCACTGGGGGGGCATGGACAGCACTGGCAGTGGCATGGACAGCACTAGAAAGGTACGAATAGGATTGGGGGACATAAACAGGACTGAGGGAGCACAGACAGCGATGGGGAGTAGCAGACAGCACTGGGGGGGGTGGAAGACAGCAATGGGGGGGTGGCAGACAGCACTCGGAGGGTGGCACACAGCATTGGGAGGGTGGCACACAGCACTGGGAGGCATACAGCAGCGGGAGACAGGAGGCTCACAGTAGCGGGAGGCAGGAGGCTCGTAGCAGGAGGCTTACAGCAGGAAGGCGGGAGACTCACAGCAGCAGGAGGCTCACAGCAGGGAGGAAGGAGGCTCATAGCAGCGGGAGGCAGGTACGGCAGGAGGCTCACAGCAGTGAGGCAGGAGGCTCACAGCAGTGAGGCAGGAGGCTTACAGCAGCAGGAGGCTCACAGCAGGGAGGCAGGAGGCTCATAGCAGCGGGAAGCAGGTATGGTGGGAGGCTCACAGCAGTGAGGCAGGATGCTTACAGCAGGAAGGCAGGAGGCTCACAGCAGGGAGGCATGCACATCAGGGAGGCAGGAGGCATACACAGAAGGAAGGCAGGAGGCTCACAGCAGGGAGGCAGGAGGCATGCACAGCTGGAAAGCAGGTGTCACACAGCACATACAGCTGGAAGGCCAGTAAACCTGATGCTCCTCTTCTTCTTTGGGACGGGAACACAGTACATCTCATGCATAACCCGCCCACAAAGTAGGTCCCCAGCCGTTGGTACAGGCCACACATTGTGATTTAAAGGGCCAGCAGCCGACAATCGCGGCTATCGCCTGAGTACTGCGGTCTCCAGGAATGTGCCCAGGGGCCGCATAAAAAGTCTTCGAGGGCCACATATGGCCCGCAGGCCGGAGGTTCCCCACCCCTGCGCTACAGAAAAAAAAGCACCAAAACAGCAGAGTTCAGCAGCATCTTTCCATGAAATCACATCCACTTTGCTTGGACAGATAAACACAGCAAAAATTCGGCGCAAAAACAGCAGCAGAAAAACCCAACATTTACGCTACATGTGAACACGGACTAAATGTCCAAGCAAAGTGGATGTGATGCTAAACTCTGTGGTTTTGGTGTTTTTTCTCTCTTTAGGGTATGACCGCACTTTGCGTTTCCACCTGCGTTTCAGCTGCTTTTTAGGTCCGTTTTGAACTGCAGCGTTTTCATGCCAAAAGGCATGCGTTTTGATTTTCCATAATAGTCTATGGAAAATGTAGATTTCTAGACCGCACTTTGCGTTTTAAAACGCTGCGTTTAATTTGCATAATTTGGGGCAAAAACCATGCGTTCAAAGAAGCAGCATGTCAGTTGCTTTTGCCATTTCTGCAGCGTTTTGCTAACATTGAAGTCAATGAGAAGTTTAAAAAAGCAACAAACATCAAAATTCCTGCATTTTACCTGCTTTTTAGGTGCAGAAACACTGCGTTTTTTACTTCAAAAACACATGCTTTTCAGACATTAAAATAATGGAATAATATGTCCCTTTACACACACACATAGTCCGACAATTAAATTAGTGAAAATTATGATTTTATTGCTATTTTGGCAATAAATATTATAAAACCGCTATAATTTCATGAAATATAACTATTTTCTTAAATAATTCAAAAATTATATGTTTTGCTTTTTTTCTCTTTTTTCAGTCTGTTTGACTATTTAATCTTTATTTAGCAGTGTCTTGATGTTCAAAACGCATCTGTCAAAACGCAGGTGAAAAAGCATGTAAATAGCGCTGAAAACGCCTCTAAAACGTGGTAAATACGCATGCGTTTTTAGCGCTAAATTTCTGGAAAAGGCAACTTTGGCTAAATCAATTAAGGCAAAAACGTGCGTTTAGAACTGCAAGTAGGAGAACGCAAAGTGCGGTCATAGCCTTTGACTTCTATGTAGACCCTGAAAAAAACGCAAGCAAAACAAACCCGCCATTGCATTTTTACACGCAGAATAAAAGCTTTTCTGTAGTATTTATAAAGCATTAAAAACCCAGATTCACTGCGGCAAACATATCAAATAAGGGGGAAAACAAAGAAAAAAATGCAGCAAACACGCAATAGTCAGAGAAAATTGTTATTGCACTGCGTGGTGTGGATACCTGGAGAAAAAACGCAGCCTTTACGGTCTCAGCGTTATATTTTTATTACATTTTTTATGCCTTTAATAGAGAAAAATAATCGCAAAATGTTTTTACACCATTTCACAAGTCCCATAAATAATTGATCGCTGTGTTATTTAGGTCGTTATAATTATAGAGAGATCAAACAATGCTGATTTGCGATGTTTATTATATTTTAAAAAAGTGTATCACAAAAAAAAATAAAATTGTATTTTTTTATTTTCCAGTAATGTTGCAGGTCTGAAATATGGCCAAACTGGTGGCAAATGACATTTTGACAGCTTCAGGCTTGATTTTCCTCACATCATGGGCAGTTATGTTGCACCTTTTTTTTCTTTTTCTTTTTCAAAAAGAGGGGTTTTTTTAACATGGTATACAACAAAAGAAAATATACACTTACATACGTAAAAGAAACATTTGACAGGTATGTGCACAATTATGCTATGTCAAAAACATACTAAAGGTCTATTGAAGGGCGAGCATGATTCAATCATCAGGTAAACCCGGAGATGGGTGAGACTAGAGCCAGACCTAAAGGGACCCGGGGGAGGCTTCGCACAACTCCTCAAGTTTTAGTATAGGAGGAATACGTGTTGTCATAAGCCCTTTTTCGTCCTCAAATTTGGTATGTGTCCCCAAGTGCATCCCAATTAGACCATGTCGCTACAAACCCATCCATGGTATTATGGAGCTGGGCTGTCAGTTTTTCCATATTTCTAACATCTTTTATTCGGGCATACAGATCAGAGACAGACGGAGGGGCCGCCCTCTTCCAAAATAATGAAACTAGGCATTTGGCCGCTGTGAGGATATGAAGTAGGAGCTTTAAATCCGGTTTGCTTAGGGACGACGGGAGGGCATTAAGCAAAAACACCACCGGGTCTCTGGACACACTTCTACCAACCAATCTGCCCATCAGTGACTCTACTTCCTCCCAGAAACCCCCGATAGCTGGGCATGTCCAGAAAATATGGTATAGAGATGCACCTCCAAGGCCGCACCTCCAACATACATCTGGGTAATTACGATTAAACTTATGTAGAAGCTCTGGAATGTGGTACCATGTCATGAGGATTTTAACTTGATTCTCCTTATAGAGAGTGCTAATCGAGGACCGGAATGTCCTAGCCCATATCACTGACCAGAGTGCGTCCGATAGAGGGAGTCCTATCCAACCCTCCCATCTCCTCATGTACGTGTGTTTCACTGTATCCAAATGGTCCCCAGTTATCAGTATGTCGTAAATGGCTGAGATTAATCCCCTGGTCGAAGTTCGGCCAGAGCATAGGGTCTCGAATGTAGTTGGGCGACGCACCTCCGCTAGTCCCATACTGTCTGTAAAAAAATGTGTTACTTGTTGGTATGAGAAAGACAGGTGAAATGGCAGGTTGTATTGGTATCGTAGGTCTGAAAATGGCTTTACTTTTAGAGTTACTGGGTTAACTATATCTCGGAAACAGTAAAGGCCCATCTTTGCCCACAGCCCCGTCACCCCCGGACTCATACCCTCCGTCAGATGTGGCGTAAACAGGAAAGGGGTCAACAAAGATGACTGAGACGACAGCTGGTATTTCATTCTACACTGCCTCCATATCTCTCTTGTAAATGCCATTGGGCCTACGAGATCTCTAGAGGGGGTGTCACTAGGGCGGCCCCAGATTAGAGAGCTTGGGTGATAGGGTGCCATCCATAGCTTCTCTATCTCCGTCCACTTGTTGTAAGCCGGTAGGGTCGTCCATGAGGCCAGGCTACGTAGATGTGAGGCGTAGTAGTAAAGTTTAAGATTCGGGCATGACAGACCCCCCCTTTGTACGGGGTGTACACATAACAGAGTCTGGAATACGGTGCCTTCCCGAGTGCCAGATAAATTGCAGTAATGTTGACTGGACTTTTTCCAGGACCCCCAAGGGAACCCGCACTGGGAGTGTTTCAAATAAATATAGAAATTTAGGGATGACCGACATTTTGATTGTGGCAATTCGGCCCAAAAACGAGATCTGTAGCGATGACCATTTTTTAAGGCTATTTTCTACTTCACGTATCAGGGGTACAATGGTATACTGCCTGGTATAATGCCTTATAGTTGGGGGTTATTCTAACTCCTAAATATCGCAGGGAGTCCGATCTCCAAGAATACTTAACATTTTGCTTAACCCCTTCAGCCCCCAGCCTGTTTTCACCTTAAAGACCCGGACATTTTTTGCAATTTTGACCAGTGTCACTTTGACAGGTTATAACTCTAGAACACTTCAACGGATCCTGGCGATTCTGACATTGTTTTTTTCGTGACATATTGTACTTCATGTCAGTGGTAAATTTAGGCCGATATGTTTTGCGTTTATTTGTGAAAATTTTGGAAATTTGGCGAAAATTTTGAAAATTTTGCAATTTTCAAAATTTGAAATTTTATGCCCATAAATCTGAGAGATATGTCACACAAAATAGTTACTAAATAACATTTCCCACTTGTCTGCTTTACACCAGCGCAATTTTTGAAAAAAAAAAAAATTCCGTTAGGAAGTTAGAAGGGTTCAAAGTTCATCAGCAATTTCTCATTTTTCCAACAAAATTTACAAAAAAAAATTTTTTAGGTACCACATCACATTTGGAGTGATTTGAGAAACCTAGGCGACAGAAAATACCCAAAAGTGACCCCATTCTAAAATCTGCACCCCTCACTCTGCTCAAAACCACATCCAAGAAGTTTATTAACCCTTTAGGAGCTTCACAGCAACCAAAGCAATGTAGAAGAAAAAATGAAAATTTTACTTTTTTAACACAAAAATGTTACTTTAGCCATAAAAATTAGTATTTTCACAAGGGTATCAGGAAAAATGAATCCTAAAATGTATCGTGCATTTTCTCCTGAGTACGCAGATACCTCATATGTGGTGGAAATCAAATGTTTGGGCACACGGCAGGACTCGGAAGGCAAGGAGCGCCATTTGAATTTTTGAGTGCAAAATTAGCTGCACTCATTAGCGGACACCATGTCGGGTTTGAAGACTCCCTGAGGTGCCTAAACAATGGAGCTCCCCCATAAGTGACCCCATTTTGGAAACTAGAGCCCTCAAATAATTTTTCTAGATGTTTGATGTGCACTTTGAACCCCTGGGGGCTTCACAAAAGTTTATAACGTTGAGCCGTGAAAAAAAAAAAAATTTTTTTACCACAAAACTGTTGCTTCAACCAGGTAGCTTTTTTTATCACAAGGGTATCAGGAAAAAATGCACCATAAAATGTATTGTGCATTTTCTCCTGAGTACGCAGATACCCCATATGTGGTGGAAATCAAATGTTTGGGCACACGGCAGGACTCGGAAGGCAAGGAGCGCCATTTGAATTTTTGAGTGCAAAATTAGCTGCACTCATTAGCGGACGCCATGTCGGGTTTGAAGACTCCCTGAGGTGCCTAAACAATGGAGCTCCCCCATAAGTGACCCCATTTTGGAAACTAGAGCCCTCAAATATTTTTTCTAGATGTTTGATGTGCACTTTGAACCCCTGGGGGCTTCACAGACGTTTATAACGTTGAGCCGTGAAAAGAAAAAAAAATATTTTTACCACAAAACTGTTGCTTCAACCAGGTAGCTTTTTTTATCACAAGGGTATCAGGAAAAAATGCACCATAAAATGTATTGTGCATTTTCTCCTGAGTACGCAGATACCTCATATGTGGTGGAAATCAAATGTTTGGGCACACAGCAGGACTCGGAAGGCAAGGAGCGCCATTTCACAGCAAAATTGGTTGGAATTATTAGCGGACGCCATGTTGCGTTTGGAGACCCCCCTCAAGTGCCTAAACAATGGAGCTCCCCCACAATTGACCCCATTTTGGAAACTAGACCCCTCATGGAATTTATCTAGCTGTTTAGTGAGCACTTTGAACCCCTAGAGGCTTCACAAACGTTTGTAATGTTCAGCCGTGAAAATATTTTATTCTTTTTTTTACCACAAAATTGTTTTTTCAAACAGGTAGCTTTTTTTCACAAGGGTATCAGGAAAAAATGCACCATAAAATGTATTGTGCAATTTCTGCTGAGTACACAGGTACCTCATATGTGGTGGAAATCAATTGTTTGGGCGTACGGCGGGGCTCAGAAGAGAAGGAGCGCCATTTCACAGTAAAATTGATTGGAATTATTAGCAGACGCCATGTTGCATTTGGAGACCCCCTGAGGTGCCTAAACAATGGAGTTCCCCCACATGTGACCCCACTTTTGGAAACTAGACCCCCCCCCATACAAAAAAAATAGTTTGGCGAAATAAAAAATACAGACATCAGTAAAAAAAAAAAAAATGAATAAAGAAAAAAAAAATATGAGCGCCTGCCACTAAGACCAGTGCCAAACGAGAGAACAATGCACGAGTCTCGCATCGCATCATCCACTGCAGTCTGGAAGCGAGCAACTGCGCTGGATAATGCGATGCGAGAGGGCGTGGCGGCAGATGAGAAAGGGCGCAGCGGATGGAAGATGGGAAAGGGCGCAGCGGGTGGAGGAGCGGCAGAGGATGGGAAAGGGCGCAGCGGATGGAAGATGGGAAAGGGCGCAGCGGATGGAAGATGGGAAAGGGCGCAGCGGATGGAAGATGGGAAAGGGCGCAGCGGATGGAAGATGGGAAAGGGCGCAGCGGGTGGAGGAGCGGCAGAGGATGGGAAAGGGCGCAGCGGATGGATGATGGGAAATGGCGCAGCGGATGGAGGAGCGGCAGAGGATGGGAAAGGGCGCAGCGGATGGATGATGGGAAATGGCGCAGTGGATGGAGGAGCGGCGGAGGATGGGGGGGAGGGGAGATGGGAAAGGGCGCAGCGGATGGAGGAGCGGCGGAGGATGGGGGGGAGGGAGGGGAGATGGGGATACCTACCTTACAGGATGGATCTAGGCAGCAGGATCACAGCAGACAGAAGAGGCAGCAGATGAAGGAGGCAACAGATTGAGGAGGGTGAGAGGGGGCAGTAGATGAAGAGGATGGGTGAGAGCAGGCAGCAGATCGGGGGGCAGAGTCTGATGGGAGAGAGAGATGGCACATGGAGGAGGGGGGGCCCCGGGGGGAGGGTGGCTTGCAGCACATGTGGGGGGAGGGTGGCTTGCAGCACATGTGCTGCAAGTCACCCTCCCCCCACATGTGCTGCAAGTCACCCTCCCCCCACATGTGCTGCAAGCCACCCTCCCCCCACATGTGGGGGGAGGGTGGCTTGCTGCACATGAAGGGATAGGAGGTGTAGTGGCGATGGAGAAGGGGCAGCCGATGAAGGAGGCGGCGGCCGCCGATCGGGAACAGTGGGGGCCGATTCGGGGGCAGCAGCGGCTGAAAAAGGTGGGTGCGACGGCGGCGGGGACAGTGGCGAGCGTGGCGGCGGGGACAGCGGTGGATCTGGAGTGGCGGCGGGGACAGTGGCGAGCGTGGCGGCGGGGACAGCGGTGGATCGGGAGCGGCGGCGGGGACAGTGGCGAGCGTGGCGGCGGAGACAGGGACAATGGGCAGCCCTGCCTGGTTCCATTTCGGAAAGGTATGGATTCTGAATGAGCGTGTGGGAGGCGAATGGTCGCCGCCGGGAAAGAGTACAGACCCCTCAATGCGGAGACAAATGGCCCAACACGGATAACATGAAGGATCAGTCCAGCCTATCAAAAGCCTTCTCCGCATCCAATCCCAGAAGAAGTGCTTCCACTCCCTCTCTGTTCACCACCTCCACCAGATCCAAGATCCTTCGGGTGTTGTCCGCCGCCTGTCGGAATCGGACAAACCCTACCTGGTCCTTATGGACCAGCTGTGGGAGCCAATGATTTAAACGTAATGCCAGCAATTTGGTGAATATTTTAAGATCGGAATTTAGGAGGCTAATAGGGCGGTAGCTCGTGCATTCCATAGGGTCCCTACCTGTTTCGGGAATAATAGTTATGTAAGAATGTAGAAATGTATTTGGAATGTCCTCCCCTGTCATAAAGAGTTTGAATAAGTGAGTCAGATGGGGAGACAGTTCTCCTACAAAAGTTTTATAATATAGGTACGTAAACCCATCTGGACCCGGGGCTTTATGGTTTGGAAGGTCCCCAATGATCTGGTGGATCTCGTCTAGCAATATTTCTCGATTAAGGTCATCCAGAGCCTCCTGGGACAGTTTTGGGAGGTGACAGTCAGTCAGGTAGTCATTTACTATTTTTGTTCTGTCCGGGTGGGACATTGATAGTGTCGGGGGAATGGAGTACAAGGACATGTAGTATGCATGAAAGAGTTGAGCAATTTTTGTGGGGTCGTAATGAGGAGTGCCTGAAGTGTGCTTTATGGCACAAGGGGCGGAATTCACGGTTTGGTCCCTAAGCCTTCTAACCAACATTGTGTGCGGCTTATTGCCGTATTCATAATTTTTCTGGCGAGAGTAGCGTAAGAGCTTCTCTATCTTCCCATGTGAAATTTCTTTTAATTTAGCTCTCAGGTCTATCACCCTTTTCAGGCGGGACTTGGTGGGATGGGCGTGGAGTAGTGCCTCTGCTGAGTGGAGGTCTCACATTGGCGGTAAAGTTGCCGTGAGTCTTTTTTAAGCTTGGGGAGATGCACTCCCCCCTGATAACTGCTTTGTGGGCCTCCCATATCATCGGGAACGATGGAGGAGACTGAGAGTTCTCCACAAAATAGTTCTGTATAGCCTTACGGAGTGATTCCCGGGAAGTGATATTGGTCAGGAGGGATTCATTTAGTCTCCAATGGGTTCTTTTTGGGGGGGCATTCGTTAAGTTAAGGTGTATTGTCAAAGGGGCATGGTCCGACCACGTGATGCTGCCTATTTGTGCTTGTTGGAGTGTTCTGAGTGTAAGGACGTTGCCAAAGAAATAATCTATTTGACTATGCGAATTATGGGGGTGTGAAAAGAAGGTGAATTGCCTTGCCGTCGGATTGTCAATTCTCCACAAGTCAAATAGTTGGTGCGTATGAATCAGTTTGCGGAAACCAGTAGACAGATGGGATGTTCTATGTGAGCCTACAGGGTGTGAAGGCGCAAGCATTCTATCCGTTCTTTCTGAAACCACCATATTAAAGTCTCCCCCTATGATGTGTAAGGCCCCACGATCCGACGGGAGGCGTGATAAGACTGAGGAAACAAATCTAGTTTGATTAGAATTTGGGGCATAGAGGTTACATAAGACTAGTTGTATCCCATTCAGGGTGCCCTGGACTATGAGGAAGCGACCTGAGGGATCCGCTTCACACCCAGTCACTTGAAGTGGACAAGTGCGAGAAATCAGTATAGCTACCCCAGCTTTCTTTTTTGTATTTGTGGCCGAAAAGGATTGGGGAAACCAATGGCGGGCAAAGTTGAAGGAGTTTTTTTCTGTGAAGTGTGTCTCTTGCAGAAACACCACTTCCGCCATTGATTTTCGCATCTCCTGTAGGACCAGCCTCCTCTTTACATCTGAATTCAGCCCCTTGACATTAAGACTCATTAACTTAGCCATCTCAAGACGACATGCAAGTATAAGGGCTAGTGCCCGGCACCGCCATTTTGTATGTATGGCAAAAATAGTCCCCAAGCCCTTCTGAGACAAAGCATTGAGACTTTGATGGATTGCATACCTGTGAATATAACCAGGACATAGAAAAACAAACCAAAACATAACTATTTTCTACTGAAGAATATAAACTTTTCAATTATGTACTAGGATAAGTGTATGGAAGTCAACTCTAACCGTCCACTATCCCAGCGCCAGAGTCGACTTATGTTCACTCAAATTAGAAGTTATCACACTAGTTATAACCTGTACTATAAGACCAAAGTGCGAATAAGTTGGTATGACTCTGTCGATGGGGTGGGTGACGAAACTCCACAAACCAGACATACGGGGTCCAGACCACCCCCCCTCCCTCCCCCCGGGACTCTTGAAAGAAAAGAAAATCCCATGGAGATAAAAGACAATATAAATGAGACTAGTAACCACTGATAAGTTCACAGGGTAGCCATGACGTCACGAGAGGATACGATCAGGTAGGTCCTTCTTCCCTCGCACTCCTGGATCGCCGCTTACGCGATGTGGTGGCTGGCTGCCAGGCCTGGGAAAGCTGCGGTATCTGCTGAGGTGAAGTCCAGTCCGGCAAGTCCGGAGCGGGGAGATAAAATGCCCGACAGAAGGACTCCAGGTCTGCCGGGGTCCGAAGGCTGGCTGACGTCTCTCCTCGCCATGCAGAAAGGCTAAGCGGATACCCCCATCTATAAAGGATGTTATTGGCCCTCGGGGACGACAACAGCGGTCGAACGGCCCTTCGCTGCTGTAACGTAATCGAGAGATCCTGGAATAGTTGAATCCTGGTGCCTTGGTACATCACTTGTTTTGGCGGTCGTGCCTTAAACATTATTTTCTCTTTAAGTTGGAAATCGATGATATGACAGATAATGTCTCTAGGGTTCCCCTTTACATTTTTGGGGCGCAGGGCCCTGTGCGCTCTATCCATGGGGATTGGGTTGTCAGGAGGGCGCTGAAGGAGTGAGTTGAAAATGGTCTGCAGAATTGCTGTAACATCTTCCTTCGTTTGGGCCTCAGGGACGCCTCTGACCCTTATATTATGGCGCCTACTTCTATTGTCAAGATCTTTTATATGGCGTTGTAGCTCTTTTATGACTTCGGATTGAGAGGAGGCTTGAGACTGAAGGTGACGGATAGTGGTTCTAGCTTCGTTATGTTCATTCTCCAGCTGATTTACTCTGTTAGAGATGGAAGCAACATCCTAACGAACCGCCGCTATTTCAGATCTGCAGGTATCTTTGACCTCAGAAATGAGTGCCTGAAAAT
Organism: Anomaloglossus baeobatrachus; assembly: GCF_048569485.1. Lineage (NCBI taxonomy): Eukaryota > Metazoa > Chordata > Amphibia > Anura > Aromobatidae > Anomaloglossus > Anomaloglossus baeobatrachus. Next base: position 518,981,893 of record NC_134357.1, read on the forward strand.
CTCTCTTAGTGGGGAGTTGGAGAACAAATTCCCACCAATCTGGTGGAGGGCCTGAAAGCTGTGGATGTGGGAGTCCGGTGATCGTATTTTCTGGAGCCTCTCTCCTGACAGTTTCCCTGTCAGGCGGGCCAGGTGGGGGCCTAGGGGTCCCCTGCCACTGGGCTGTAGCATCTGAGCCCTGTGACCCCAGAGCCCTAGTTGGTTTGTGGGCTCTCTTGAGGCCTGGGAGTAACATTCTCATTTTGCAGCATTGGTGGTCCCAGTGGGGAGGGCAGAAGATCATCTCCATTGCTAAGTGTATTGTCCCATGGGGGCTGGGGGACTCCAGCAGGCGGTGTGGCGCCATTTCTGCTCTCCTGTGTCTCCCCCAGGGCTCCCCCTCCTTCTCCCTCTGGCCATAATCCTTTCGTAGCCGCTGCTCCCCCACTCCACATTTACTTTGCCCCATTCCTCATCACCTTCTCCTCTCTGTTTCTTATCAGAGGAGGCAGCCGGGGTCCAGCCCCCGCACCCCCTCCAGGATCTCTATGGGGGGGAGGGGCGGCACAGTCATCACTGTCTCCACCGGGCTGCATAATCCCGCATCCAGGGAGAACGTAAACCTCCTGTTTGGCCTGGTGGTTCTGCGGCACACACCCTCACCTGGTACACTGCGGTCCCGCTCCTGACGGTGTCCCCTCCGCTGCCACCGCCATCTTGTCCACGAAAGAGGCCCGTCGCCCGCCTACATCCACGGGTTCCTCACCTCTCCTTCCAGCTGTGGCGCCGGGCTCCCGACGTCCCTCTCCGCTCTCTTCATTTGCAGTGTGGGCTGGTGAGTCTCGCTCAGCTTCCCCCACAGACAACGCTGATGCAGCTGTCTGGGGACGGGGATGATGTGGCGCTCCAGCCGGCCGTGCGTCCTCCTGCTCCTCTGGCATTTCCCTCATCAGGTAGGAGTCCAGTGTAGTCGCTGGTGGGGCTCCCGGGTCCTTGGTGGTCTTTGGGGGTTTTTTCTTCCCCATGGTGGGATTTTCAAGCTGGTTTAAGTGGGCTAATTTGATCCCGGGTGGAGGAGCTCAACCCTCCGGCGTCCTACTCCATGAAGCCCCGGCCACGCCCCATTTTGCACCTTTTTTGCCCAACACACTTCTTGCGACCCTGTTGGCTATTTGCCATGAAACGCTTGATTGTTCGGTGATCACGCTTCAAAAGTTTGGCAATTTCAAGACTGCTGCATCCCTCTGCAAGACATCTCACAATTTTTGACTTTTCAGAGCCCGTCAAATCTCTCTTCTAACCCATTTTGCCAAAGGAAAGGAAGTTGCCTAATAATTAAGCAACACCCTATAACACCTTATATAGGGTGTTGATGTCATTACACCACATCCCTCCTCATTACAGAGATGCACATCACCTGATTTACTTAATTGGTAGTTGGCTCTCAAGCCTATACAGCTTGCAGTAGGACAACATGTTTAAAAAGTATCATGTGGGATAGATGGAGAGGCGGAGTTTCTCAAGGCTTCGCTGAGGGTCTGGGACGTTGAGTGCAGGCGGCGATCTCTCTCAAGGGGTCCTGGTCCACTCTCACCGCTTTTCTCTAACCCGGAGTTTCCCCCAGGGGTGGAAGTTGAGCGTTTCTTATGTTAGAGGAGGAGCGAGGACACACGGATAGCCCAGACTTTGCACGGTTTGGAGGTGCCCCCCTTTTCGGCCCTTTTGCTCCCAGAGGGTTGGCATCCAACGGCATGGCTGGAATACCTTCAACTTAGGTCCTTTTTGATGGTTGATAACAGACTTGAGCTTTTTGCGGCCCCGCCCACAAAATTTGAAATTATTTTTCCGGGAGAATTCTCCCGGGCATCTTTTGTCACTGGTTTACTCCTTCCTGACTACAGAGGCAGATATGGGGGACCTTAAATATATCAAGAAGTGGAATAGAGATTTGGGACTCCCATTCCTGAGCAGGACTGGAAAAAGTCCTTTATCCTCACCCATAAATTTTCCATTGCCTGCGCTGCACAGGAAAAAATTATAAGATTCTGACCCGTTGGTACAGGTGCCCGGATACTCTACACGCAATATTTCCTGGGGTTTCAGATAGTTGCTGGAGGTGTGGAAGGGAGAAGGGGACAATGTTGCATATCTGGTGGGACTGCCCATTGATACAGCCTTTCTGGAAGTCCGTGTTCAAGGCATACTCTGTGATTTGCGGAGAGCAGTTGGTAAGTTGCCCTCAGATGGCATTGCTTTCAATTCTCCCGGGATCACTTACATCACAAAAAATGGGCTTCCTGAGATTCTGTCTTACAGCGGCATGCATGGTGATCCGGAGATACTGGAGATCGACAGGGGTGCCATCTGTGAGTGGTTTGCGGAGATGGCCATCATTCACAGGATGGAGTCTGTTGTGTCCCATGAATGGGAACAACCTGTTGTATGTAATTCTTGCATTGCATATTTTTCCTCCTATCAAGAAATTCCTTTATTGTTACTAGGTAGATTAGACTGTATGAAGTTTGTCCCTATGTACCTCCCTTAGTTGGCTTCTGTATAGAAAGCTCCTCCCTTCTCCTTCAGTTTAGTCTAGAGAGGAACCATTGCTGGAGACACATGTCTGCAACCCTGTACAGATTATTCCTTTTCACCTGCCTTTACTTTGTACTTAATACAAGATTCTAGAAGAAAACTACAGCGTTTCTCCTGGTCTTTCTACAAGTCATCGTTGGGCTGAGTTGAACTATCTGTTGATGCTTTGAGGAGTGAGTACAATCATACAGTTATCTAAGGGACTGATAATTAGAGCGGTTGGATTCATTGCTACCAGGAAGAGACAGAATAGTGAAAAGGACTAGCTGTGACTGGGATTAGTATACATATATCAGTAAAAAATCTGTTACCAGGAGTGCTATACTGCATACAATCCAGAGAAAGGATTACCCCAAGGGGCTGATAACAAGCCACAGCATAAAACTTTATAGCAGCTTCAGACAAAGTGTCTTGTAAAGTATTAACCTGTTATCAGAACTGTGTGCAGCTATAAACCTAGAATCACCATAAGCTAATTGTAAATTGCAGCCAGAGACTCTGCAAATACATTCTGCAATCACAGACTGCTGGCTGCAGAGATTGCAACATTGTATAGGTTTCCCTGACAACCAGTGCAGAGCAGCATTCACACTTCCTGATGGATGTAAAGAGAACCCTTTCACTACCTGCTCTAAAGCAGCAAGAAAAAGACATGAACTCACAATCAAATTACAGTGAAAGATCTAAGCGGTCGATCAGACCAACATGGAAGGTTAAAGAGAACCTAGAAACAGCCAGAAGTGAACTGCTTACCCACACAGCATTATTGTGGCAAAGAGTGCAAAAACAAGTGACTGTTTTATCTGCGCCTGGTGCTCATGAGCTACCACCAGAGGGAGTTCTTGAACAACTGTACTCAGCATACCGGTCTTACAAAGAGATTTGTAAAAAATATTCCTCTACCCTGCTGAGATCAAATACGTCTGAGTCTCAAAAAGAACTACAGGACTTTCAACAGCTTAATGCTGAACAAGACCGCACCATGCGCGACATTGTGAGCGAGACTGAAGCAAAAATTGTGCAAATGTCAGGAGCGGCATCTTACAAATCCAGGTCCATTAAGAGCTTAAGGCACTCACTCAAATCAGGCTCATCAAGGTACTCAACCCTCAGCGAGCAGCTCATAAAGGCGCACGCTGAAGCAGAAACAAAAAAAGTACACGCCATCTTCGCCCAGAGAGAAACAGAGATGAAAGCAGAATCTGCACGCAAGGAAGCAGATATGAAAGCAGAATCTGCACGCAAGGAAGCAGAGATGAAAGCAGAATCTGCACGCAAGGAAGCGGAGATGAAAGCAGAATCTGCACGCAGAGAAGCAGAGATGAAAGCAGAATCTGCACGCAAGGAAGCAGAGATGAAAGCAGAATCTGCACGCTAGGAAGCAGAAATTGAAGCCCTTCAGAAGGAATGTGAACATGTGGCGGCCATGGCAAGGCTAAAGGTCTTTGAGCAAGCTCTGGGTGGGAGCCAAGAAGGCAGTGCCAGTTTGTGTGATCTCGACACAGAAGACTCACTTAAGCGTACAAGAGATTACGTGCTGAGCCAAGCCGACGAACTGCCAACTACCATCAACATTCCTGTCAGTGCTAACACTTTTCCAGAGCCTCAAGACACTGATCCACCTACAGCTTCCAGACTTCCAGGTCAGTCCAATGCACCTCAGACTTTCAAGCCTGAACCTGCTTCATATTCCAATGCACAGCCACACAATGCGCATCAGCAACCTCCGTATGCCCATGTCTACATGCAACCTAACATGCCGGCAAGGCGCTACACTCCCAACAACTGTGTAGTTCCAGCCCCACATACAACAGAGTCTGTGCACACCACACCGGCAGTCACTGGTCTAAACGCCTACGCCACTCCGTACCTTCCCATGTTCACGAACCACGAAGTTACGAACCATGCAAACAGCACCACGCAGTCAGCAAATGTGCCCCAAATGTCGGAAAGATCAGACATGTCCGACTTTGCGAGGTCCATGAGCCGCCGAGAACTCACCAACACCGGTCTCACAAAGTATGACGACCAGCCCGAAAACTACAGAGGGTGGAAGTGTGCCTTCAAAACCGCAACGCGAGACCTCGGCATTACGGCTGCTGAAGACCTGGACTTGCTAATCAGGTGGCTAGGGCCACGGTCTACTGAGAGAATCAAGAGACTCAGATCCGTCTACATCAGCGACCCAACAAATGGTCTCGCAACTGCATGGGACAGACTAGAGAAAGGCTTCGGCAGTCCTGAAGCAATTGAAGATGCATTGCTGAAGCAACTGTATGACCTTCCCAAAATATCTGGCAAGGATGCTTCAAAGTACCAGGAACTCAGCGACCTGCTGTCTGAGCTCCAGCTGGCCAAAACAGACACACACCTACCTGGCCTCAGCTACCTGGACACCGCTCGTGGGGTGAAACCCATAGTCGCCAAGTTACCTTACAACGTGCAGGAAAGGTGGACCACGGTAGGAACAAACTATAAAAAAGAGCACCAAGTGTCCTTCCCTCCATTCTCCTTCTTCTGCGAGTTCATCAACGGCATCGCGGAACGTAAGGCAGACCCCAGCTTCACCTGTGGAGAACCCACCGACTCCATTTCACCAGCTCCTAGGTATGAAAGCACTCATCAAAATGACAGAAAATGTAGGGGCCCAGTATCAGTCAAAAAGACCGATGTTCCACCACCTACACCGTCAGCACCAGACAATGGCACTGAAGGCGGGAAGGCGGAAAATCCGAACCGCCAATGTCCAATTCACAAACTGCCACACCCCCTGAACAAGAGCATTGGCTTCAGGAAGAAACCCCTTCAAGAATGAAAGGGACTCTTGAAAAGGTTTGGGGTATGTTTCAGGTGTTGTGCCTCTACAGAACACCTTGCCAAGGACTGTAAGGTTACAATTAAGTGCATGGAGTGTGACAGCACAGATCACGTACAAGCGCTGCGCCCATCTCAGCCTGATCCTGCGCCTACACATTCTCCTACCACAAGTCATGGCGGGGAGAGTACCGGCCAAGCTGCAAACCACCTCACAGTATCATCCTCGTGCACCGCAGTCTGCGGAGAAGATCTCTGGGACAAGTCTTGTGCGAAAATATGCCTAGTAAGGGTATATCCAAAAGGTCACCCAGAAAGGGCTGTGAAGGTGTACAGCATCCTGGACAACCAGAGTAACAGGTCACTTGCCAGGTCTGAACTCTTCGACTTGTTCGGCTTAAAAGGAAATGCCTACCCTTATACACTAGGTACTTGCAGAGGCATCTCAGAAGCTTGCGGAAGAAGAGCCAGTGGTCTCGTGGTAACATCTCTTGAAAATACCGTAGAGATACCTCTACCAACACTCGTCGAGTGCAATCAGATACCGGCTAACCGGGAAGAGATTCCGACACCTGAGGCAGCTCTTCACCACCCTCACCTGAGAACTATCGCCAGCAAGATCCCACCTCTTGATCATAGTGCAAAAATCCTGATTCTGATTGGAAGGGACATCCTCCGGCTACACAAAGTACGCCAACACATCAACGGGCCACACGATGCGCCATTCGCTCAGCGCTAAGACTTAGGCTGGGTGATCATAGGAAACGTCTGCGTAGGCAAAGTGAAGAGTCCCGACGCGATCTCCTCCTACAAGACGCACATCCTCCCAAACGGTCGCGGCACTCACTTTCAACCATGTCCGCATCACTACGGGGTGAAAGAGAGGCTGAGCGACACCAGGTGGCGACAGCAGCCTCCCGATTGCGCGGACGCATATCATCTCTGGGATGACGACTTCGGGTCAACAGCGTTCGAGTCTACAAATGAAGACAACAAATTGGCTCCGATGAGAGAAGACAAAGAATTCATAAAGATTATGGATAAAGAGTTCTCTCAATACGACTCTAACAGTTGGGTAGCCCCATTACCCTTTCGGTCTCCAAGGCCAAGGTTGCCAAACAACTCCCAGCAAGCAACCGCAAGGTCCTCCTCTCCAAAACGCACTTTGGAAAGACAACCAGAGATGGAGAAATGCTTTGTCGAGTTTATGCAAAATATCCTCGACAGAGATCATGCTGAATAGTGGCACCACATTCCCACCGAACAAAACCCAGCTGACCGAGGAACGAGACTCACTGCTGCATCCAAACTCGGCGACAACATGTGGCTGACGCCTCCAAGTATCTTATATGAGGAGACCTGCGATAACTACGTCCCCAACATGTACGAGCTGGTGGAACCAGAATCCGAAAAGGCAATTAGAGCAATCATCTCCGCTCGCTACACTTCAGTGACATCAAAACAGAAGTTGAGACCTCATCGCTTCGAGCGCTTCACAAGTTGGTCATCTGCGGTACGAGCCATAGCTCGTCTTATTCACATCGCTCACTGTTTCACCAAGTACAAGTCTTCAACGTGCCATGGCTGGCACATGTGTGTGATTCATCCAGTCACCGAACTTGTGCTACTTTTACTGAAGGAAGACGTTACATGAACTAACTTTGTCGTTGGACACTGCCACGGCGGGGAGCGTACCTTTCCTTACCCCTGCTGTACGGAGACACAACTGTCTGATGAACCTTGAACTTTTCCTTTGGATTAAAACTTTACCGTTGGATTATTGGGTTGGAGGAAGAGTTGGCATGTTTGCGTCTTCCCCAATCTGAAGATGGGTTTGTTGAACTTGGATTCATTTTTTCCATTTTTCTACCTTTACATTTTTACACAAGGACTATGCGTCATCAACAAAGCATGGACTTGAATTCAGTGCATTGCGGTTGCATTTTTTGTGTTTGTCTCTTTTCTCGTTACAGGTTTCGTGACATCGAAGGACAGGATCGACTCCTTACGTCATAAAAGGACTTGTGAAATCATATGATTTCAGACGGGGAGTGTTGTGTCCCATGAATGGGAACAACCTGTTGTTTGTAATTCTTGCATTGCATATTTTTCCTCCTATCAAGAAATTCCTTTATTGTTACTAGGTAGATTAGACTGTATGAAGTTTGTCCCTATGTACCTCCCTTAGTTGGCTTCTGTATAGAAAGCTCCTCCCTTCTCCTTCAGTTTAGTCTAGAGAGGAACCATTACTGGAGACACATGTCTGCAACCCTGTACAGATTATTCCTTTTCACCTGCCTTTACTTTGTACTTAATACAAGAGTCTAGAAGAAAACTACAGCGTTTCTCCTGGTCTTTCTACAAGTCATCGTTGGGCTGAGTTGAACTATCTGTTGATGCTTTGAGGAGTGAGTACAATCATACAGTTATCTAAGGGACTGATAATTAGAGCGGTTGGATTAATTGCTACCAGGAAGAGACAGAATAGAGTCCCTCATGGCAGAGACCAATGACTCAGTGGCAATGGCGTAGCTAGGGTTTCAGCTCAGGGGGGGCAAAACATCTGAGTGGGCCCCTTACCAGGTAACCATGATAACTACGGTGGCGCAGACTAATCGTGGGTATAGTGGAACCTCGACAGATGACACTGATATTACCGCTATATGGTGACTATATAGTGGTAGATATCGGTGCTGCAGCACATACAAGAGATCACAGTGCAGTTATAGATGGTGACTAACTGCTGACGTTCTTTCGGATGAAGTTGTTCACCTTTTCTGTGTTTTCCATCTGGCCCAGGCCAACATGACAACTTCTTCCAGCCACAACTCATCTACAGAAATTACAACAAAGACACATTTGACTCCTCACACTTCCGGCACCGTCCCCATCTAATCCCAACCTGCACAAACTCCTCATGCTGCCGTCACCCAATACTGAGCCACTGCTGTTGTATGTGTCCCTATTACTGCACTTGCTGTGTGGCACAAAAACTGACTCCTCTTACTGCCACACATAGTAATGCCACCACTGTGCCCCCCACATAATAATGCCATCACTGTGTTTTGGCATGATAATGCCACCACTGTGCCTCCACATAATGCCACCACTGTGCCCCCCACATAGTAATGCCACCACTGTGTCCCCCACTTAGTAATGCTTCCACTGTGCCTCCACATAATGCCCCATATAATAATGCCCCCACTGTGCCTCCACATAATGCCACCACTGTGCCCCCCACATAATAATGCCACCACTGTGCCCCCCACATAGTAATGCCCCCACTGTGCCCCCACATAATAATGCCCCCACTGTGTCCCCACATGGTAATAATGTCACCACTGTGCCTCCACATAATGCCACCACTGTGCCCTCACATAGTAATGCCACCACTGTACCCCCACATAATGCCACCACTGTGCCTCCACATAATGCCACCACTGTGCCCCCCACATAATACCACCACTGTGCCCCACATGGTAATAATGTCACCACTGTGCCTCCCACATAATAATGCCACCACTGTGCCTCCACATAATGCCACCACTGTGCCCTCACATAGTAATGCCACCACTGTACCCCCACATAATAATGCCACCACTGTGCCTCCACATAATGCCACCACTGTGCCCCCCACATAGTAATGCCACCACTGTTCCCCCACATGGTAATAATGTCACCACTGTGCCTCCCACATAATAATGCCACCACTGTGCCTCTACATAATGCCACCACTGTGCCCCCACATAGTAATGCCACCACTGTGCCTCCACATAATAATGCCCCCAATGTGACCCCACATAATGCCACCACTGTGTCCCCACATGGTAATAATGCCACCACTGTGCCTCCACATAATAATGCCACCACTGTGTCCTCACATAATGTCACCACTGTGCCCCCCACATATTAATGCCACCACTGTGACACATAATAATGCCACCACTGTGCCCCCACATAGTAATGCCAGCACTGTGCCCCCCAGATATTAATGCCACCACTGTGCCCCCCACATATTAATGCCACCACTGTACCCTTTACATGGCAAAATGCCTCATTTGTGCTCTCTAAATTGTAACATTTCCCCCTAGAAAATATTAATGACCTGTGTAACTGCCCTAGAAAAGTGCCCACATATTGTTCCTAGAAAGTAATAGAGCCCCCAATGTGCCTTTGACGGTCACAATACCCTAACTGTCCCTATAACAATAATGGTTCCTAAGTGTCCACTTAACATTTAATAATGTCCCTCCCATGTACAGCTCCCCTATACACAGTATGAAGCTCCTATACCTTCCCTATACACAGTATGAAGCCCTTATACTTCCCCTATACACAGTATGAAGCCCTTATACCTCCCCTATACACAGTATGAAGCCCTTATACCTCCCCTATACACAGTATGATGTTCCCATGGCTCCCCTATACACAATATGATACCTCTACACCTCCCCTATACACAGTATGATGGGCCTATAGCTCCATACAGACACCTGCGTACAGCCGTATACACATACACACACCTGCGCACAGCCGTATACACATACACACACCTGCATACAGCCGTATACATATACACACACCTGCGTACAGCCGTATACACAGACACCTGCATACAGCCGTATACACATACAGACACCTGCGTACAGCCGTACAGCCGTATACACGTACACACCCCTGCGTACAGCCTTATACACGTACACACCCGTGTATAGCTGTATAGACATACACACCCCTGCGTACCGCCGTATACACGTACACACCCCTGCGTACAGCCGTATACACGTACACACCCCTGCGTACAGCCGTATACACGTACACACCCCTGCGTACAGCCATATACACATACACACCCCTGCGTACAGCCGTATACACGTACACACCCCTGCGTACAGCCGTATACACGTACACACCCCTGCGTACAGCCGTATACACATACACACCCCTGTTTACAGCCGTATACACGTCCCTACCCCTGCGTACAGCCGTATACACGTCCACACCCCTGCATACAGCCGTATACACGTACATACCCCTGCGTACAGCCGTATACACGTACACACCCCTGCGTACAGCCGTATACACCTACACACCCCTGCGTACAGCCGTATACACCTACACACCCCTGCGTACAGCCGTATACACATAAACACCCCTGCGTACAGCCGTATACACATAAACACCCCTGCGTACAGCCGTATACACATACACACCCCTGCGTACAGCAGTATACACATACACACCCCTGCGTACAGCCGTATACACATACACACCCCTGCGTACAGCCGTATACACATACACACCCCTGCGTACAGCCGTATACACGTACACACCCCTGCGTACAGCCGTATACACGTACACACCCCTGCGTACAGCCGTATACACATACACACCCCTGTTTACAGCCGTATACACGTCCCCACCCCTGCGTACAGCCGTATACACGTCCACACCCCTGCATACAGCCGTATACACGTACATACCCCTGCGTACAGCCGTATACACGTACACACCCCTGCGTACAGCCGTATACACCTACACACCCCTGCGTACAGCCGTATACACATAAACACCCCTGCGTACAGCCGTATACACATAAACACCCCTGCGTACAGCCGTATACACATACACACCCCTGCGTACAGCAGTATACACATACACACCCCTGCGTACAGCCGTATACACATACACACCCCTGCGTACAGCCGTATACACATACACACCCCTGCGTACAGCCGTATACACATACACACCCCTGCGTACAGCCGTATACACATACAGACACCTGCGTACAGCCGTATACACACACACATATATACAGACGCATATACAGATATAGTCACATAGAAGCATATACATATTTGAAAACATTCACATACTCATACACATAATCATAATCATACACATAGACAGACACAATCCTATACACACACTCACATACTGGGGGGCTTTTACTTTTGATGATTGGGGGACACTGCTTCTCTCCCGTGCAGCCACAGACTTGTTTCATGGTAAATCACTCTAGGCTAAAGGACCTGTGGTGACGTCACGGTGTGTCATGTCCATGTGATCAGAAGGGGCGGGGCCTCAGCAGCGCAGCTGATAACATAAAGAAACTCCAGGTGTGCTGGAGTTCTTTATAATAGAAGCGGGGGTCTGAGGTAAGACCTCCAGATGGGGGGGTGCAGGGGAAGAGGGAGGAAACATGGCCATGCCCACTAACAAATCCGGCCACGCCCACTACCCAGGCAGCTCCTAGCCACTGGGATGTAGACACAACCCTTGTCTGATGCTCCTCGGCTGGATGGAGGCAGCGCGCGCTGCATGACGTCATTATAACACACATGGCCGCGCACTGTGCACTCACTGCGAGACCATGTGTGTTATAATGACATTATGCAGCAGGTGGCCGGCATTCTACATTAGCAGCCCCTGCCCGGCGCTGAGCGATGACGTCACCACGCTGGGACTCTGTGTCCGGCGTGAGCGCTATTATCAGCAGCAGTGCAGGGAGATTGTGTCTCATCCGCACTGCCGCAGAGATTAGCTATATCGGCGCGCGCTGTGCACGCTGATATAGTTAATGGTATCGCAACTCCAGGTGGGCCCCCTCTGAGTACGGGGCCCGGGGCGGCGCCACCCTCTGCCCCCCGCTAGCTACGCTACTGCTCAGTGGATAAATTCCTTAGGATCTGGACCCCCTGGACCCTGGCTCTTCATTCCCTACCATTTCAGAACCTTATTGGTAACTCATAACCTGTGTTATGTCAGTCCAATGTAGCGGCCCGAGTACTGGGGAAGTAATCCCTACCATGCCTTTCCTTCCTCCCTTTCTGCTGCTCTTCTCCCCCCCCCCCGCCCCCCCTCCTTTTCTTTTCCCTATCTTTCCCTCTTGCTACTTTCTTTTCTTTCTGGTTCTAGTTAAATCTAATTTTTTTTTGGCAGTGGCCTCGTTTTGGTTGAGGCGTATTTCTCCTTTGGAAGGAGACTGTTTGTATTATAAAATGTGGTTACATGTCCTCTGCGTGCCTTATGATAGTTAGTAAGAGAGGATGTATTAGTTAGGACGTGGCCTATATTTTTCTCTGTAAGTTGACACGAAGTAATCACTTATTTGAATCCTCTTTTTTTTTTGCTGTAAATTGTCTTGTTTACTTTAACCCCTTCACGACCATGGACGGAAAGATCCGTCATGGTGCCCTGGGCCTTAAAGACCAAGGACGGATCTTTCCGTCATGGCGGAATCGCGGCACTGGAGCCCCCGGTGACTGTGATCGGTTAACACAAACCGCAGATTCGGGAAGGAGGGGACCTGTACCTGACCTCAGGAGGGGTAGTGCCTCCTTCCCGGACCTACGGAGGCTGTGATTGGCTGACGAACGCCGCTCAACCAATCACAGCCACTGTAATGTTCCAGCCATTTAAAATGGCTGAAACATTGAAATCCAGCCCTAACCAGTGCAGCTGTAGCACTGGCCATTGGCTGGAGCTGGGTGACCTCACTGGATCACCATCCCCCAGTTCTAGCAGCTCTGATTGGAGAGATCGGCCTTGTGACTAATGTCTCCAATCACCATGGACCTGTTGCCGGTGACCGCCCCCGTCACCTTCACTTGTCGGTCCTGAGCACACCAGCACACACAGTGAGTGTATACAGTGCAATAGCAGGGCGACAAGCTCCGGTCCCATGCTGTTATGGGACGGGAGCATGGGACCTGGAAGTTGCCGCGCTGCCATTGCACTGTATGAAACCGGCAAAAAGCCTACCTATTCGCCGCCGCCGCTGCCCTCCTCCTTCTGCCACAGTGCCACCGCTCTCCCCGATCTGCTGCCCGGCCCCTCCCCCTTGTGATCGGCAGTGCGCGCCCCCTCTCCTCCGTTATGTGCTGCCCGGCCCCCCCTCATGATCGGCAGTGCGCACCCCCTCTCCTCCGTTATGTGCTGCCCGGCCCCTCCCCCTCGTGATCGACTGCCCGCCCCCTCTCCTCCTTTATGTGCTGCCCGCCCCCTCTCCTTCGTTATGTGCTGCACGCCCCCTGTCCTCCTTTATGTGCTGCCCGCCCCCTCTCCTTCGTTATGTGCTGCACGCCCCCTGTCCTCCGTTATGTGCTGCCCGCCCCCTCTCCTCCGTTATGTGCTGCCCGGCCGCTCCCCCTCGTGATTGTCTGCCCTCCCCCTCTCCTCCGTTATGTGCTGCGCGCCCCTCTCCTCCGTTATGTGCTGCCCGGCCCCTCCCTCTCATGATCGTCTGCCCGCCCCCTCTCCACCATTATGTGCTGCGCGCCCCCTCTCCTCCGTTATGTGCTGCGCGCCCCCTCTCCTCCGTTATGTGCTGCTCGCCCCCTCCCCTCCGTTATGTGCTGCCCACTCCCCCCCACCTCTCACCCCCGTGATCGGCTACCCGCCCCCTCCCCTGTCATCCCCGTGATGTGTGCTCCCTCCCCTGTCACCCCCGTGATGTGCGCTCCCTCACCTGTCACCCCTGTGATCTGTGCTCCCTCACCTGTCACCCCCGTGATCTGTGCTCCCTCACCTGTAACCTCTGTGATGTGCACTCCCTCACCTGTCACCCCCGTGATCTGCTGTCCGCTACCCCTCCACCTCTCACCCCCGTGATCTGTGCTCTGCTCACCTGTCTCCCCCGTGATCTGCGCTCTCTCGAACCTCTAACCCTCCCCGATCTGCTGCCTCCTTCATCTCCTGTGATCTGCTGCCTCCTTCATCTCCTGTGATCTGCTGCCTCCTTCATCTCCTGTGATCCTGCTGCCTAGATCCATCCTGTAAGGTAACTATCCCCAATCTCACCTTCCACTCCCCTTCCCCCCCATCCCCCGCCGCTCCTGCATCCACTGCGCCCTCTCCCATTCGCCCCCACCCTATCCCAGCCGCCGCCGTCTCACATTCACAGATGCTCCCTTTATATGCCGCTGCCCCCCCCATCTGCCGTCCCCCATCTGCCGCTGTTCTGATCCATCCTGTAAGTATTGTTCGTGGCTCTTTTCTAACTATCCCCATATGCATCTCCCACTCCCTCTCCCCCCCTCCTCCCCCACCTGCTTGCCGCCAAGTGCTGATCAGCTACGTGATTGGCTGATCAGGTACGTAATTGTTGCTCTAGTTTTTGCTTTTTTTTGTGCATCCCAAATAAAAAAAAAAAATACAAAACTTGAACAATTAGGTACCTGATCAGCAATCGTCCTACAGTCGTACTCGACTTTGGACAGGACTTCTTTTTTACAACCCACCTAGTCACCCCCCCTTTTTGCAGAACATCCGTGCGTGCGCCCTGATTTTTTTTTCTATGCCATGCGGGTCTAGTTTCCAAAATGGGGTCACATGTGGGGGAGCTCCACTGTTTCAGCACCTCAGGGGCTCTCCAAACACAACATGGAATACGCTAATTATCCCAGACAATTTTGCGTTTGAAAAGTCAAATCACGCTCCTTGCATTCTGAGCCCCGCCATGCGCCCAAACATTTGATTTCCACCACATATGAGGTATCTGTGTACTCAGGAGAAATTGCACCATACATGCTATGGTGCAATTTTTCCTGATACCCTTGTGAAAAAAAAGCTACCTGGTTGAAGTGACAATTTCGTGGTAAAAATATTTTTTTTTATTTTCACGGCTCAACTTTATTAACTTTTGTGAAGCCCCCAGAGGTTCAAAGTGCTCAATAAACATTTAGATAAATTCCATGAGGGGTCTAGTTTCCAAAATGGGGTCACATGTGGGGGAGCTCCACTGTTTCAGCACCTCAGGGGCTCTCCAAACACAACATGGAATACGCTAATTATCCCATACAATTTTGCATTTGAAAAGTCAAATGACGTTCCTTACATTCCGAGCCCTGCTGTGCGCCCAAACATTTGATTTCCACCACATATGAGGTATCTGTGTACTCAGGAGAAATTGCACCATACATTTTTTGGTGCAATTTTTCCTGATACCCTTGTGGAAAAAAAGCTACCTGGTTGAAGTAACAATTTTGTGGTAAAAAAAATTTTTTTTATTTTCACGGCTCAACTTTATTAACCCTAGAACGCGCAACCATAGAAATCTACCATAGAAAACAAGTGACCTAGCAGGCCTGCGAGGCCCCAGGTATGCGTTCTAGGGTTAACTTTTGTGAAGCCCCCAGAGGTTCAAAGTGCTCAATAAACATCTAAATAAATTCCATGAGGGGTCTAGTTTCCAAAATGGGGGTCACATGTGGGGGAGCTCCGCTGTTTCGGCACCTCGGGGGCTCTCCAAATGCAACATGGTGTAGCTAACGATTCCAGCTAATTTTCTGTTCAAAAAGTCAAATGACGCTCCTTCCCTTCCGAGTCCTGACGTGCGCCCAAACAGTGGTTTTTCGCCACATATGAGGTATTTGCGTGCTCAGAAGAAATTGCCCAACAAATTTTGGGGGTTCATTTAATCCTGCTACCCTTGTGAATATGCAATATTTGAGGCTAAATTAACATTTTTGTTGCAAAAAGTAAAATGTTCATTTTTCCTTCCACATTGCTTTAGTTACTGTGAAGCACCTGAAGGGTTAATAACCTTCTTGAATTTGGTTTTAAGTAGCCTGAGGGGTGCCGTTTTTGGAATGGTGTCACTTTTGGGTGTTTTGTGTCATGTAGACAATTCAAAATCGCTTCAAATGTGATGTGGTCCCTAAAAAAAAGTGGCAACATTTTGTTGTAAAAATGAGAAATTGCTCATAAACTTTGAACCCCTATAACTTCCTTACATTTTTTTTCCCCCAAAATTGTTCTGATGTAAAGTAGACATGTGGGAAATGTTATTTATTAATTATTTTGTGTGATATGTCTCGTTGGTTTTAGAGCATAAAAATTAAAAGTTTGAAAATTACAACATTTTCAAAATTTTCGCAAAATTTCCGTTTTTTTCACAAAGAAACGCAAAAAATATCGGCCCAAATTCACCACTAACATGAAGCCCAATATGTCACGAAAAAACAGTCTCAGATTCACCGGGATCCGTTGAAGCGTTCCAGAGTTATAACCTCATAAAGTGACACTGGTCAAAATTGCAAAAAATGTCCTGGTCTTGACGGTCTCCTTCCATGTCACGGCTTTTGGATGTATGGTTGCACGTGGGTCCCATGGTCACACCCCCATGAGTCACGCGATGTGAACGCCCCTATGATAGTGACGCGACGCCCCACGTCATTGTATTTCCGGTGCGGCGTTACTGAACACTGGCAATGCGCTATGGTTTCCGGATGTGTTGGTACACGTGGGGGCTATAATCACACCCCCATGAGTCACATGTTTATATCCCCATGGCAGCGATGCGCCGCTATGTCATTGGACTTCCGGTGCAGCGTCACTAAATAGGGTGTAGTTAATATCTGCACCTTGGGCTATTCTCCAATGTTAATGGACCTTGCATCCTACCATGGAGCGGGATCATATACTGTGAGGTCTGATTGGTCTGGACGGACATGGATGTGATTGGGTATTTACCATTTATAAGGACGGCATTTTTTAACTAGAGACCACCCCCGGAAGAAGGATTAACACCGAAACCTATAGGTCGGGGATCTGGGCTCTCATTTCGCATATAGGTATGTCAGGCCTGCACTCTGCACCTTGTTAGTGCTGTGTTTACATGTATAATTGACCTCAGTGTGTTTGAACAAATTATAACAGGGCACTGTTTGATTTTCAGCGCACCCTAGCTTTGGACCATCTGGTTTTTTGTTTTTTTGGGGTTTTTTTGTTGTTTTTTTTAGTCGTCGGTGTGCTGTTTTATTTACAGTGTGCTACTGTGTGCCTATTGTGAGGTGAGGCTGCCATCTGCTGGCACTCACCATTTGTCTCTGCAATTTTAACATCATATATTTTCTACTGCTACTAGAATTTCTTTTTCTTTTCTTGTAATATTCTGTATATGGCTTCATCCATGTTGCGAATATGGCACGGGATCGTCTGTGTTTTTTGGTATTGTATATTTATCATACTATTCATGGTGAGAGTACTGAAAGGGCAAACAGTGTGGGGAATTCACTGTGAGAACATCACACTGTGTGATGGACATCCTTGGAGAAGTCATATCGTGGGGCATATGATTTGGACTCCATTAAAGGTGTATTGCCTTAGGTGTGTACATTAAGGGGCATATTTTTTGTACAACGTGGGGGGGGAGGGTTGGGTGTGATGGACCCAGTTTTGTCATTTGATATGGGATCTCCATGTTATCTAATTAATAGACCATCTTATTAGTTACATATGACTGGGTTTTGGTTGCCAACTGTCTTATTCAAGTATAGTACTGTCTCCATGGCCAGCATAAAAAAAGAAAACAAAAAAAACAAAACATAACAAGAACAAACGGATAAAGAGCAGCACTGGACAACCTATTTAACCCTTTTACACTAGACTTTGTTTTTGCATTCGTGACCAGGCCATTTTTTTCATTTCTCACCAGTGTCACTTTATGAGGTTATACCTCTGGAACGCGTCAACGGACCCCAGTGACAGTTTAAGTGACATATTGTATTTTGAGATAGTTGCAAATTTAAGAAGACAATATTTTTTTGCATTTATTTGTGAAAATATCAGAAATTTGGCAAACATTTTTAAAATTTTACAATTTTCAAACTTTGAATTTTTATACCATTAAACCAGAGAGTTATATCACACAAAATAGTTACTAAATAACATTTCCCACATGTCTACTTTATAACAACACAATTTTTGAAACATCATTTTTTTAAGTTAGGAAGTTAAAAGGGTTCAAAGTTCATCCTCAATTTCTCAGTTTAAAGGTACCGTCACACTAAGCGACGCTCCAGTGATCCCACCAGCGATCTGACCTGGCAGGGATCGCTGGAGCGTCACTACGTGGTCACTGGTAAGCTGTCAAACAGGCAGATCTCCACAGCGATCAGAGATCAGCCACCAGCGACCCATGTAACGACGCTGTGCTTGGTAATCATAGTACACATCGGGTTACTAAGCAAAGCGCTTTGCTTATAGTTACCCGATGTGTACCTTGGCTAGGTGTGCAGGGAGCAAGGAGCCGGCTTCTAGAAGCTGCGGACGCTGGTAACCAAGGTAAATATCAGTTAACCAAGCAAAGCCTTTGCTTGGTTACCCGATGTGTACCTTGGTTACCAGCGTCCGCAGAAGCTGGCTCCCTGCTCCCTGCACATTCAGATCGTTGCTCTCTCACTGTCAAACTCAGCGATGTGTGCTTCACAGCGGGACCAAAAAATGGTCCAGGACATTCAGCAACAATTGTTGACCTCACAGCAGGGACCAGGTCGTTGCTGGATGTCACACACAGCGACATCGCTAGCAAGATCGCTGTTGCTTCACAAAAAACGTGACTCAGCAGCGATGTCGCTAGCGATGTTGCTTAGTGAGACGTGGCCTTTACAACAATATTTAGGGACCACATCACATTTTAAATGACTTTGAGAGGCCTAGGTGACAGAAAATACTCAAAAGTGACACCATTCTAAAAACTGCACCCCTCACACTGCTCAAAACCACATCCAAGAAGTTTATTAACCCTTTAGATGTGTCACAGGAACTAACAGAAATGTGGAAGGAAAAAAAATAAAATTTTACTTTTTCCTCACAGAAATGTTACTTTAGCCATGAAACTTTGTATTTTCATAAGGGTGACAAGAGAAAATGCACCTTACAATTTATTGGGCAATTTTTCCTGAGTACACAGATACCCCATATCTGGTGGAAATCCACTGCTTGGGCGCACGGCCGAGAGAGCCATTTTAATATTAGGAGTGCAAAATTGTCTGGAATACATGGAAGACGCCATGACGCGTTTTGAGAGCTCCTTAAGTGAACCCATTTTGGAAACTAGACACCTCAAGGAATTTATCTAGATGTTTTGTGAGCACCTTGAACCCCATAGGTGCTTCACAGAATTATATATGGTTGAGCTGTCAAAATGAAATACCACAAAATTCTTACTTCAACCGGAAATCTTTCATTTTTGCAAGTGCATTGATACTTCATATGTGGCGGAAATCAACTGTTTGGGTGCATGACAGGGCTCTGAAGGAAAGGAGCACGATTTCACTTTTTAAACGCTATAATAGCTGCAATCGTTAGCAAAGGCTGTGTTGGGTTTGGACAGCCCCTGATGTTTCTAAATAGTGGAGCTCCCCCACAAGTGACCCAATTATGGAAACTAGACCAATCAAGGAATATATCTAGATATTTGGTGACCACCTTGAACCCCCGGGTGCTTCCCGGAATTTTAAAACGCTGAGTCGCCACCCACCGTGCGGAGCTGCCGCCCCACCACCGTGCGGAGCTGCCGCCCCACCACCGTGCGGAGCTGCCGCCCCACCACCGTGCGGAGCTGCCGCCCCACCACCGTGCGGAGCTGCCGCCCCACCACCGTGCGGAGCTGCCGCCCCACCTACACCCCACCTACTGTCTCCTCCCCATAATCCTATAGAATGTAAGCCCGCAAGGGCAGGGCCCTCTTCCCTCTGTACTAGTCTGTCTACTGTAACTTGTATATGTATTTTGTATGTAACCCCCTTCTCATGTACAGCACCATGGAATCAATGGTGCTCTATAAATAAATAATAATAAAATAATAATAATAATCACAATGTTGTTACTTCAACCAGCTAGCTTTTTTTCACAAGGGTAACAAAATAAAATGCTCCATACAATTTGATGTGCAATTTCTCCTGAGTATGCAGATACTTCATATGTGGTGGAAACCAACTGTTTGAGCGCACTGCCTGGCTCGGAAGGGAAGGACCACCATTTCACTTCAAAATTGGCTGGAATCATTAGCGAACGCCATGTTGCATTTGGAGAGCCCCTGAGCTGCCTAGACAGTAGAGCTCTCCCACAAGTAACCCCATTTTTGAAAGTAGAAAATGGTTGATGAGAACCTTGAACCCCCCAGGTGATTTTCAAAATGTTATAACGTTCAGCCATGAAAATGAAAAAATACATTTTTACCATTAAAGTGTTGTTTTAACGCCAGATTTCCAATTTTCACAAGGGAAATAGGTAAAAAAAAGGCCCCATAAAATGTGCTACACAATTTCTCCTGAATGTGGCAATACCCCACATGGCACTGTACAGTACTGTTTGGCCGCACCACAGGGCTCGGGAAGGAAAGAGCGCCATTTGATTTTCGAAGCACAGATTTTCTTAGAATAGTTTGTGGACTCCATTTGCAGAGCCCCTAAGTGCCGAAACAGAATAAACCCCTCGAGTGTCCACATTTTGGAAATTACACCCCTCTGTGAATTCACCTATAGGTTTAGTGACAATTTAGTCTCAAGAAAACACCCATGGTGTCAAATGCACTAACTTTTGCAGAGTTAAAAATTGCAAATAAGCCCTTGACATGCCTAGTACATTGTAGTGCCCATACATTGTGCCCAGTTTTTGCCTCTGGAAACCTGCACCCCGTAAATTAAGTGGGCTCTCCTCACTACAACAATGCCAAACATGTGGACTCTAAAAGCCACTTTACACACAGCGACATTGTTAGCGATGTCGCTGGTGAAAGCACCCGCCCCCGTCGGTTGTGCGTCATGGGCAAATCGCTGTCAGTCCTGAATCCAATCGAGAATCTGTCGAAAGAGCTGAAAACTGCTGTTCATAAACGCTCTCCATCCAACCTCACTCAGCTCAAGCTATTTACAAAGTAAGAATGGGCAAGAATTTCAGGCTCTCGATGTGCAAAACTGATAGACACATACCCCAAGCGACGTACAGCTGTAATCGCAGCAAAAGGTGGCGCTACAAAATATTAACTTAAAAAGAATGAATAATATTGCACGCCCCACTTTTCAGTTATTTTTTTTTTTTTAAAATGTAAAATAAGCAATACATTTCGTTCAACTTCACAACTGTGTATCACTTGATGTTGATTCTTCATCATCACATTACATTTTTTATCTTTATGTTTGAAGCCTGAAATGTGGGAAAAGGTTGAATATTTTCGCTAGGCACTGTATATTATTTTTCTGTATGCTGCGCCGCTTGTACATAATAAAACAATTTTTTAGAAAAACTAATTGCAGTGCATTGCATTGCTGTATTCTCAGAACTATAACTTTTTTAATTTTCCACTGAAGTAGCTGTGTGGTGGCTTGTTTTGTTCCTGGACAAGATGTAGTTTTCAGTTTGCATTCAACTTTCTGATCGCATTTTATGCCACTTTTTTCTGTGTTATGATGAAAAAGCAGGTTCTTGTCACATTTTTTTTTAAACTACTCATTGAAGGGGTTAAATAGTATAACAGTTTTTGTAGATCAGGTCGGGCTGGACGTAGCGATACCAAATACATGTGCTTTTTTTGTTTATTTTTGTTTTTAACATAAATATATGTATTTTTTTGTATCATTTTTTATGCTTTTTTTTTAATTTTGGAGGTTTTTTAACTTTTTTTTTTACTTAGTCCACATGTAGGATTTTAACTTTTCTTAGTCTGATCGCTGGTATAATGCATTGCCAAGCACCTTGATGGCAAGGCTTTATACTGTCAGTGTGAGGCTGAAAATCACCTGACAGACCCTGCTGCAGGCTAGGTCTGACAGGCCACCGTACATGGCAGACCCAGAGGTCACCATGCGACTTTCGGCTGCCATGGCAATCTCCGGCTCCCCCGTAATCGTGTCACAGGGGAGCCGGAGAAGTAAGAGAAGGAGCGTACTTTTTCTCTCTTACTTCTATGCCCCACGATTGCTATTGTTCGCGACACATAGCAAAGGCTTAACATCATCAGGTCATTATCCAATGAGGTCTCAATGATGTCTCCAGTTAGAACTACCATTCTGCTCCTGAAACACTGCGATTGCGGCACTCAGGTGGTCACGATCTCCTCCATAATCACAGACTGTAGTATAACATCGGCTGTACAAAGCCTAGCAAGCACCGAAGTTTATTTACAGTCGGCAGTCGGGAACAAGTTAAGCTGCAGATATACATCATATAAAAATGTTAAATATTTTATATACATGCTTAACAAATGTGTATTATTTAGATAATTGCTTTTCAATAATTTTCTAATAACCACTTAATGCTCTAAATTATTTCATTTTTTTTGTAGATGTGTGACTTTACAAGAAAAAATAATATAGTCAAGTAACATAGTCAATAAAAATTCTTTAAAAAAAGAAAATGACTACTTCTCTGTGTGAGTTCTTTGATGTCTAGTAAGATTTGCTTTCTGAGTAAAATATTTCCCACATTCTGAACAGAAAAATGGCTTCTCCCCAGTGTGATGTCTCTGATGTATAACAAGTTTGGATTTCTCGCTATAACTTTTACCACATTCTGAACAAGAATACGGCTTCATCCCTGAGTGCAGTTTCTGATGTATAACAAGATTTGATCTCCGATTAAAACATTTGCCACATTCTGAACATAAAAATGGCTTCTCCCCTGTATGAAGTCTCTGATGTGGAACAAGTTTGAATTTATCGCTATAACTTTTCCCACATTCTGAACAAGAATACGGCTTCATCCCTGAGTGCAGTTTCTGATGTATAACAAGATTTGATCTCCGATTAAAACTTTTGCCACATTCTGAACATAAAAATGGCTTCTCCCCTGTGTGAAGTCTCTGATGTGCAACAAGTTTGGATTTCTCGCTATAACTTTTCCCACATTCTGAACAAGAATACGGTTTCACCCCTGTGTGCAGTCTCTGATGTATAACAAGATTTTTTTTCCGATTAAAACATTTCCCACATTCTGAACATAAAAATGGCTTCTCCCCTGTGTGAATTTTATGATGTGCAACTAAATATACCTTCTTTTTAAAACATTTCCCACATTCTAAACATGAAAATGACTTCTCCCCTGTGTGAGTTTTCTGATGGCTAACAAGATTTGTTTTCTGATTAAAACATTTTTCACATTCTGAACATGAATATTGCTGTTTCACAGTGTGAGTTCGCTGATGTCTATCAAGAGCTGATTTAGCACTAAAAGATTTTCCATATTCTGAAGAAGAAAATGGCTTCTCACTTGTGTGAGTTCTCTGATGTCTAACAAGATTTGATTTCTGAATAAAACATTTCCCACAGTCTGAACACGAAAATGGCTTTTCCCCTGTGTGAATTCTCTGATGATTAACAAAACTTGTTTTCCAAATAAAGTATTTCCCACATTCTGAACATGAAAATGGCTTTTCACCAGTGTGAATTCTCTGATGTGTAATAAGTTTGAATTTCTCGTTGTAACGTTTCCCACATTCTGAACAAAAATATGGCTTCACCCCTGTGTGCAGCCTTTGATGTTTAGCAAGATTTGTTCTCTGATTAAAACATTTCCCACATTCAGAACATGAAAATGGCTTCTCCCCTGTGTGAATTTTATGATGTGCAACTAAATATACCTTCTTTTTAAAACATTTCCCACATTCTAAACATGAAAATGGCTTCTCCCCTGTGTGACTTCTTTGATGTGTAACAAGATGTGATTTCTTTGTAAAACATTCCCCACATTCTGCACATAAAAATGGTTTCTCCTGTACGTGAGCCATTTGATGTTCATTAGCCTTTCGGTGACTTTTATTCTGCATATCAATCTTTGAAGAAGCAGAAGAAGGGACCTGTTGAAAAGTATCAGTTGATAGCTTTCCTCTGAGAAGGACTGGAGGTCCTGGTATACTGCCATGCTCTTCACATGAATCTGTTGTGATACTATTATCTCCTGTAACATCTGAATATATCAAATGTCCATCTGAGCTCCTGCCAAAGTCATTTGCTGAGGATAAAATAGATTTTATTTAAGTAACATTTCCTTGAAAGTATATTAAGATGACTATATTTTTTTAACATTTCCATATAAATTAAACTTAAATTCAATTATCACCTAACACAGTTGACCAAAAAGCAAAGACTAACATACTATGATTGTGGGTCACCAAGTTCAAGTTTTCACAACTATTGAAGCCATCTTCTCCCTAGGTTCATGTTTAATTGCGCCTGTCACCAATCATTTCCAGTAACATGTTCAGCATCATAAAGTGTCTGTAAGTCAGTGCTATTAGGTGGTGTCCGTGTCATACCCTCCCTGACAGATACATACAATGTCCCACAGAACAGGATACATGGGTTGAGCTGTAAGGTCTTGTACAACTATGCTATGGTTTTATCCATAATAGTCTGTTGCTGGACATTTTTGTCAGTACCTGGTTATTTCATAGATGGATTAAAGGCTACCGACTCCTCTGAGTATGAAAAATCAGTAAGACGTATGTGACAAATGTCTTGTAGTCAATAAAATTGGAATAACTGAGTTTAATTGCGACTTCTCTGCATTTAGTGGTTACTACTCACCTGTGCAGTTGTCTGTAGGAATCTCCTCTTTACACCGCTCATCACCCCTCACATATGACTCTGTAGTATTAACATAGGTCAGATCTTCACCCTGAAACAAATTGTAAAAGTTACAGATACATGAAAATGTAGTATGACAACCAAAAATGACACAATAGCAGTAGTTATCACAGAGCTGCAGGTCTCCTGTATAATCCAACCTGTTGGCTCCTAATTCTAACCACCAGTCTCCATAACCAGAAAATTGTTAGAAGATCCAGACAACATCTAATGTCTATGATCAGCTTTATCCTGTCATCTCCACCAAGTATAAAACATGCACTGAATGGCCACTTTATTACAGACATCATATAGTAGCACGAAGGGTCTAGTTTGACCTTTAGAACCTCAGTAATTCATTGCGTCATAGATTCCGCTATGAAGAAATCGTTAATCAAGAATATTGGCGACGTCAGGATTGCTCATTTGCCCAATGAAACGTAGTTTTCCTATTCAGACAACTATTGGTACAGGTCACCTGTGGTTATAGCTAGAGTTGAGATAGTACCTAACTATTCGTACTCACTATATTCATAATGAATACTGTCTAATACTCGCATATTCGTTCTGAAAAGTGTGTGCAATGCAAGTCAATGGGGAAAAACTCGCAAAGTAACAGGTAACTTAAATGCCGTACAATGCGAGTTTTTCCCCCATATAGAAAATTGTGTATTGAGAGTTGGCTATTCAGTGTATAATACTGGTAAAACAGGACTGAACACAAGACCTTCACAGCCGTCTACACATCATATCATAGGGAGAATTCATGACACCTTCTCTCCATTTACCTGATCATGCTGAGGAACTATGGGATCTTCTTGTTTACAGTCTTGTGGAAGAAGAGGACGGGGACATCTCTCTGGTGTTGTCCTCTCACTGGATAGAACTGGAGAAAAAAAAAACATTAATAGGAGACTTATAGCTGTCCACAAATATCTGAAGGGATGTCACAGTGTAGAGTGATCATCCTTATTCTCATTTGCACATGGAAACACGAGAAGCAATGGAATGAAACTAAAAGGGAGAAGATAAGGCCCCTTTACACACTGAGACTTTCTAGCAATCCCACCAGCGATCCCGACCTGGCCGAGATCGTTGGAAAGTCTCTGGTGAGCTGTCAAACAGGCAGACCTGGCCAATGACGCAGCAGCGATACGGACATGCAGAACGACCTAGATGGTCATTGGGTACGTGTCAAAGCAGCTATTTGAAAGGGAACGCTGGGTCTAAGTCGCTAACGAAGTCGTTGTAACGGTGTCAAACACACCGATGCATGCTGCGCAGCGGGAAACAAAGGACCAAAAAATGTTCCTGAAAGATTTGTACCGATCCACTAATGCGTTTCACACACTGCAATGTCACTGGGGAGGTTTAGGCTTTTTCAGCCCCGGAAGAAGCATTTTAGCTAGGTACCCATCATAAAGAGATACGCCTTGGTGCTGGCCGCTGGACTCACATAAAACGTGCCTTTTTATGTGAAAAGGGTCTTAAATTTTAAAATGTGTTTGTGCCACCCTCGTGCCAGCAGCCGGGCTGCTCGGATCCGGATCCACAGTGTGGCTCGAGGGATTTTTCCGGACCCGGGGGTCGCGCGGACACCTCAAATAAAAGGGATTGTACGTGATTTGCTGTAAACTGTCTGTGACGCCACCCATGGTGTGTGGTGAAGTGTGGCACCACCACTGCTGTTGTGGGGCACAAGGGGGCGATGGGATGGCAGCTGGATGTTAACCCCTCCGTGGGTAGGGATGGATGCCCCGGGGCCCAGTGTCTCTGTGCTGAGGGTGGTGATGGCAGGGTACGGCGCGCCCGACGAGTCTAGTGTTAAACCAAGGTGATGGTGGCCGGCCGCCACGGCCAGGTGTATTCAGGTCCCACACCCGGGCTTGATGGTCTGCACTACTGCACTAGTTCCTTTGCACTACTGTAAGTTCTCTTTGGGCTCTCCGGTATGGAACATGGAAGCCCGCTCCCAGAACTACGGGTTGGGGACGTGCCCGCTGACGCTGGCCCTTGGGATCTATAGGGCCGTGGCGGATGCCCTGTCCCCCGCGGTTGGCTGATATCTGCTTTTCGGACTTTGGTTGGGACAGGACCTGTAATCCTGCCCTCAAATGGGTAATTAGATAGGCCGTTGGTTCTGGTCCTGGCTTCAGGGTTCAAGTACCCCCTCTCTGTGCACGGTTTCCGGGTCGGTTCTCCGGTGTCGGTACCGGCGGGCTCGAACCCTGCCCCGGTTCACCTCGGATCTCCGGCAGCCGTCTTCCCGTCTCTTGTCAGACACGGACCACCGTCTGCCACCTAGCCAGTACGCCGGGGCTCCAACCCCGACGCCTTTCCTTTCTGAACTTGAGCTTCACCTCCTCACTACTCCACTCCTCTTATCCTGAACTTAGACTGCTTGTACTTTTCCCGCCCTGGGTTCCCCAGACCCCTTAGGTGGGCGCTCTTCATCCGCCTGGTCCCGCCCACTGGTGTGCCTTTCCTACCCTGGGGGGGTGACTAGGGTTTCAGGTCGGCTGTGCGTAACCCTGTGTGGGATGGTGTTATGCGGGGGCCTAAACTGTGTGACTACTTGCTTTTGCCAGGGCGTCACATATTTCCCTAGCGGAAATCCATGTCCAAATTCCTGTATTTAATGTGTGCATGCCTTAGCAATTCAGAGTGCAGCTGTTTATTTGTTCAAACAGAGGATGGACAGATATCTGTCTGAGATAGTTTAGGGAATCCTGCATTCAGCAGGGGGTTGGACAAGATGACCCTTGAGGCCCCTTCCAACTCTAACATTCTATGATTCCATGAAACACATACTCTACAAGGACTAACTTAATTCTTTACATACAGATAATTATAGGCCGTGTGTATTTAGTCCTGTCTATTACCTGGTGATGTGAGGGGCTGGGGAACCTCCATCATGATGTCCTTGTAGAGATCTTTGTGTCCTTCTAAATACTCCCACTCCTCCATGGAGAAATAGACGGTGACATCCTCACACCTTATAGGAACCTGACACATACAATGATACTGTCATCCCCCGATCCCTTCATAGCGTTACTGTATAATGTCCCAGCATTCCCAGCAGTGTCACCTCTCCAGTCAGCAGCTCAATCATCTTGTAGGTGAGTTCTAGGATCTTCTGGTCACTGATGTCCTCATGTTTCAGGGGGTGAGGTGGAGGCCCTGTGATTGGGCTCAGGGGTCTTCTCCATCCCTCAGACACAGGGTCCTGACAGCGATCACTAGAGGTCTTCACTACTGTGTAATCCTGGTTATGGAGAGACACATTAATAAATCTCACTACAGACATTTCCAGAGTCCTCACCTCTCCAGTTCTGTCCATCTGTTATTCCCATAGATAAGAATGATGTAATGTGACGTCATCAGAATCTCTCACCTCTCCAGTAAGCCGGAAGAGGATCTCTAGGGTGAGGTGTAATATCCTCTCCGCCATCTTGTCCCTGTCCCCATCCATCCTTGATTGGTCAGTTAGGAGAATTCTCTTATATAGAAGATCTGAGAGGATCCGATTTTGTAGGGATCTGAATGGGGAGAAAGTGATGATGTAACATCATAAAGATCCCATGTAAGAAATCTCCGGAGCTGTTACCGGCTTCACATGATCACTACATCCAGTCCTGGCCCTGTCCTGCCCCCGGTATAACACACAATCCAACTATAGCCACACACAGAGATTTATCACAGAATATCTGCGATCCAGCACCAAAAACAGAACAAATTTAAAAGGAAAAATCTAAAATATCTCAATCTGGAAAACACCAGTTTGTTTTATAATTTCACTACCTGAGTGGTGACGCTCGTTTCTGTTCTCTACCCCTGGTAAAATGCCAGTTGGCGTCCTCTGCTATTCCCAGCTCCGCTCAGGTCCCGTTCCTCCATCTTTTGGCAGCTTCTAACGGCCCAGACGTCAGAGACAACAGTCACAAGCTCTAACTGCAATCCATCCAATGAAAACTACTAACACTGACCTACAAAGCCATCCTTAATCTGTCCCCTCCATACATCACTAATTCCTGATATATTCCCACACGTTCTCTCTGCTGCTCCCAAATCTTCTTCTTTCTCTCCTCCACACTTGAATATTCCTCACTCAACCACTTCCAAGACGTCTCCCAAGTATCCCCCATCCTCTGGAATTTTGTGCCCCAACACGTTATTCACCACATGCAAACCTTTCAGATGGAACTTGGAAACCCAGGAAATCTTCCTGCCTGTAATGACCACGCTACCATCTCAAAACCACCGGAGCCACGACAACCTCCAACCTACTGTGTCCTTCCTCATTATCCTGTAGAACGTGAGCTCGCAGAGAAGGGTCCTCTTCCCTCTGTACTAGTCTGTCATTGCTAATTCGCTCAGTGTAAGTTATACTTGTATTCTTCATATAATCCCAAACCACAGAACCAAAGATGCTCTAACAATACATAATAAGTCCATGAGAGCCTCGCCCTGGCTCATAAGGGTGCGTTACTTGCTGCAAAATCGCTAACGATATATCGTCGGGGTCACGTCGTTAGTGACGCACATCCGGCACCGTTAGCGACATCGCAGCATGTGACACTAAGGAGCAACAATCAACGATCGCAAAAAAGGTCAAAAAACGTTGATCGTTGACACGTCGCTCCTTTTCATAATATCGTTGGTGGTGCATGCCGCTGGTTGTTCGTCGTTACTGCGGCGTCACAAATAGCGATGTGTGACACCGCAGGAATGACAAACATCTCCTTACCTGCGTCCACCGCCAATGAGGAAGAAGGGGGGTGAGCGAGATGTTCCGGACGCTCATCTCCGCCCCTCCTCTGCTATTGGGCGGCCGCTTAGAGACACCGCAGTGACGCCGAATGCACCTCCCCCTTGAAGGAGGGATTGTTCGGCGGTCATAGCGACGTCGCTGAAAAGGTATGTGCGTGTGACGCTGCCGTAGCGATAATATTCGCTACGGCAGTGATCAACAAATGTCGCACGAACGACGGGTGCTATCGCTAGCGGTGTCACAGCGTGTAAAGCACCCTTAAGACTTGGATGGAGTAGTGACTTCTGGTCCATCCAGCAAACAATGGAGGGATCCAGCAGGTCACAACCAACAGAACAGGACTGGAGCAGCGCCAGGAATAGCAGAAGATAGCAGCTGGTAATGGTAAGTGTTATTAGGGGCCGGGAATATGCATTAGTGATACCGCTCCCGAAGGGGAATAAAAACAAAAACTGTAGATGATTGGTACATTAAATATTTCATTAAAAAAAAGAAATAAGGTGCAGGAGCCTCCACAGAGATCGGACGGCAGAACCGGGGCCGTCAGTAACAGATAATGATAGAACATTAATATCTCCTGATAGTGACAACATGGAGCGGGCAGCGGCCATAATGGAGACTGGACAGTAACAGAGCAGTGAGCGGCGTCAGGAGGGAAGTGACCCAATCTAATCCCATACAGACAGATCTCCTGATAGAGCCGCACAGACGGGAACACGTTCTGTCTCCTGGAGTGTGAGCGCAGCACTGAGGGGGTTAATGTAATGGGGAATCTCCACATACCTCCTCCTGCAGAGCCGCACACTGGATATATGGCTGCTCTGTGCTTCCAGGACCTGTGATGATATCACATGGAGGGGAGGAGTCAGGGGTCACATGATCAGCTCCTCAGTGTGTGCAGGACTCTCATGGTGCTGGGTGAGGTGCAGTTATGTGAGGGGTCAGGAGTAGTGATTCTCGGGCGGACTCGAGTACTGAGTATAATGGAAGTCAGTGGGAAACTCCCACACCGCCCAACTTTCGAAGAACAGAAGGAGGGATAGACTTTACGCTCCAGCAAATTTTGAAGCCGCCCCTAGCCGCACCAATAGCCACACCCATTTGGCAGTGAGGGACGTTCAGCAGACGCCCCGGACTGTTCATTCATAGTCGGAGCAGCCAGAACGTCCTCATCTTCATGTCGCTTAACTATACAATATCTGACTGTTTTGTGCCTATAAGGCCGTGTTCACACGTTGCAGAACTCCTGTGTTTTGTTTCTGCCGCCGACTGCACCAAACTACACAATAACAATCTTCTCTGATTATTGCATTGTTGACACATTTTTAGGCCTTTTCCCCATTATTTGATGTATTTTTGGTGCAGATGTGAAGCTGCTTTTGTAGGTGTTTTTATATAATACAGGAAAGCTTTTACTTTGCCCTTAAAAAAGTAACTGCAGATTATTTCATGTGCTTTTTTTAGTTTCTAGAGAAAAAAAAGCACCAAAACAGCAGCGTTCAGCAGCGTCTTTCCATGAATCACATCCACTTTGCTTGGACAGATAAACACAGCTAAAATCCTGAGCAAAAAAAGCAGTAGAAAAACCCGACATTTACGCTACATGTGAACACGGACTAAATGTCATATACTCATAGAATGGTAGAGTTGGAAGGGACCTCAAGGGCCATCGGCTCCAACTGCCTGCGAGTAACGACTTTCCTAAATCATCCCAGATATATGTTTATCCAGATTCCTTTTAAAGATTTCCATTGATGGAGAGCTCACCACCTCCCATGGTATAGAATCATAGAATGGTGGAGTTGGAAGGGACCTCAAGGGCCATGTCCAAGCAAAGTGGATGTGATTTCATGAATTCTCCGCCTGTACTGCTTCAAAGAACACTGCTAAACTCTGTGGTATGGGTATTTTTTCTCTCATTAGGCTTCTATGTAGTCCCTGAAAATACGCAAGCAAAAAAACCCTGCCATTGCATTTTCACACGCAGAATAAAAGCTTTTCAGTAGTATTTAAAAAGCATTAAAAACCCAGATTCACTGCGGCAAACGTATCAAATAAGGGGGAAAACAAAAAAAAAATGCAGCAACAATGCAATAGTCAGAGAAAATTGTTATTGTGATGTGGACACCTGGAGAAAAAAAACGCAGTCTTTATGGCCTCAGCGTTACACTTTTAGTAATTTTTTTATGGATTTAATGGAGAAATATAGTTAATCACGCCATGTTTTACACCATCTATTCATCCCCATAAATAACACAGGGTAACAATTTTTTTTTTTTCATTTTCTGTTGTTTAAGGTTTTAGAACTATTATATTCTATATATTTATACTATATATTTCTGCATCACTGATTCCAAATCTGAAATCCGTTTTTGGTGCTCTATTTTTTTGCAACTTTAATTTCTTTTTGTTACAGTTTATGGCATGCATTAATTAATAAATTTGAGTTAAAGGGCAACGACTTTTGATGTAAGGACCACAGCAGTGACTGTTATTTCTGTCTGATCCATACAAAGAGCATCGGCAAGAAAAAACGGCATATGAATATATCCTAATATTCCTTCAGCAATACGACCTATCCCACACTCTGAGACACGCCCAGTTCCAGTTTTCAATGGTTTTATTTCTTGTAAGAACAAAGAAAGTGAACATGGTGATCCAATGTATTTTGATAAGAAGCATGAGGAAATGAATGTAGAATCTTAAGGGTCTTCTTCTGATGCCAAGCAGTCATAACACCTCAGCAGTTTACCCAACCCGAATTGAATGATTTAGTAAGAGATTTGGGCCTATCACAAAAGCAGCTGAGTTATTAGCCTCCATGCTTCATGAAAAGAATGTAATACACCGGTCAGCTAAAATATCCCATTTCAGGAAGCATGAACACATTTTTGTGGACTTTTTTCCGAAGACAAACACTTTGTTTTCTGTCATGATATTAGTAGTCTTCTCAGCCAGGTAGGTGTTACCACTTACAGTCCAACAGAATGGCGGCTATTTCTTGACAGCTCTAAACAAAGTCTGAAATGTGTTCTCCTACATAACGGTAATATTTATGCAGCGGTTCCAATTGGTCATTCAGCTCATCTGTGAAAAGATTATAATGACATAAAAATTGTCCTCGACTTACTGAAGTACAAGGAGCATAATTGGATCATTTGTGTAGATCTTAAAATTGTAAATCTCCTGCTAGGACAACAGAGAGGTTTCACGACATATCCTTGTTTTCTGTATTTGTGGGACAGCCGAGCTCGGGAGAAACACTGGACACAGAAGGAATGGCCGAAACATGAAGCTCTGGAAATATGGATGCAAAATATTGTGAATGAACCTTTAGTTGATCGAGAAAGGATCATTTTTCCCCACTTCACATCAAACTTGGTTTAATTAAGCAGTTTATTCAGGCTTTGAATAGAGAGTGATTGCTTTCAACATATTATTACTGCTTTTCCTGCCTTATCTTTCGAGAAGATAAAAGCAGGTGTATTCGATGGACCTCAAATTCGAACCCTCATATGTGATGAAAAATTTGCCAAGAAGATAAGTAAGGAGGAGAAAGAAGCATGGCAGGCTTTTGTGGCAGTTACAAAAAACTGCATTGGCATCAGAAAACTATGAACTTCTGGTTCAAAGAATGCTGTTGGCTTTTCACGACATTGGATGTAACATGAGCGTTAAGATTCACTTCCTGAACAGTCACCTTGATAAGTTTCCCAAAAATCTTAGAGCTGTTAGTGATGAGCAGGGAGAACACTTTCATCAAGATCTGAAGACTATGGAAGAGCTTAATGAGGGGCGATGGGACAAAAATATGGTGGCAGACTACTGCTGGAGCGGCAAATGAGATTATCTTCAACAAGTACACAAAATGTAAGAGCTACAAATGAAATTTTTGCCTGAATAGAATTTAAATAAGTTTTGCGCAAATTTTATGATTCAAATAACTGTTTTAATATGTTCTATTTTGAAGACTAATTGTGATGCAATCATATCTTTTAGTATTTAATGCATTACATTATTAAATTTTCATAAAGCTGATGCCCAAGAAGACATTCTACTTCATTATGTTAAAGTAAATGTTTAATTTTGTACAATAGGATGAAAACCTCAAATCTTGAATTTAAAAAAAACCTGTAGTTTTAAACCAAAATGTTTTTTATTAAAGATTTTATACAATACATAAATCAGACAAAATCAGGGTCAATACCCCAAAATCCCCATCCCTCCCTCCCCCCAAGTGAAAAGAAAATAAAAAAAATCACGTATTTGACTGTTCACCACGTGTGATGAATAGATGTCGTAGTTCTCTTTAGAAAATACAATGTCCAAGGGTATTTGAGAGGACCAGAATCATCAACATTCTCATCCCGGTTAACATCATGTATGCCAAACGTTAGATAAAAGCAAGCAATGAGTCCATAGAAGGGAGTGACAGTTCCCGCATCCATACAACATTTCAGTTATTTATACCATGGCTTAAAACAAGCCCAATCTGAACCTAAATAAGTCCCTAGATGCCAGACTGGAGTCATCTATCCACGGGGCCCAGATCTTTTCAAATTTGGCCATACAATTCCGTTTTAAGTATATTCCCTTCTCCAGGTATACCATCCAATTGATCTTGTTAACAAACTCTGATGTGGTTGGAACCTGATCTGAAATCCAATATTGTGCTATTAATTTCCTTGCCATATATAACATACGGGCAACTGCCACTTTACCCTCCTCCTCCATCTTCAGGTCTTCGATATAACCCAGGATACATACAAAGGGGGTGAGGCTCAGATCTATGGGATACACTCTATTAATGGTTGAAGTCACGCCTCTCCAAAACACCTCCAAACTAGGGCAAGACCACAACATGTGGAGCATGGACGCTGAGTCCGCCCCACATCGTGGACAAGTGGAGTCCGGTCTGGCACCTATGTCAAACAAAAATATTGGGGTACGATAGACTCGATGAATCACATACAGCTGAGACAATCTGTGGGCTTTCCCCAGAGACAGATCAGGTATTCTTTCCAATATTTCTGCCCACTGATTTTGTTTTCAATAGGACCCAACTCTTGTTCCCATCTCCCTTTAGAGTTCGGTGAATGATGCCTTATTAGCCTGTCCAGTACTTCACCATACAATACAAATATCAAACCAGATGAACCAACCACTTGAGAAAGCTATTCTCTGAATTAGTTTATTGCGTTGGATCGCATGGTCGGCTATACTGACTTCAGCACGGTATGCATGTCTTAATTGAAGGTATTTATAGAACTCGCCGTTCAAAAACCCAAACTCCAATTGTAACTTGGAGAACTCTTTAAAGCTATCCCCGTCCAGTACCTGCGTGAGTCTGACCAACCCTCTCCCCCTCCAGCCTCCAAACCCCTCAAAACCCCAAAATATAAAAAATAAACCCCAAAGTTTATTTAGGTTGGGCAGCCATGACGTATCCCAGACAGAGGTAAACTGCGAAGGTCCCTTGATGTCCTGCATATCTTTAATTTTATCCCATAACTTATGTATCAACATAAGGGTAGGCGTAGTTTCCAGGAACGAGTGAAATCTACCTGATTCCAGGACCTCATAAAGACTAGATGATTTGAAATGTTGCAGCAATAAGACTCTTTGCGGGTCTCCCCCCCCGGATCATCCCACCCTCGGATATGTTGCATTTGGGTGGCTGCAAAGTACGCCCATGGATTCGGCAGAGAGTCCTCCTTTGCGTTTATTTCTCTGTAGCATTTCTAATTTAATTCTTGGACTATGTTGTCCCCAAATCAGTTACCTAAAAAGTGAATTAACTTTCTAGAAATATCTCTGGGGTATCCAGTGTGGAGAATTATGTAGGATGTACAGCAGCTGAGGCATCCAAATAATTTTCACCAGGTTCGCCCGTCCCACCACCGACAGAGGTAGCCAGGTCCATATGTCAACTTTATCCTTACATTTTTTAAGAATTGGGGTCAGATTGAGTTTAGTGTAATCATTCACTCTGGCGGTAACGTTAATTCCCAAATATTTAAATTGCAAGGAGATCTGCAGTCCTTAAGAAGCATATCTAGGAATATTATTCAAGTTATCTACAGGGAGTAGCACAGACTTCCCCCAATTTATAGCTAGCCCAGAATAACTTCCAAACTGCTGAATCAACTCCATGGCCAATGGTAATGAGACCATTGCATCTGACAGGAAGAGGAGAGTATCATCCGCATATAGAGCAACTTTTTCCTCCCAATCCCCTCTTCTAAAGCCCGTTATATTTAAATGTCGGCGTAGAATCTCAGCCATGGGCTCTATAGCCATTGCAAACAGAAGAGGTGAGAGAGGACACCCCTGACGAGTGCCCCTAGCCAAATTAAATGTTGGAGTAAGCCTGCCATTAACACGAACTCTGGCAATGGGCCCGCCGTATAATAATTTTACCCAGGAGATAAAGTCCTCACCCAGCCCAAACTTGCGAAGAACCGCCCACAAAAAGCTCCATTCAATAGAATCGAATGCTTTGGCTGCGTCTAGGAAGCAGATAACTCTGTCCCCCGGATTATCTGCTGGAAGTTGTAAATTGAAGTGAAGGCGCCTATTGTTAACCGCTGTAGATCTAGAGGGCATAAAGCCGGACTGGTCAGAATGAATCAGAGAGGAAATCACCTTGTTTAATCTAGATGCCAATACCTTGGCTATGATTTTGATTTCTGTGGTAAGGAGAGATATCGGTCTATATGAATCAGGAAGTAAGGGGTCCTTACCTGGTTTAAGTATGACCACCACGATGGCCTCCTGCATTGATGAAGGAAGGTGGCCCGTCTCAACCGCCCCTCGGAACGTAGCCAGAAGCTGCGGCAATAGGATGTCCCCAAATTTTTTGTATATTTCTATGGGAAGACCATCCGATTCCGGGGACTTTCCGTTAGACATGGAAGTCACTGCCAGCTGCAGTTCCTCCAATTGCAGGGGGCCATTTAGATAGGTCTGATCCGCCTCAGAGAGCCTAGGAAGATACCCTCAAGATATAAATCAATCTGGTCCTCATTAAAGCTTAGTTTGGAAGTATATAATTGCTGGTAAAAGTCAGCAAAAACCTGCAAAATCCTCTCCGACTCATTGACCACAGATCCCGTGGAGTCCCTTACCGCCCCAACAAAGGAGTTTCCCTGCTGTGCCCTAGCTATTACAGCTAATAGATGCCCTGCCTTTTCCCCCTCTTCAAAAAATTTGTGCTGTGAGAACATCCGCCTATTCTTGGCCTTTTCCCTGAGGTGAATATTATATGACTTCTGGGCCTCCTTCCACTCCAACAGATTCTGAGTGGTTGCCGATTCTATGTACTGACGTACCGTAGACTGGACCCTGTCCCTCAGAAATACTCCAAACTGACGTGATCGGGTCTAAGATCTGCTAATCCCCTGTATTAATGGGACAAGCCTTCATGGCATCCCATATAATATTTTGAGAAATATCCTCCTGGACATTTTCTTTAAAGTAATGGTTTAAAGTAATAGCAATAGGGTCAGCCTCAATAATTTGCAGCCAAAAAGGGTTCAGGGACCAGGTGGCAAGGGCCGGGTCAGGCTCAGGGAGAAGTTGGAGGCAGGTCACCATGGGGAATGATCCGAGATGGCTCTAGGTAGGTAAGATACCGACTCCACTAGTGTCAACACTCCCGCAGACCCCAGTGTCATGTCAATTCTGGATAGGGTTTCATGTGACTTAGAGTAACAGGAGAATTGGTGAATCCCCGGGTGTCCAACCCTTCACACATCTGTCAGTGCCAGATCTTTTAGCGTCTCACCAAAACTGGAAATAGGCAGTGTCACAAGAGACGGGTCATTGTTAAATTTGTCCCAATATGGGTGAATAGTGTTATTGAAATCCCCCATACATAGCACCTGTACATCCGAATTCTCCTGCATAGCCTCGGCCACCATCTTTATGACCCCGTTATTGTAGGGTGGAGGGATGTATACCCCTATTAGTAACAACTCTTTGTTCAGAATTTTACACCGGACACAAAGAAACCTCCCCTCCTTGTCTACTTTTGATGCAATGGATTCAAACGGTATGGCTTTATGTATCAATAGGCTGACCCCCCTGGAGTAAGATCAAAAAGTAGAATGGTAACTATACCTAATCCATGATCTATTCAGGTATGTTATTTTTTCCTTATCTAAGTGGGTTTCCTGTAGACAGACTATAGCAGGAAAATGATCCCTGACAAAGTCCATAACTGCCGCCCTCTTTGTGGGATCACCCAGACCACGGACATTCCACATTAAGATGTTAACCTTCCCCGCCATACCAAACGAGTAGAAACATTTTGCATTCCTAACAATCCCTCAATGACATCATACACTCTTGGTCCCATACCTGTAGAACCCTAGAAGACAGAATCATGTACAGAACTACGACATTAGCAATATCATGCTTTCTTAGTTTCCCATAAAACCCGAACGAAACAACACATTCAAAAACATTGAAGCCGACCAGAGGACACCAATTCATCCTGCAACCTGGCATGAAGCTCTAAAAAGAAGAAAAAAAAAAAAAAGAGGGTGCGACAAAGAAAAAGGGAGGATCACCCCCGGAGACGCTGCCTCCTCAAAATGACATAGCCAAATTCTGTGACCACTGGGCCATAGTGGTTCTAGAGAAGAAGAGGAAACAATCCTGTAGCCGTGAATATCTACCGATTATTGACCGGTAGAACTTGACCTTGAGAAGAAAAAAAAAAAAAAAGGAAGAAATGGAAAGAGATTTTTCTTTTTTCTGTCTTTTCCCTTTATATCTCCATACAACTAAATTAAACATCCCCTGGATTTCTCCTCCTTGTAGCAGAGGTTGTAATTTAATTCAGCAGCACCAGGGTTTCTCCTCTCCCCCCTCCTCATTGTTGCATAGATTGCTTGATTCGCTGCTCGTTCAGATCCAGCCACCGGAGGGCATCCTTCGGATTTTCAAAGAAAAAGATCTCGTTTAGTGCTGCCACTCTAAGCCTTGCTGGGTATAATATGGAGTAGGAGATATGCAGAGCCCTCAAGCGCCGCTTTACATCAATGAAGCACGCCCTTCGCTTCGATATCTCCACGGAAAAGTCTGGGAAAAATGAAACTCTGTAACCACTGACCATGACGTCTCCCTTGTTGCGGGCTGCGCGTAGGATGGCATCTCTATCTCTATAGTGGAGCAGTTTAACCAACACCGGTCTCGGAGGGGCTCCCGGTGGCAGTGGTCTTGTGGGAACTCTGTGTGCCCGTTCAACTGCATAGAGTCGTGAAATAACCTCATCACCAAATATCTTGTGCAGCCATTTCTCGAAAAATTCGGATGGATTTGTACCTTCCGTCTTCTCCGGGATTCCGATCACTCTCACATTATTCCTCCTCAGCCTGTTCTCTAAGGCTACTTTCACACATCCGGTTTGAGCTGTGCGGCTCAATCCGGCTGTAAAGTCTATGCAAC
This sequence comes from Anomaloglossus baeobatrachus, assembly GCF_048569485.1. Taxonomy (NCBI): domain Eukaryota; kingdom Metazoa; phylum Chordata; class Amphibia; order Anura; family Aromobatidae; genus Anomaloglossus; species Anomaloglossus baeobatrachus. The sequence goes on from NC_134357.1 coordinate 519,020,854, forward strand.
GGATGCGGTGAAAACACCGCATCCTTTGCATAAGTTTTTTACATGCGGCCGGTCCGTTTTTTGCCGCTTGCGGCATGCTACTGAGCATGCGCAGTGGCAAAAACCGCATGCGGCGGCCGGATGCGTTTTTTGCCGCATCGTGCCGCATCCGGCATCCATAGGGATGCATTGGGAAAAGCGCCGCATCGGCCGGATGCGGCGCGATGCGGTTTTTTTTTGCCGGAGCAAAAAACGTTGCAGGGAACGTTCCATCCGGCAGCCGCATCGGCTAAATCTGCCGCATGCGGCAAAAACCGGACCGAACGGAAGCCCATGCGGCACAATGCGGCACTAATTAAAGTCTATGCAGGAAAAACGCAACCGGCAGCAAAAAAAAACGGTTGCGGTTTTCCTGCAAAGTGCCGGATTGTGCCGCATTGCAAAAGCCGGAGGTGTGAAAGTAGCCTAAGTCATCAGTTTTGTTCATCAGGGCTGCCAGCTGTTGTTCATGACTGCTCACCTTTCTGGACACTTGCGGTAACTTGTCTTCCAAGTCACTTATTCTCCCTTCTGAAGCTGCCATTCTGTCGGATGCTTTTGTGGCGCCCCTGAGGCTTCCGTCGCCACAGGTCATTGCACCCCATCTGCGGTGTGATGCCCCATTCTGGGAGAGGAAGAGAGTGAACTCCGGTCTCCTGGTAAATTCACACTACACCCATTGTTAGGGACACACAGGACCAGGGAAAGTGGCAGGCAACCCTCCCATGCTGCATGCTGAGAGGGGCTGTAAGACCCATCCCTGCTCCCATAGGTTACAGCCTAGCAACTGGGGAGGTGGGAGGAGCCACAGAAAGCAGACACAGATGGGAAAGGTCAAGTTTAGTCAGTTCGCTCAGGGAGTGGGAGAGTGAGGAGTGAGCATGTACGACGAGAAGAGAAGAAAGGGTCGCAGGGCCGCGGGTAGTCCTGTAAGGTACCACGAGCAGTCCTTGTTGGGTACCGCTGCCGAGGGCCCAGAGGCGCTACGGGTAGCTGCAGGCTGCGGTGGCCCGTTCCACAGTGACATCGGTGGAGTGATTAGCTGCGACAGGGGACGGTCCCTAGAAACTGGAGGAGTGAAAAGACAGTCTCCAGACAGTAAAAACCGAGGCCCAGGGAATTGCAAGCTCCCAGGGCCAGAACCCAGTGCAGACCTCCAGAAAAGGGGTAATCAGCCGACAGGTGACCCCCCAGCCTGGAGGCTGTAATGGAGGCCAAGCCAAGTCCATCTACCTAAGGCAAGGCTAGAGAAGACAGCGGAAAAAGAGACACTAAAGAGAGGGAACCGGATTTCACGCTCTGAATCACCCAGAAGACGGAGGTCCCTGACAGTGGTCTCAGCAGTCTGAGGGTCCCTGCAACTGTGACGGAAACTGTGAGTAAAAGAACTGGAACTGCACCTTTGGACTCGTCTCTGTTATTCCATCTGCATAGACACTTACAAGCACCAACTGTGCCCCGGGCATTGCTCCACCTGTGGGGAGCACTACCACCATTGCTGCCATCACATCAGCCCGGTGGTCTCACACAGCAGCGGCGGCTTAATAGCCGCATGCCACAGGTGGCGTCACGAACACAAACATTAACAAGCAAGCCACATATAGTACTGACACCCACCGGGGCCACGGAGCCGGGCCCAGCCACCACTGACTACCACCGGACTAGTCCGGCCCGGCACCGGGTGTCCCATAGCCCTGGGGTGGGCGAGTCAACTTTGGCGTCACGAACAGGATTTCGTGCCCGGTCTAACCGGGTACTGTGCGCCTGAAGAACCGTGTGACAGACTGTGTACTTTACTGAGAAACCGCCGCCATTAGCGCTGCTGAGAGCGGGAAGAAGGGGGGCGTGTCAGAAGAAAGGGCGCGAAGAGAAGCCCCGCCCCCTTGTCCAAGAAAAGAGCGCGAAGCGGTGCCCGCCATAGAAGTCGGAGGAAGAAAAGATGGCGCGTGAAGAAGCTAAAAGGATGGACGCCGAGCAACGAGCGGCCAGAGGAGGAGTGGCCGAGCCGGGACACGCACCTCAGAACCGGGTTGTGTCCTGCGTCCTGGAGAGCGGAGAAGATCCAGCAGCCGCTGCAGAGCCGGGTAAAGAGAGTGACACCCCCAGCCGGCGGAGCCCGGATTGCCAGGTGGGGTTCCTGCCCGGTCCTCCTGCAGGCGCGCGTGCCACGACCGCAGCTCCGATACCAGCACCCTGCAGCAAGACAGCGACCACTAGAACACCGGAGATGCAACTGAGGGGTAAGTCATTTAATGCCCCTGCCGGCGCGAGAGCCCCAACCCCCGCTGCCATGCCCGCGGTCCCTGGAGGGACGCTCGACGCGGCGACGCCGATCCGGGCCGCAGCTACGCCAGGTGCGGCCCGCCAAGATCTCACCGCCGGAGCGACGCCCATCCACACCGCAGCAGCGACTCCAACCCAGGCCGCCGCCATGCCAGGCGCGGCCCGCCAAGACAAAGAGGCAGCCCCAGAAGAGCCAGAGTGGCGCCGTATGGCTGGTAACCCCCTGCAAGCCAGCAGCCTCGTGCCAGCCAGTAACCCTATGCAAGCCAGCAGCACTACCTCAGAGCAGGCCCAGGCCGCAGCATCTTGCAGCGGGCCTGCTACAGCCACGCAGGAGACGCAGATTGTGCTGACCGCTGTCTACCTGCTGCCAGGTGGGGAGCTGGAGAAGAATCCCTACATGTAAAGAAGTAAGAAGCAGCTGAACTGTACATAGCCCCTCATTCTTTTCGAAGAAGTCCCTCATGTTTTGCCCCTGATTCTTTTCGAAGATGACACCCTTTCCTACTGTACTGCCCCTGATGCTTTTTGAAGACGTCACCCCCCATGTTATGTGCTACCGGGCCACTGAACTGGAATGTGGGCCCCGGTGAAAGTGTATGTGTTATGTCCTACCAGGCCACTGGACTTAGTGGCTGGTATGTTGTTTATGTGTCCTATGTAACCAGGCCATTGGACTTAATGGCTGGTTGATTGTCCCTTTATTGTCTGATGGAAAGAAACGAACTGCCGGGCTACTGGACTTGTAGTAGCCAAAAATGTAATTAGTTGCACCCGTTGTGCCCCCTACCAGAATTATGGGGGATTTGCCTGAACCGTGCAATGGACTGGAAGTGCACACTTAGAGTTTTCTTTATAAGAAGTTTGCAACGTTCATGATCTGTACCTCCCATAAAGGGAAGAAATGTTTTACAGTTTATGTTATTGCATACCTAAAATGTTTTGCAGTGTTCCATATGTTTTTGTTGTTTTTCAGCCCGAGGACGTGCTGGGATTTGCTGTGGGGGAGTGTGGCGCCCCTGAGGCTTCCGTCGCCACAGGTCATTGCACCCCATCTGCGGTGTGATGCCCCATTCTGGGAGAGGAAGAGAGTGAACTCCGGTCTCCTGGTAAATTCACACTACACCCATTGTTAGGGACACACAGGACCAGGGAAAGTGGCAGGCAACCCTCCCATGCTGCATGCTGAGAGGGGCTGTAAGACCCATCCCTGCTCCCATAGGTTACAGCCTAGCAACTGGGGAGGTGGGAGGAGCCACAGAAAGCAGACACAGATGGGAAAGGTCAAGTTTAGTCAGTTCGCTCAGGGAGTGGGAGAGTGAGGAGTGAGCATGTAGGACGAGAAGAGAAGAAAGGGTCGCAGGGCCGCGGGTAGTCCTGTAAGGTACCACGAGCAGTCCTTGTTGGGTACCGCTGCCGAGGGCCCAGAGGCGCTACGGGTAGCTGCAGGCTGCGGTGGCCCGTTCCACAGTGACATCGGTGGAGTGATTAGCTGCGACAGGGGACGGTCCCTAGAAACTGGAGGAGTGAAAAGACAGTCTCCAGACAGTAAAAACCGAGGCCCAGGGAATTGCAAGCTCCCAGGGCCAGAACCCAGTGCAGACCTCCAGAAAAGGGGTAATCAGCCGACAGGTGACCCCCCAGCCTGGAGGCTGTAATGGAGGCCAAGCCAAGTCCATCTACCTAAGGCAAGGCTAGAGAAGACAGCGGAAAAAGAGACACTAAAGAGAGGGAACCGGATTTCACGCTCTGAATCACCCAGAAGACGGAGGTCCCTGACAGTGGTCTCAGCAGTCTGAGGGTCCCTGCAACTGTGACGGAAACTGTGAGTAAAAGAACTGGAACTGCACCTTTGGACTCGTCTCTGTTATTCCATCTGCATAGACACTTACAAGCACCAACTGTGCCCCGGGCATTGCTCCACCTGTGGGGAGCAGTACCACCATTGCTGCCAACACATCAACCCGGTGGCCTCACACAGCAGCGGCGGCTTAATAGCCGCATACCACAGGTGGCGTCACGAACACAAACTTTATTCAAAAAGCCACATATTCTACTGACACCCACCAGGGCCACGGAGCCGGGCCCAGCCACCACTGACTACCACCGGACTAGTCCGGCCCGGCACCGGGTGTCCCATAGCCCTGGGGTGGGCGAGTCACTTTTTGCAGGCCCTGACTTATATGAGATATTTCCTCTCTGATTTGTCCCATCTGGGTATTTAGAGTGGTGCCAAATTGCTTAATAGCAGATAATATGTCCTTCAGCGTGGGCTCCTCACCCTGAAAGCTCACATCACCCATGATGACCTGTGTCTCTTGTGGCAGGATCCTGACCATTTTGCAGCAGTGGGGACATCACTTCCTCCATAGCCGATTCACTGCCCTCCTCCCCCTCCTTCTCCATTAACACAGCATACTGGCCCGGATTTATTAGTGATTCCTGCCTGCTCGAACCTGCTGGGCTTTGTAGTGCTCCATGACTGCTTGAGCCTGTCGGACTTTGTGGTGCTTTGTACTTGCCCGAGTCTGCTGGGCCTTGTGGTGCCCCTTGTTTGCCCGAGGCTGCAGGGCTTTTTGATACTCCATACTTGCCCGAGTCTGCTGGGATGCATGGGGTTCCTGGGCCTTGAGGTGCCTCCTGCCTGCTCAACTCCACTGGGCTTTGCAATGCCCTGGGTTTACCCGAGTCTGCTGGGCTCTGTAGTGCCCGCCCAGTGGAGGGGATTCCCCACCACCAGGAGTCCTTGCAAATCCCGCCAGCTTCACTGCCGCGTTTGCTGACGCATTCCTTCCAGCCTTGGCACTCACTGTTTGCTGTCCAGCGCCATTTTGGGACTTTCCCCGCTCCGTGGCTGCTGCTTCCCGCTGCCGTCTGCTAATCTCTCCGGTCATGGCTCTGCACTTTGAGGTAGGTAATATGATCAGGGAGGTGTCCGGTGTCTATTTAGTTGGTAAGTTCAGTCCTGTGGGCCCATTGGAATCAGTAGTTTGCAGCCTCCCCGGGAGCTCTCCTATGCGTCCTCTCTCATGCCCGGTCAGGCCCCGCCCCCAAAAACCCTGTAGTTTACAGAGAAAAAACTAATCTCAGATTTGAGATCAGCACACTCAAATTAAATAAGAACAAGTGTTTTTGTGATGCAACAAAAATTTTGTTCCCCAGTGAATTGATCGCTGTGTTGTTTAGATTGTTATGATTATGAGGACATAAAATATGAACCTGTTATTTGCTGATAAGCAATTTTTATTACAGTTTAGAAAAGGGTATTAAAAATGACATTATTGTAATTTTTTTTTATTTTTTATTAATTTTATTGGAAGAGTGTACTGCAACTTTAAGTATATTAAATTCTCCCTGTGCCATCATCAGAGCTTGTGGCTCAAAGCCTTAGCTCCTGCTGAAATGTTTGAAGATTGTTGGTTTGAGTCCCAGGGTGATGGTGAAAACAAAACCGCTTTTTGTAATTATTTTACTGTAGTTCTATAGGGTTAAAAAAAAATCTGACTTTTTCTTCATCTTTAGGATGCAATATCATAGAGATTCCCTGCTGTATACCGAAATATCTCTATGTAGCTAAATCTGCTTCTGGTTTCTTTGCCTGCAATACAGGTCAAGATTATCAAATACTCCTACATCTTTCAGTCTGAGCAGTGGCTCTGTGGTAGAGCTGCTGTTTATGGACAATAAGTTTGTGAATTTGAGACCAAAGGTGGATTGTTAAAGGGGTGGTTCACCTATTTTTTTTATTTTCTCTATGAGTGTAACGTAGGCTGCTTTCATACATCCGGTTTGTGCTGAGCGGCGCAATCCGGCTCAAAAAGCTATGCAACGGATGCGGCGAAAAAAACGGATCCGTTGCATAAGTTTTTCCATACGGCCCATCCGGTTTTTGACAGATGCGGCTTGATACTGAGCATGCGCAGTACAAAAAAAACACGGCGGCCGGATGCGTTTTTGCCGCAGGACGCCACATCCGGTGTCCATAGGCTTGCAGTGTGAATCGCACCACACCGTGCCGGATCCGGTGCGATGCGTTTTTTTGGCGCACAAAAAAATGTGCCAGGCAACGTTCCATCCGGCCGCTGCATGGGCTAAATATGCCGCATCCGGCAAAAAACGGACGCAACGCAAGCCCATGCGACACAATATGGCGCTAATGCAAGTCTATGCGGGAAAAAACGCAACCGACGGAAAAAAAAAAACGGTTGCGTTTTTTCTGAAGAGCGCCGTATTGTGCCGCACGGCAAAAACCAGATGTGTGAAACCAGCCTTACCATTATAGGCGTTTTCTGCATTGGCCTCTATTTGCAGTTCTGGCACTGAGCGGCGCTATCCTGCACGCTCAGTGCTTGTCACATGACCCCCTGGTGCTGCGGCTGCTAGTATCCTCTGACGTCCCGTCAAATTCCAGGCTCTCAAACTTGACGGTTACGTCAGAGGATGCTGACGCCACTCACATTGATTGACAGGGCTGTGGGCGGTGACTACCGCACATCCCAGCCCAGCTTCGAGAGGAGGATCTGGAGGGCGCCAATGTGGAGCGGTGAAGAGGGCTGAGCGTCCGGCAGATTGGTGAGGCACGGGGCGCCAGTGTGGAGTACATGGGGGGTTTCTTCAGCTGAACCCCCCCCTGTCCCGTAAGTATGTGATCACACTATCTGCCCGCAAGGCCCTTCTCAGCTGTCAGCAGAGCCTGCAGTGTCGGCAGTGTGATCATATATTCCCACCAGCAGCACAGGTGACCGGACGCTGCATGGGACCAATGTGCTCCACTCTGTCACCTGCACAACAAGTCCTAGAGTGGAGACAGTTAGTGACATGTAGCATCCGGTCACCTGCACAACAAATCCCAGAGAGGAGACAGTTCGTGACATGTAACATCCGGTTACCTGCACAACAAGTCCCAGAGTGGAGACAGTTGGTGACACGTAGCATCCGGTCACCTGCACAACAAGTCCCAGAGTGGAGACAGTTGGTGACATGCTCTGCTCTGATACATAGTGTGCTATATGTCACTGTCTCCACTCTGGGACTTGTTGTGCAGGTGTCCGGATGCTACATGTTACTAACTGTCTCCCCTCTGGGACTTATTGTGCAGGTGATAGTGGAGAAAGTTGGTACTATGCAGCAGAAGTCACAGAGTGGAGCAAGTTAGTGACATGTATAATCTGGTCACCTGCACAACAAGTCCCAGAGTGGAGACAGTTAGTGACATGTAGCATCCGGTCACCTGCATAACAAGTCACAGAGTTGAGTAAGTTGGTGACAGAGCACCTCTCCCTCCTCTTCTCCCCCCTTTACTACCCCCCCTTTTCTTCTCCCCCATTCTCTTCTCCCACCCCTCTTTTCTCCCCCTCCCTTCTTCCCCCTCTTCTCTCCCCCCTCTTTTCCCTCCCTCTCTCATTTCCCTCCTTCTCTCTTTTCCCTCCCTCTCTCTTTTCCCTCTCTCTCTCTCTCCTGGCATGGTCAGTACAGAAATCTCTCGATCGTGGAAGGGTGAGAGGGAGTCATAAACATGGAGTCCCTACTGTGTCTGTGTATTTATTTCTAATAAAGTATTTTTCTCTGTGTGATGTCTTTTTTTTTAACCCTTTATTGGAGATTCCTAATGGCCAGGTCAAACTTGGCCTGACATTAAGAATCTCGGGCTTTATACCAGCTGGTAAAACATAGCTGGTATTAACCCTTTATTACCCAGCGTGCCACCTGCCACCAGGGCCATTGAAAGAGTTGGATACAGCGCCAGAAGATGGCGCTTCTATGAAAGCGCCATTTTCTGGGGCGGCTGTGGACTGCAATTCGCAGGGGGGGGGCAGAAAGCTTGAGCCACCCTGCGCTGCGGATTCCAATCCCCAGCTGCCTAGTTGTACTTGGCTGGACACAAAAAAATGAGTGAAGCCCACGTAATTTTTTTTTTTAAATTATTTGAGGGTATGTGCGCACGTTGCTTTTTACCTGCTTTTTACCTGATTTTTTGCTGCTTTTTCTTCTGCGCTGTTTAATGCCAAAATGGATGTGTTCTTCTATTCAAGCAAAGTCTATGGGAATTTGGGTTTCTTGTTCACACTATGTTGTTCAAAATGCTGCCTTTTTGTGGCAGAACTTTGGTCAAAAACTCAGCTTTTCAAAGAAGCAACATGTCAATTGTTTTTGCCATTTGGGTTTTGCACTGCAAAGCTGAGTTTTTGACCAAAGTTCTGCCACAAAAAGGCAGCATTTTGAACAACATAGTGTGAACAAGAAACCCAAATTCCCATAGACTTTGCTTGAATAGAAGAACACATCCATTTTGGCATTAAACAGCGCAGATGAAAAAGCAGCAAAAAAGCAGGTAAAAAGCAGGTAAAAAGCAACGTGCGCACATACCCTAATGAAATTCATGAAATAATTTAAAAAAAGGGCTTCCCTATACCCAGCCGGGTACAAATAGGCAGCTGGGGGTTGGAGGCAGCCCGTACCTGCCTGCTGTACCTGGCTAGCGTACAAAAAATATGGCGAAGCGCATGTCATTTTTTTAAAAACGTTTTTAGGCAAAAACCTTTATTAAAAATATAAAAAAAAAGGCTTCCCTGGATTTTCCATTGCCAGTGAAGGTAACACCAAGCAGCGGGGGTTAGCAGCCAGCAGCTGCTTGGGTTACCCTTAGCAATAGAAAATGCAGCAGGAGCCCACACTTTTTTTTTACCCCTAACCCTAGGGTTAGGGTTATGTGTTTGGTTTGTTTTTTTATTTTTTTTTATTTTTAATGATTTTTTTTTTTAAAAAAAAACATCGACATGGGCTTTGCCCATCGAGCACCAGAGCATTTTACTGCTCACTCATGCCTACTCCTGACCACAGCACCAGCAGAACAAGTAATTAGATGATTCCAGTGTCAGCCGATTACTTCTGTGTCCTCCTGCATCCATCGCAGCGTGTGCTGACTGTGAGGTCACCTGAGTTCAGTCCGGCACTGGAGTCAGCTGATCTGAACTCAGCTGAACTCCAGCCCGCACATGCTGCGATGGATGCAGGGGGACACAGAACAAGAAAGGCCTAAGCCACACTGCAAGAAAAACGGTGCGAGTGGAGTGCGATAAAACATCGCATTCCATTCGGACCAATATTAGCCTGTGTATCAGCGCACATGAGCAATTATTTTCTCAGCCCTAATCGGAAGGAGAAAACAATCGCAGCATGCTGCAATTGTAATGCAAGACTCTCTCTTTTACCCATTCAAGTGTATGGGGTGAGAAAAAAAATCGCACTGCACTTGTAGTACATCGGTGTACCGCGAGTGCAGAGCGAGAATCGCAATAGCTGACTACGGAGGAGAGAGGGAGAGAAATCCCCCACCCCTCCACAGCACTGGCCCGCCCCTCCTGAGTGCCGGAGTGCCCCCCGCAGCTGAGGTCCGCTCGCACAGTCGGACCTCAGTCGCAGGGACACATGCATGACACTCAGCTCTGCCGTACTGCCAGCGTGAGCAGAGTGTCATGCGAGGGGATCGCAGTAATCCCCGTGTGGCCCCAGCCTAATCGGCCAACACTGGAGTCAGCTGATCTGAACTCAGCTGAACTCCTGACCACACAGCCCGCACGCGGTCACATGTGATGGGCAGCAGGCATTGACTGCTGTTAACCTGCACCCATTGCAGCATGTGCAGGCTCTGAGATCAGGAGTCAGCTGACTCCAGTGCCGGCCGATAAATTCTGTGTCCCGCTGCAGAAGGATCCGGTAAAATAATGGTTGAATGCGTTGCACATTTAATCCACAGGATCCGGTCATATGCGGTTTGCGGTTTTTTGCCCACAGGCAAAAAAACGCTGATGTGAAAGTAGCCTGCAAAATGCATGCCACACGGATGATACGGACGACACACAGACTAGGCAAGAGGGAAAAAAAGCAATCTCATGACCCCTTCATTTTTTTTCCCCCAATTATTTTTTTCACATGTTGCGCCACCTAATAATCATAATTTCTGTACACACACACACACACACACACAAAGACTATGAACTATATGAGAACAAGCAGAAGATAGCCGCTTTCTTCGCCTGGTTGTGCAGAGCTGAGAGCTTTGGCTGTCTCTGCTATGATTGCTCTCAGTGCATCCATTCAGGCCGGCGTCAGCACCCGGCATACCCGGGCAAATGCCGGGGCCCTGGAAAGCTGGGGGGGCCCACTCGGCCTCGTCACTTCAGCTGCCCCCGGGCCCTGCCCACTCTCCTTCAGTTCTGCTGCCCCCCGACCGAGTTCCGGGGACCGCAGTCCTCGGCAGTAAACTGTGGCTGCCGTCCCTTAGCTAGTTTCACACTTGCGTTGCAAAAAGTGTGTTAATAAAGGCCACGGATTCCAGTGAAATAACGCGTTGTGTTAAGTTTTCTTTAGCCGAGAGAGAGCCCTCATCATCACCGCACACATCCCGACATCACCGCACACATCCCGACATCACCGCACACATCCCGACATCACCGCACACATCCCGACATCACCGCACACATCCCGACATCACCGCACACATCCCGACATCACCGCCCTAATCTTCACCGCACACATCCCGACATTACCGCCCACATCTTCACCGCACACATCCCGACATTACCGCCCACATCTTCACCACACACACACCGGCACTACCGCACCCATCATCAACGCACACACACACCGGCATTACCTCAGTGACGTCCCCGCTGACAGCGCGATTCACTTCAGTTGCTGCGTGGAGCTCACAGGAGTGGCGGTGTTCTACTGCTGCTCCTGTCAGCTTCATGTAGCAGAGCTGGATGCGGGACCTCGTGTGGATTACGCCGGACCTGGAGGGGTATTTGGGGATTTTAATAAAGTGGTAAAAGAGGGTGTTTTTTTTTGTCTTTTATTCCAAATAAAGGATTTTTTCGGGTGTATGTGTTTATTTACTTTCACTTACAGGTTAAATCATGGAAGGTATCTCGGGGAGACGCCTGCCATGATTAACCTAGGACTTAGTGGCAGCTATGGGCTGCTGCTATTAACTCCTTATTACCTCGATTGCCACCGCACCAGGGCAATTCGGGATGAGCCGGGTTGAGTCCCGGGACTGTTGCATCTAATGGATGCGGCAATTCCGGGCGGCTGCTGGCTGATATTTTTAGGCTGGGGGGCTCTCCATAACGTGGGGCTCCCCATCCTGAGAATACCAGCCTTCAGCCGTGTGGCTTTACCTTGGCTGGTATCAAAATTGGGGAGACCGCACGCCCTTTTTTTTTAAATTATTTATTTATTGTACAGCATGATATAGACCCGCCCACCAGTGGCTGTGATTGGTTGCAGTGAGACAGCTGTAACTCAGCGTGGGGGCGGGTCTGACTGCAACCAATCATAGGCGCCGGTGGGCGGGGGAAGCAGTGAATAATAACGAGATTGAATAATGGGCGGCCGGCTTTTTCAAAAGAGGAAAAACTGGCGGAGCAGTGTGTGTGTCTGTATGTATGCAGCAGAGCAGTGTGTGTCTGTATGTATGCAGCAGAGCTGTGTGTGTCTGTATGTATGCCGCAGAGCTGTGTGTGTGTCTATATATGCAGCAGAGCTGTGTCTGTATGTATGTATGCAGCAGAGCAGTATGTGTGTGTCTGTATGTATGTATGCAGCAGCAGTGTGTGTGTGTCTGTCCGCATGTATGCAGCAGAGCAGTGTGTGTGTCTCTGTATGTATGCAGCAGAGTTGTGTGTCTGTATGTATGCAGCAGAGCTGTGTGTGTGTCTATATATGCAGCAGAGCTGTGTCTGTATGTATGTATGCAGAAGAGCAGTATGTGTGTGTCTGTATGTATGTATGTATGCAGCAGCAGTGTGTGTGTCGTAGGCATGTATGATGTGTATCTATGTATGTCAGTGTATATGACTGTATAGATTTGTCTGTTTTATATGTATTTTGTGAGTTTGTCTTTAAATATGTATATGTACGTGTCACGCTCCCGGTGTCCCGACAGCCCTTCTTACCCACTGAGCCGGTCCCTGCATCGCACCACCGCTCCGTACCCACTGATCCAGCATCGCCAGCACACCACCGCTCCTTACCCACTGTGCCGGTCTCACCATCCAGGCACCGCTCCTTACCCACTGATCCAGTATTACCATCGCACCACCGCTCCTTGCTCACTGATCCAGTCCACGTGTCCACTGGTCATGGCTGCCGCTCCCGCTCGTGCTCTCCTGTGTCCTGCTCCTGGTCTTATGAGTCTGACTCTGAGTCTTAGCCACATGGTTCTGTATAGGACCGGGCCGCGCCCACTCTCCTGGTCTTATAGGCCCAGCACACCTGCAGCAGGAAATGACATGAGGCTGTGCTGGGTATATAAGACTGGCATTTCCATGTGGGCGGCGCCTGATCAACGTGTCTTGAAGCTTTGTCTTGTGAGCTAGATGCTCAGGTCCCCTTGTGCCGTGTCCTGTACTACTGCCTATCTTTACTACCTGGCACCTGTACCAGTGTCCTGCACTGTCTCAAGGAACTCTGTGACCCCGGTGACTTTGTTCTACCCGTCCCCGGAAGGACGCTGGCCCCCTAGTACCGTGTGACTTTGTTCTACCTGTTCCCGGAGGGACCCATCCCTGCTACGCCAGTGCTCCGGCTGCCGTGTACCCTGCCCTCCGGTGGGGTGCTCGGTCCAGTGGATCCACCTCCTGGGCCTACCAGTCCTCTCGGCCCTGACAGATTGATCAGGCCATGGATCCCGCTGGAGCGCAAACATCAGAGCTGGCTGAGCTGCGCCAGGAGCTGGCACAACAGCGTGAAACCCTGAACCGGATGCTGAAATTCCTGGCGTCCGTGGACCACTGGTTATATACGCTGCAGACCGCCGCCTCGTTTGAGTCCACGCAGCAACCAGTCTCCAGGTCCGAACCAGTTTCCTCCACGGCCTCGCAACTTCGCCTTGCTGCTCCGCCTCGCTATGCAGGGGATCCCAATTCCTGCCGCGGCTTCTTGAACCAGTGCTCCCTGCATTTCAAGTTGCTTCCCCATTTGTTTGTCTCAGACCAGGCTAAAGTGGCGTTCCTGATGTCACACTTGGAAGGCGAAGCTCTAGCCTGGATTAACCCCCTGTGGGAGAATGAGGATCCAATGACCACCGACATCCGGGAATTCCTGCAAGCTTTCCGAAGTACCTTCGATGAACCCGGACGTACTACCGCAGTGACCTCTTCGCTCCTCCGGCTACGCCAAGGGACCCTGACCGTCGGCCAATACGCCATCCAGTTCCGCACGCTCGCCTCTGAACTGGGCTGGAACAATGAGGCCTTGACGGCGGCCTTTTGGGAAGGTCTCTCTGGCCGCGTCAAAGACGAACTAGCCGGTCGTGACGTTCCACGAACTTTGGATGCTTTGATATCCTTAGCCACCCGGATTGACCTCCGTTTCCAGGAGCGAACCAAAGAGGTATTCCGGGTGAAGCGACCACCCCGTCACGCCTTGTCCCCGCAGAGGCCTACCGCTCCTTTGCCCCTGCCTTCCTGTGATGTGTTTCCAGAACCCATGCAAGTTGACCAACTGAACCAAGCCAAGCAACGCCGTGCAGAACGACTCGCCCGGGGCCTGTGTTTCTATTGCGGAGATGGTTCACATATGCTCCGTTCTTGCCCGGAGAAACCAGGTAGACCCCGGGTCCAAGGGATGGTGGGAACCGCCACCCTTGGCACCGGAATCCCCTCCGTTCCAGTTACGCAGACTGTCCAGGTGACGACGGAGAAGATCAGGTTCACAGCAGAGGCCCACATTGATTCTGGGGCAGCGGGTAATTTCATACACCAGTCTGCAGTGAACCGATACCAGGTACCTGTGATCCCGCTTGCCAAGCCCCTCTGGTTCGCCTCCGTGGATGGTAAACCACTATACGAACCTGTCCGGTATACCACTGAACCCGTGAGACTCCAGGTTGGCACTTTGCATACTGAGACCATTGCCTTCTATGTCATCCCAAGAATGGCTCCTGAGCTCCTGCTGGGTCTGCCCTGGCTTCAACTCCATGACCCTGCCATTAGTTGGCGCTCTGGCGCTATTACTCGCTGGGGGCCCTTGTGTCATGACCACTGCCTACAGCCCGTTGCTCGGCCCCTGTCACCTGAACCTGTTATGCCGCAGGAAGAGGAAGAGGTGACGACGCAGTCCAGTGCCGTACCACAACTCCTGTCACTTGTGCCTGTGGTGCCACCGGAACCAGAAGAGACGACGCACTCCAGCGTCGTTCCACCGTCCCTGACAATTGAGACTTTGATGCCACCGGCTACTGAGGATGAGACACTATCCTGTACCCGGTCCGAGACGCCCGATCCGGTCGTCCAAGACTCCAGTCCTGCTTCTAACTGTCTTCCCCTTTCCGTTGCCTCCGTTGCCGCTGACTTGGGTTCTCCGATACGGGACATAGTGGCCATGAAAACAGTCCGGGGTAAGCAGTCCTTCCTGGTCGATTGGGTGGATTGTGGTCCTGAGGCCCGGTCCTGGTTGTCCCGGAAGTACGTTGCTGCCCCTCTTCGGCGCGCCTACATGTCCCGGCCGCGGGGAGGGGGGCTTCAAGGGGGGGGTACTGTCACGCTCCCGGTGTCCCGACAGCCCTCCTTACCCACTGAGCCGGTCCCTGCATCGCACCACCGCTCCGTACCCACTGATCCAGCATCGCCAGCACACCACCGCTCCTTACCCACTGAGCCGGTCTCACCATCCAGGCACCGCTCCTTACCCACTGATCCAGTATCACCATTGCACCACCGCTCCTTGCTCACTGATCCAGTCCACGTGTCCACTGGTCATGGCTGCCGCTCCCGCTCGTGCTCTCCTGTGTCCTGCTCCTGGTCTTATGAGTCTGACTCTGAGTCTTAGCCACATGGTTCTGTATAGGACCGGGCCGCGCCCACTCTCCTGGTCTTATAGGCCCAGCACACCTGCAGCAGGAAATGACATGAGGCTGTGCTGGGTATATAAGACTGGCCTTTCCATGTGGGCGGCGCCTGATCAACGTGTCTTGAAGCTTTGTCTTGTGATCTAGATGCTCAGGTCCCCTTGTGCCGTGTCCTGTACTACTGCCTATCTTTACTACCCGGCACCTGTACCAGTGTCCTGCACTGTCTCAAGGAACTCTGTGACCCCGGTGACTTTGTTCTACCCGTCCCCGGAAGGACGCTGGCCCCCTAGTACCGTGTGACTTTGTTCTACCTGTTCCCGGAGGGACCCATCCCTGCTACGCCAGTGCTCCGGCTGCCGTGTACCCTGCCCTCCGGTGGGGTGCTCGGTCCAGTGGATCCACCTCCTGGGCCTACCAGTCCTCTCGGCCCTGACAGTACGTATCTGTGTATGTGTGTGTGTCTGCGTGTTTATGGGGCCCACTGGGACTCTTCCGCCCGGGGCCCACAAAAACCTGGAGCCGGCACTGCATCCATTCCACACTGGGAAGAGGCAGGGAGGAGTCTTTGGGTGGAGAGGAGATCTGAGTGGATGTGTTAGATACAGTGGGTGTCTTAGATACAGCCCTAGAGCCACAAATAATTATGGGAGTTGTAGGAACTGAACCTAGGAAGTCAGAAGAGAGATTAAGCCCATCAGAGCTGGAGCCAGCAATGAGGATGTGCTGCTAGAGCACGATAAAAGGTAATATTGCTGAAAAAACATAATAGATGTGTGGAGAGGCACATATTAGCAAGATGTATCCGAAAAAAAAAAAACAGTTTTGGTAGCTGGACAACTTTTTCAATTTATGCACTGCTGAGGAAGAGCTATAGAGCTGAGAGGTAATAGAAAGCATGGACAAAAGCATTAACTGCCAGGACAGTGGAACTGAGCTGTCAACTTGAGATAGTCCTGCTGAATCCGGGACGGTTGGGAGTCCTGCTAAAGCGTCTACAATGCTCCTGGATTTATAATCTCCAATTTGGATTTAAACTTGGCAGGATCACCAGGAATATCTTTTGGATCTCATAGTGCCTCTAAATAAGAAGAAAGGACCAGGATCCCACCTCAGTAAACAACTCTAGTAAAACAGCTAATTCATTCCCAAAGTGCAAAAACGCTACATGTAAACATAGCCTAATGGGTAGAGGAATGTTTCCTAACATATTTTCCTACAAAATCCTTTTTATCTTCGACTTGTATGTTTTATTGTCAGTCTGTAAAAGTGGCATAATACTCTGACAACGTTGGGACCTTCAGTTGTTTAGAAATACTTCTGTAACCAATGCCATCAGTATCTTTTGCAACAATAAGGTTGTAAAACTCTTGAGACAACTCACTAGTTTTACCCATCAAGAGATGTTTCTTGTGTGGCACCTCGGTAATGAGACACCTTTTTATAGATCGGCAGTTGAACCAGCTGATATTATTTTTCACAATGTGGCAGGATTGATTCTAATTACTGACATATTTCAGCTGGTGTTATGACTTTCGATGGCTTTTTGAACCAACTCTTTTTATTTGTGTTCAATACTTTTTCCCGGTGTCATTTCTCATTATTACACATAATTTATGGACATCTATGGCTTGAAATCTTTGCCTGTGTGGATTGGATGAGTTGTTACCCACATCCAATCCTTTGTAGACTGAGAGTTCTCACGGGCAGGGTCTTCTCTCTTCACCTGTAGCAGCCTGTGCCTTGTATTGTTAATGATTATTGTACTTGTCCCTATTATGTATATCCCTTTTCACATGTAAAACACCATGGAATAAGTGGCGCTATAATAGTAAATAATATTCATAATTTTAAATGTATCTTAGCAGTCCTTTGTATTTGTAAAACAATAAATGTGAAAAAGACATGCATTTCTATTTTTCCTTACCCCGCGCTATAATCCAAAAAAATAAAAAATAAAACATATGTACATACATATATACATACACACACACACATACAGTATATAAAATAAAGCACCACGTATTACAAAAAAATAAGCTACTTTGATTATGTAATGGAAAGATTTTTTCACAGCTGTCAAAAGCGCATGTACATTAAAACTCAAAACATGCTTGGTCAGAAACAGAGACAATTCCCTTTTTTGAAATAATCAGTAAGGGTCCTCCCCACATTATACATCACTCCTCAAGACTGAATACATTTAATTATTTTAATATTTCCTCATAATTAAAATCCTCAATGCCTGTGTGTGAGAATACAAGCCATTTTGTATTCTGTAGAATCCATCTTGTCTTATAACTGAATGATGTCATAGGGCTCAGCTTACACTGATGGACAGGGAGCTTTCACATTTCTGCACACAACCCTGCGGCTCTTATTTGTGCGTGGTAATTTCTTTGTGTGATATACGATATAAACTGGTCACATGATGTAACAAACCAGAAACTTTCAGTACACCATCTTATTAATTTGGAGTTCCAAGGGCATAGAAGTGGAGTATTTTGCTCTCAAACATGGTGTCACGAACAGGGACCCAGACACATTATACGATCAGGATTTTGAGTTAAAATTGATTTTCTGGGGAAAGTAATGCTAATAGCTGCAGCACATAAGGTAAGAAAACTTAATTCTTACGCTACTTTCCAGAGAGTTTGATCTATTTTCCATCCGGGTGAGTTATTTTGTATTAAACAGTCTGATCAAAGAACTGAGATGGCTACCTATACCTTTGTGAGCTGTGTGTATGGGATGTCATCAGTGTGTAAGTGTGGTCTAGCATTGTACTAGCCAGTGGTCTGTGGGGTTGGATACATTGGTGGATTGTATTGATGTTGATAAATTCCGAGAGCAGCATGCTATGGTGGAAAGGAAACCCATATATAGTGTCGATCACGAGACATTGTAATTGATGGTATTCGTCTGACAAAAGGGTCAGACATGAAAAAAGGCAGAGAGAAGGGCCATAGCAAAAAGTAGGAGTCCCCACTGGTTTTATTTCTCTGAATCTTTTTGGTGTGCCTGTTGAAATAGACAGAAGATGGGTGAACTGTACAGAGAGTTACAGGTTGGCTATAGAGTTCGGTCTGCTGTTTAAAAAGATTTGTCTGCAAAAACATCCTGAAATAATGTGAAAAAAGTATATGTTGCACGAATGCTTTGATAAATGAACGTGTGCAATGTGTATCGTACAAAAGCTATAATGGAGATTGTGGAGTGATCAAATCCTAAGGTCAATTTCTAAAATGCTCTTAAAGGGAACCTGTCACCACTTTTTGGCATATAAGCTGTGACCACCACCACCAGGCTCTTATATACAGCATTCTAACATGCTGTATATAAGAGCCCAGGTCGTTGTGAGAAGATAAAAAACACTTTATAATACTTACCTAACAGTCGCTCGGTTGGCCAGATGGGCGTATCTGTTGTCCGGTGCCGCCTCTTTCAGCCATCTTCATCCTCCTTCTGACTCCTGTGTGCATGACGCATCCTACGTCATACACACTCGCCGGTCCTGCGCAGACGCACTACAATACTTTGATCTGCCCTGCTAAAGGTAATGAGTGGAGGACAAAGGAGCCTCTTAAAGAAGTTACAGGTCTGTGAGATTCAGAAATCTGCATGTTTTTAGGTGAGCAAATACTTATTTTCCACCATAATTTGCAAAAACGTTTTACCAAATCAGACAAGCTGATTTTTTGGATTTATTTTCTCATTTTGTCTCTCGTAGTTGTGTCTACCTATGCTGTCAATTACAGGCCTCTCTCATAATTTTAAGTGGGAGAACTTGCACAACTGGTGGCTAACTAAATACTTTTTTCTCCTCTGTACTTATCCCATGAGTAGGTTTATGTAAGTTTGTGCCTGTTGTGTAAATTTCTTTACAGGCTTGATCTGAGGCATATCCAGTGCAGAAAATGACGTTATTGCTGAAAAGTGTCACGCTGTACAAAGGTTTGGTAGGACATAGTACAGTGTATTCCCTACTAGGTGGCAGCAGAGTAGTGAAGGAGAGACAAAGTAACACAGTAACAGAAAGGCAGCTGAAGTACAGCAGAGTAACTTCAGCAGGCAGTTAACAGGCGAACCACCAGGGGGCAAAATAGTAGTCAAACAGTCAGTCTAAAGCCAGGAAAGTCGAGTCACTGCAAAAGGAGGATCAAAGGGGCATAATACAATTTGGAATCTATTAAAGGTGTATTGCCTTAGGTGTGTACATTAATGGGCATGGTTTTTTTTGTACCGGGTGGGAGGAAGGGTTGGGTGTGATGGACCCAGTTTGGACATTTGATATGGGATCTACATGTTATCTAATTAATAGACAATCTTATTAGTTACAAGAGACTGGGTTTTGGTTGCCAACTGTCTTATTCAAGTGTAGTAGTTTGTCTCCATGGCCAGCATAAAAAAAGAAAAAAAACATAAGAGCAGAGAGATAAAGAGCATCACTGGACAACCTATTTAAAGGCCCTGTCACACTAAGCAACATCGCTAGCAACATCGCTAGCAACATCGCTAGCAACATCGCTGCTAACGAACAACTTTTTTGACGTAGCAGTGATGTTGCTAGCGATGTTGCTGTGTGTGACATCCAGCAACAACCTGGCCCCTGCTGTGAGGTCGTTGGTTGTTGCTGAATGTCCTGGGCCATTTTTTAGTTGTTGCTGTCCCGCTGTGAAGCACAGATCGCTGTGTGTGACAGTGAGACAGCAACAACTAAATGTGCAGGCAGCAGGAGCTGGCTTCTGCGGAGGCTGGTAACCACAGTAAACATCGGGTAACCAAGAAGCCCTGTCCTTGGTTACCCGATATTTACCTTCGTTACCAGCCTCCGCCGCTCTCACTGTCAGTGCCGGCTCCTGCTCCTTGCACGTGTAGCAGAGTACACATCGGGTAATTAACCCCATGTGTACTGTAGCTAGGAGAGCAGGGAGCCAGCGCTAAGCAGTGTGCGCTGCTCCCTGCTCTCTGCACGTGTAGCTGCGTGCACTGGTAACCAAGGTAAATATCGGGTTGGTTACCCGATATTTACCTTAGTTACCAAGCGCAGCATCTTCCATGCGGCGCTGGGGGTTGGTCACTGGTTGCTGGTGAGCTCACCAGCAACTCGTGTAGCGACGCTCCAGCGATCCCTGCCAGGTCAGGTTGCTGGTGGGATCGCTGGAGCGTCGCAGTGTGACATCTCACCAGCAACCTCCTAGAAACTTACCAGCGATCCCTATCGTTGTTGGGATCGCTGGTAAGTTGTTTAGTGTGATTGGACCTTAACCCTTTTACGCCAGAGTCTGTTTTTGCCTTCGTGACCAGGCCATTTTTTTCATTTCTGACCAGTGTCACTTTATGAGGTTATAACTCTGGAACGCTGCAATGAACCCCAGTGATTTTGAAACTGTTTTTAATGAAATATTGTACTTTGTGATAGTTGTAAATTTAAGACAATTTTTTTTTCAACGTATTTGTGAAAATATCAGAAATTTGGCAAATATTTTTAAAATTTTGCAATTTTCAAATGTTGAATTTTTATACCATTAAACCATAGAGTTATATCACACAAAATAGTTACTAAATAACATTTCCCACATTTCTATTTTATACCAACACAATTTTTTAAACATAATTTTTTTTTAAGTTAGGAAGTTAGAAGGGTTCAAAGTTCATCAGCAATTTCTCATTTTTACAACAATATTTTGGGACCACATCCCATTAGAAGTGACTTTGAGAGGCCTAGGTGACAGAAAATACCCAAAAGTGACACCATTCTAAAAACTGCACCCCTCAAGCTGCTGAAATCCACATCCACGAAGTTTATTAACCCTTTAGATGCTTCACAGGAACCAAAAGAAATGTGGAAGGAAAAAAATGAAAAATGTTACTATTTCCCACAGAAATGTTACTTTAGCCATGAAACTTCGTATTTCACAAGGATAACAAAAGAAAATGCACCATATCTGGTGGAAATCTACTGTTTGGGCGCACAGTCGAGAGCGCCATTTGAATATTAGGAGTGCAAAATTGTCTGGATTACATAGAAGATGCCATGACGCGTTTTGAGAGCACCTAATGCACTTAAACAGTGGTGCTCCTTAAGTGACCCCATTTTGGAAACTAGACCCCTCAGGGAATTTATCTAGATATTTGGTGACCACCTTGAACCCCCAGGTGCTTCACGGAATTTTAAAACACTGGGTCGTGAAAATGAATAAAATATAGTTTTATCACAAAATTGTTACTTCAACCAGCTAGCTTTTTTCACAATGGTAACAAGATAAGATGCACCATACAATTTGTTGTGCAATTTCTCCTGAGTACGCAGATACCTCATATGTGGTGGAAACCAACTGTTTGAGCACACGGCCTGGCTCGGAAGGAAAGGACCACCATTTCACTGCAAAAATGGCTGGAATCATTAGCAAACGCCATGTTGCATTTGGTGAGCCCCTGCGGTGCCTAAACAGTAGAGCTCTCCCACAAGTGACCCCATTTTTGAAAGTAAAAAATGGTTGTTGAGCACCTTGAACCCCCAGGTGCTTCGTAGAATTTTATAACGTTCAGCCATGAAAATTAAAAAATTCATTTTTACCATTAAAATGTTGTTTTAAATTCAGATTTCCAATTTTCACAAGGGGAATAGGTAAAAAAGGTCCCATAAAATGCGTTACACAATTTCTTCTGAATGTGGCAATACCCCACATGTGACTGTACAGTACTGTTTGGCTGCACAACTGGGCTCAGGAGGGAAGATTTTTGAAGCACAGATTTTCTTAGAATAGTTTGCAGAGCCCCTAAGTGCCAGAACAGAAGAAACCCCTCAAGTGTCCACATTTTGGAAATTACACCCCTCTGTGAAATCATCTATAGGTTTAGTGACAATTTAGTCTCAAGAAAACACCCATGGTGTCAAACGTAGTGACTTTTGCAGAATTAAAAATAGCAAATAAGCCCTTGTCGTGCCCAGTACATTGTAGTGCCCAGGGCCGGCTCCAGGGCCCCGGGCGAAAGAGTCTCAGTGGGCCGCATCCTCACACAGACATACATATTTAAAGAGAAATTTAGAAAAATACATATAAACAGACAAATCCATACACAGTCATATAGACTGACATACATAGATACACATCATACACACAGACACATTAGAGATATTACTAATATGGGAATATGCTTGTCTCCCGTCCAGCTCCCCCAGGGCATGTGGCTGTCCTGCGCTGATTGGTGGCCATCACTAACAGACACAGAGCACACTGACACTGCTGTATATATATCACAGGAGAGGCTGGGGACATACACATTACTGCAGGGCATACACATTACTGAGGAGGGGGGCATACAGCTCCAGCGGGGGGGAAACAGCTCTGAGGGGTATTCAGCACAGTCTGTGTTAGGATGAAAAAGCAGGTTTTTGTCACATTTTTTGTTTTAAACTACTCATTGAAGGGGTTAAATAGTATGACAGTTTTTGTAGATCAGGTCGGGCTGGACGTGGCAATATCAAATACAGGTGCTTTTTTTGTTTATTTTTGTTTTTAACATAAATATATGTATTTTTTGGTATAATTTTTTTATGTTTTTTTTTTAATTTTGGAGTTTTTAACTTTTTTTTACTATTTACTTAGTCCCCATGTGGGATTTTAACTTTTCTTAGTCTGATCGTTGGTATAATGCATTACAATGCACCAGGATGGCAATGCTTTATACTGTCAGTATGAGGCTGCAGCTCACGTGTCAGACCCTGCTGCAGGCTGGGTCTGACAGGCCACCGTACATGGCAGACCCGGATGTCATCATGCGACTTTCAGCTGCCATGACAATCTCCAGCTCCCCCGTGATCGTGTCACGCGGGAGCCAGAGAGGTGAGAGAAGGAGCGCACTTTTTCTCTCTTACTTCCATGCCCCACAATTGCTATTGTTCGTGGCACATAGAAGATCGCAAAGGCTTAACATCATCAGGACCTGATCCAATCAGGTCCCAATGATGTCTCCGGTCAGAACTACCGTTCTGCTCCCGAAACACGGCGATTGGGGCACGCAGGTGGTCACGATGCCCTCCATAATCACGGACTGTATTATGACGTCCGCTGTACAAAGCCTAGCAAGCACCGACATTTATTTATAGTTGGCATTCCAGAACAGGTTAAGCTGTAGCTATACATATATAAACGTGAAATATTTTATATATATATATATATATATACATATATATATATATATATATATATATATATGCTTAATATATTTGTATTATTTAGATAATTGCTTTTCAATAATTTTCTAATAACCATTTAATGCTCTAAATTGTTTTCTTTTTCTTTTGTAGATGTGTGACATTACAAGAAAAAAATAATATAGTCAAGTAACATAATCAATAAAAAAAATGTGAAAAACAATAAAATGGCTACTTCTCTGTGTGAGTTTTTTGATGTCTAGTAAGATTTGCTTTTCGATTAAAATATTTCCCACATTCTGAACAGAAAAATGGCTTCTCCCCAGTGTGATGTGTCTGATGTAAAACAAGTTTGGATTTCTCGCTATAACTTTTCCCACATTCTGAACAAGAATATGGCTTCACCCCTGAGTGCAGACTCTGATGTATAGCAAGATTTGATCTCCGATTAAAACATTTGCCACATTCTGAACATAAAAATGGCTTCTCCCTTGTGTGAATTCTCTGATGTGTAACAAGTTTGTATTTCTCGCTATAACCTTTCCCACATTCTGAACAAGAATATGGCTTCACCTCTGTGTGCAGTCTCTGATGTATAACAAGACTTGTTTTCCGATTAAAACATTTCCCACATTCTGAACATAAAAATGGCTTCTCCCCTGTGTGCATTTTATGATGTGCAACTAAATATACCTTCTTTTTAAAACATTTCCCACATTCTAAACATGAAAATGGCTTCTCCCCTGTGTGAATTTTATGATGTGCAACTAAATATACCTTCTTTTTAAAACATTTCCCACATTCTAAACATAAAAATGACTTCTCCCTTGTGTGAGTTTTCTGATGGCTAACAAGATTTGTTTTCCGATTAAAACATTTCCCACATTCTAAACATGAAAATGGCTTCTCCCCTGTGTGACTTCTTTGATGTGTAACAAGATGTGATTTCTTTGTAAAACATTCCCCACATTCTGCACATAAAAATGGTTTCTTCAGTTTGTGAGCTATTTGATGTTCATCAGCCTTTTGGTGACTTTTATTCTGCATATCAATCTTTGAAGAAGCAGAAGAAAGAACCTGTTGAAAAGGATCAGTCGATAGCTTTCCTCTGAGAAGGACTGGGGGACCTGGTATAATGTCATGCTCTTCACATGAATTTCGTGTGATACTATTAACTTCTGTAACATCGGAATATATCACATGTCCATCTGAGCTTCTGGCACAGTCATTTGCTGAGGATAAAATAGATTTTATTTCAATAACATTGCCTTGAAAGTGTATTAAGATCACTAAATTTTTTTCTAACATTTCTATATAAATTAAACTTCAATTCAATTATCACCTAACACAGTTTACCAAAAAGCAAAGACTAACATACTATGATTGTAGGCCACCAAATTGTAAGCCTTCAATTTTTCACTGCTATTGAAGCCGTCTTCTCCCTAGGTTCTTGTTTCATTGCGCCTGTCACAAATCATTTCCAGTAACATGTTTAGCGTCATAAAGAGGCTATAAGTCAATGCTATTAGGTGGTGTCTGTGTCATACCCTCCCTGACAGATATGTACAGTGTCCCACAGAACAGGATACATGGGATGAGCAGTAATGTCTTGTACAAATATGCTTTGGTTTTGGAACAAGAATAGGATTTTGTATTTTTTTTTCATGGTTGTAAGAAAAGGATATAAGAAAGGAGAACAAGTCCTTTAGGCTATGTGCGCAGATTGCGTTTTTACAGTGCATTTTTGTGCAGTTTTGGGCTCAAAACTGCATGACTTTGCTTCCCCAGCAAAGCCTATGAGATTTTAGTTTTGTTGTCCATACAGTGCAGTTTTGTTTGGCTGCGGTTTTGAGCTAAAAAAAAAAATGAGCATGTCAATTCTTTTCTGCGTTTTTCCACCAGTGCAATTTAATTGGAAAAACGCAGTGATCCAAAATGCAGCGAAAAACGCATCGCGTTTTTACCGCTGCATTTTTGCTGCAGGTGCGTTTTTGTGTATTTTTTTGCGGCCAAAAACACAGCGTCAAAAAAAGCAATGTGAGCAAATAGCCTTATTTTTGTCAGTACAGTGGTACCTCGCTTAACGAGTAACCCACTTAACGAGAATTTCGCTTAACAAACAAAGCTTTCTGTAAATTTGTAACCCGCTTTACGAGAAAGCTTTGCTGTACGAGCGAAATCCTCACCGTACACACTTCTGGTTCCGTCCATCCACCGTACTCTGACCTGCACTTGCAGTCCACATAAACACACACACATGTACGCACAAACACACACAAACACACACGCATGCACATACATACAGTATTATGCTCACCTTACCTTCCGTTCCACCGTCGGCCTCATGGTTCTTGTAGTTCCTGGGTACATCGCGACGTCCTCACGGCGAACTACAAGACCCAGGAGGCCTGCGATGGAACGGAAGGTAAGGTGAGTATATAATATGCTTACCTTTCGTTTCATCCCCGGCCTCCTGGGTCCTGTACTTCGCCGCTGCGCTCCAGTCCACGCTGTGTATCGGCATCCATAGCAACGAGGGAGGAACTTCCTGTCACCGCTACTGAAAGGCAGCGCGCTGGCCAATCAGAGGCAAGCGGCTCTGCCTTTGACGTCAGCGCTTTGGCCAGGAAGTTCCTCCCTCGTCGTTATGGTAACGCGATACACAGCCCGGCCCCCCGTACCAGAAAACAGCAAGTCCCAGGAGACCGGCGATGGAACGGAAGGTAAGGTGAGCATATAATATGTGCGTGTGTGCGTACATGTGTGTTTGTGTGTGTTTGTGTGAGTTTGTGTGTGTTTATACGTGTTTGCACGTGTGTGGAATGACAGAATAGGAGACCAGGATGGGTAATTTAACACGTTGTGGAACGAATCGTTTGCATTGCAATGATTTCCTATAGGAAATCTTGCTTTGCCTAATGAGTAACTTGGTTAACAAGCACAGTCCCAGAACGGATTGTTCTCGTTAAGCAAGGTTCCACTGTACCTGGTTCTTTCACAGATGGATTAAAGTCTACCGACTCCTCTGAGTACAAAAAATCAGTAAGAAGATTGGGACAAATTTATTGCCGTCAATAAAATTGAAATAACTGAATTTAATTGGGACTTCTCTGTATTTAGTGGTCACTACTCACCTGTTTGGTTATCTCTAGGAATTTCCTCTTTACACCGCTCATCACCCCTCACATATGTCTCTGTAATATTAATATGGGTCAGATCTTCACCCTGAAGCAAATTGTAAAAGTCACAGACAGATGAAAACGCAGTATGACAAAATTACACAATAGCAGTAGATATCACAGAGCTTCAGTTCTCCAGTATAATCCAACCTGTCGCCTCCTAATTGTAACCAGCAGTCTCCATAACCAGAAAATTGTGAGAAGATCCAGACAACATCTAATGTCTATGATCAGCTTTATCCTGTCATCTCCACCAAGTATAAAACATACACTGTGCAGCCATATTATTACAAACATTATATAGTAGCACGAAGGGTCTTGTTTGACCTTCAGAACCTCAGTAATTCTTTGCGTCATAGATTCACTATGAAAAAATAGTTAATCAAGAATATTGGCTCATGACGTCAGGATTGCTCATTTGCCCAATGAAACGTTGTTTTCCTATTCGGACAATTGGTACAGATCACTTGTGGTTATAGCTAGAGTTGAGATAGTACCTAACTATTCGAACTCACTATATTCATAATGAGTACTGTCTAATACTCGTGTATTTGTTCTGAATAGTGTGTGCAATGTAAGTCAATGAAGAAAAACTCGCAAAGTAACGGGTAACCCAAATGCCGTACTATTTGTGCGAGTAGCGAATAGTGCTGAATTCCGGTTACTTGTTACATTGCAAGTTTTCCCCCTATAGAAAATTGTCTATTGGAAGTTGGCTATTCAGTGTATAAATGTGGTGGGTAAAACAGGACTGAACACAAGACCTTCACAGCCGTCTATACATCATAGGGAGATTTCATGACTACTTCTCTCCATCTACCTGATCATCCTGAGGAACACTGGGATTTTTTTGCTTACAGTCCTGTGGAAGAAGAGGACGGGGACATCTCTCTGGTGTTATTCTCTTACTGGATAGAACTGAAAAAAAAAGAAGGTTAATAGGAGACTTAATAGCGGTCTACAAATATCTGAAGGGATGTCACAGTGTACAGGGAACATCCTTATTCTCATTTGCACATGCAAACGAAATGGAATGAAACTGAAAGGGAGAGGATACACATTAGATATTAGAAAAAAACTTTTTCGCAGTAAGAGTGATGACTGAGTGGAACAGGCTGCCATGAGAGGTGATGAGTAGTGATGGGCGATCCCGATCGTGATCGTGTGCACGATCCCGATCACAAGGTTTCCTCGGAAGCTCATGTTACAGATCGGGTCTAGATAGGGTCCAGGGGCTGTAAAAAGGAAGCACATTATTAAAAAACATTATGATCATACTTACAGGTCCCGCGACGTGTCCTGTAGACTCTGTCTCCCGGCTGCTTCTGCCTCAGCGATCGACCATTGCTGTGCCGCCCGGTAACCAACACTGTACTTACAGGACCTTCAATGACGTCATACCCATGTGACCAGCTGGTGTGAATGTTGTACAGACATTGGCTTACAGACTGTTCACGACTATCACTTTTTCAAAGGTCCTCTTAACTTTCGGGGGGTATTCACTGCATTGCTCGTCACTTGGCAGTCATCGGCTGTTTTCAGTGACGTCAGGGTTCTACTGAGTCCATGAGCCATGGACTCGATTGAACTTTGACTACAGCTATGCGAGTGTCGCATCACGATGCACAATCTCCCCACAGAAGCTGTTGGCTGCATGTGTGTCCATGCAGCTGATGCGCTCTTGTCCTGAGATCAGTCCGTACGGGGTGATGCCCATGTGAGACGCAAGTGCAATCATCCCCTCACTATCAGGCTGCTTCTTGCTCTGTAGAGAGCGATGTAGCAGAGCTGACTTGGCTCTCTGTGCTTCTCACTGTGTATAGACTGTGTCTGTACAGAGTGATGAAGCGACAATGCTCTACCTGTGGATTACGTCGAACTAAGGATTGTTTTTATAATAAAGGTGGAGTCTCTAAACTTTGTTTTGTTTTATTTCTAATAAAAAAAAAATTCTGTGTTGTATTTTTTTGTACTGTTTACTAGAAATTCATGGTGACCATGTCTAATTTGGCATAACACCATGAATTTCGGGCTTAGTACCATCGGCGAATACAAAGCTGGCATTAAACCCCTTTATTACATGCCACCGCCATCAGGGCCGCTGGATGAGCCGGGTAAAGCACCTGGAAATGGCGCTAAGAAACAATGCACCATTTCCAGGGGTGGCTGCAGGCTGCCGAGAATTCCAGCCTCCAGCTGCCTGACTTTTCCTTGGCTGGCAATCAAAATACAGGGATGCACATTTTTTTTTTAGTTATTTAAAAAAATAATAAAAAGTAAAAGGCGTTGGCTCCCGCTGCATTTTCTATTGCTAGCTAAGGGTAATACAAGCAGCTACTGGCTGCTAACCTCCACTGCTTGGTGTTACCTTCACTGGCAATGGAAAATCCAGGGAAGCCCTTTTTTTTTAAAGTTGCGAATTGCAGTCTGCAGCCACCCCAGAAAATGGCGCTTTCACAGAAGCGCCATCTTCTGGCGCTGTATCCAACTCTTCCAGCGGCCCTGGTGCCAGGTGGCATGCTGGGTGATAAGGGGTTGTTACCAGCTTTTTTACCAGCTGGTATTAAGCCCAATATTCCTAATGTTAGGCCAAGTTTCACCCGGCCATTAAAAATGTCCGATATAGGGTTAAAAAAAAAAGAAAGACAGCACACAGAGAAAAAATACTTTATTAGAAAAGAATACACAGACACACTTAGGGACTCCATCTTTATTACTCCCTCTCACCCCTCCACGATCATGGTCTTCTGTCCTCTTCAACCAATCTAGCTCTGCTACATTAGACAGCACAGGATGGGAGGAAGAACGCTGCTCCTCCCCTTGCTGTCTCACTTAATGAGTGAGCAGAGGCTGCGGGTTGGTAAGTGCTGATGTCTCGGCTGCCACCGTTGCCATAGCAACCTAACAAGCGGGTTACTATAGCAACGGTGATCTCCGATCACCTGATTCCTGGCGCCGCTATTCACCAGCTGTGGCATTGCAGTGTGTGGCAGCCAATCCCTGCATGTGGGCTGACTCTGTAAAGAGCAGCAACATGGAGGGACGGGGAGCCGAGCATGTGCCCGAGCGACTCGCCGGTATACGCCGGTCGCCGAGTATACCTAGTACTCAGATGCTCGGGCGAGCACCTGACACTACAGGACCTTGCATTACGTCATAGTTATGTGACCCTGTCTGTAGCCAATGAGATAATACAACATTCCCATGTGACTGGTCACATGACTATGATGACTCGAAGGTCCTATCGTCAGTGATGGTTACCGGGAGGGCACAGCGATGATCGGACTCAGAAGCAGAAGCGGCAGGATACAGAGTCTGCAGGATGTGTCGCGGGACCTGTAAGTATAATGACAATGTTTATTATTAACTGTACTCTTTATTTTATAGCCCCCTGCCCCATCACATAACTGTAAAGCTCGAGATCGTTGATCAGATACAAGATCGTGTTATCTCGATCCCGATCTTTACAAAATGACTGGACGAGTCTCCCCAATCCCAACCATTGGGGTGGATCGCTCATCACTAGTTATGAGTTCTCCTCCAATGTTAGTCTTCAAGTGCCGGCAATTTTTCTAGTTAGTATTATGGAGTCAAGTCCTTTGTCTGCGCACTCCTCCCAGTTACTTCAGGTATTTTTAATTTTCTTTTTGCAGGTTCTATTCTAGCCCATATAAGAGTTCAGTTTGGACATAGAATGTAGAGTAGGACCCAGATACGAGTTACACCTTGCTGTTTGTATCTAGGCACACTGATTCAAACACTGCACTCTCGCTTTAGAACCAAGTAGAAAAAATGAAATGGCAACATTTTTTTCTTATTGCAAAAAAATCTCTGTACAATTTTATTTGTGCAAGTAGAGAAGAGTAGGAGGAAGGACTAGGGACGTTTCGGCCCAAACATAGGCCTTCTTCACGCCAAGTCACACTCCACAGGAGAAAGTTATATTTGCAAAGCAGTCTTTCTCAAAGATTCTGCAGGTGCAGAGATAGGGTTAACGAGGAAAACCACCCGGAAATTATCGGAGTCACAGAGTGCAAGCCCTTGTTGGTGTTTTTATAGTTTTTTTCAATAACTTTCTCCTGCGAGAGTGCAGTGTTTGAATCAGTGTACTATAGTCTGGACCTCGGTCCTGTCACTGGCACCTCGAAACCTCTCTCTATCCTTGGCAGAGTGCAGATCATACATCTGGACGTTTGTATCTAGGCACAGATAAATTTGACCAACTTTATTTGCTAAGTAACTCATATTTTTAAAAAAAATAATTTAAAAAAATGTTTCATGTTTTCTTAGCTTAGCAGTAATGCCTATTCACATTCTAATATTCACCATCTACGTTTTTGTTTTTTTCTCCTTATCTTTACTTGAGTGCAACTGCTATTTATGAATATTGTATGTCATGTTCATTATGCACCAGTTCAGACTATGAGATTAGGAAGTGCCAGCAATTTTTCTAGTCTTCAAACAGAGGCTGAAGTGAAATGTTTTTTTTATTTCCTATTAGCAGGTTCCTGGCCACCCATAAAATGTTAGGCTTTTTCAGCCTCGGAAGAAGCATTTTAGGTAGGGACCCATCATAAAGAGATACGCCTTGGTGCTGGCAGCTGGACTCACATAAAACTTGCCTTTTTATGTAAAAAGGGTCTTAATTTATAAAATGTATTTCCTTAGCATTAATCCATGTATTCAAAATTCCTGTATTTAAAGTTTGCATGTCTTAGCGAGTCCAGCTATTTATTTGTTCAAACAGATGATGGACAGACATCTGGCTGAGATAGTTTAGGGCAGGGGTGGACAATTAATTTTCCCATGGGGCCGCATGAGAAATTGGGATAGTTTAGATGGCCGTACTAATATAATTAACTCAGTTCTACCCAATACTGTATATGGTATATAAAGTATCCCTTCATAAAGAAACAGTAAGTTAAACAATACAAAGATTCAATGAAAATATGGAGGACCTAATTACATCATTATTTAATGAGATGATAAACTTTAATGAACTTGTGATTGTTCACTTTAGAAAATTATAATCTTTAGGCTGGTTTCAGATGTCAGTGTTTCAGGTACGTGTGACATCCGTTTTTAACATGGATGCCACAAGTACCCATGTTGTTATTTGCTGTTACTCACACGTCCGTGTTTTCTCACGGACCGTGTGACCCCTCGTCGCCACGCATGCACACACGCAGACATGTCCGTTTTTTCACCGGTAGCACGGGTGTCACACGGATCGCACACTGATGTGATCTGTGTGACATCAGTGTGATGCATACCGGAAAAAACACAGGTCTTTTTAATAAAAAGATTTTCTATATTTACCTCTCTCTAGCGATGCTGTCTCCGGCTTCTGACCCTATACATGCATGTGCGCTATATGTTTATAGGTGCTCGGTGTATCCACACGTGTCTGCTTTGTGTGTGTATATATATATATGTGTGTATATGTGCTTTGTGTGTGTGTGTGTGTAGTGAGAACCTGGAAGTCGGAGCATCACGGGGACAGCATCGGGGACTCATCACAGTTCCCAATGAACTCTGATGAACCCGTGAAGCTGTGGTGCGGGTGGCGCAGGGGGGTCATCAGAGTTCATTGGAAACTCCGATGACCTCCTGGATGTCACTGTGCTTGCAGAATACTCACTTGTCCCTGCGGTGATGTCCTCAGCGGTGTTGTGCCCGGCAGGTCACCGCGATGCTCCAGCTTCCAGGTCCTGAGTGCGGTGAATAATCGATGAATGAGCGAGGATCATGAGCGGGAGGCAGCAGAGCCGAAGAAAGCAGGTAAATATGGAACATCTTTTTCTTTCACAAACTCATGTTTTCTCCGGTACCTGTCACACGTATGCAAACAGGTACCGGAGAAACGCAATCAGGCCCTGTAATGGCGGCACACCGCTGCAGGGGGCAGGGAGGGAGCGCGTGGTACCCGACGTAAGTCCACTACCACTCACAGTTACGGGCTTTTCTCTGCGCTGATTCTAGGTACCAGACCCACTCTAGTTATGTTTGAGCTCCACAAGGAGCCAATGCCAGGAGCACCACAATCAAGTGTCTGCTCTCTGCAGCAGTGGCGGACACTGACAGCTTGGGGCCCCTGTGCAAGAAATTATATCTGGCCCCCCCTTCTATGGCGACAAAGCTGCATATAGTATAAATACACACACACACACACTAATATTTATACGCATTTTTCGCTTTATAAGACGCACCTCATTATAAGACGCACCCCCAAATGTGGTGAAGGAATAGAGAATTTTTTAATAAATGGGGTACGTCTTATAATGCCAGTGTCCGTCTAACAAATCATATAGGGTATATGTCCTTCATAGCCCACCCATCCTAAAATTAGCCCGATTAATCTGGATATGGCCACCTGATATTGAATATAGCACCCTTGTGCTGGCACACATCCCCCAGTGATGCCTCATGTCCTCTATGGCTGGCACACGTCCTCTATGGCTGGCACACGGCCCCTATGGCTAGCACACGGCCCCTATGACTAGCACATGGCCCCCTGTGGCTGGCGCACAGCCCCCAGTGATGCTACACGTCCCCTATGGCTGGAACACGGCCCCTATCGCTGGCACACGGCTCCTATGGCTGGCACACGGCCCCCATGTCCCCTATGGCTGGTACACGTCCTCTATGGCTGGCACAAGGCCCCCTGTGGCTGGCACATGGCCCCTATGGCTGGCACATGGCCCCTTGTGGCTGGCAGACGGCCCACTGTGCCTGGCACACATCACCCTGTGTTAGATATCGCCCCCATGCTGCTGCTTTTAGTAAAATAAACTCTTTCCTTGCCTTCTCCAGCACTGTCCTGCCTCTGTCTCCCCCAGTGGGGTTGAGCTCCTCCTGTCTCTTGCACTTCCTGGTTCTCGGTGCGGTCATGTGATCGGCACAGCAGAGAGATATCTCTGCATGCATGATCACAGCGGAAGGAGGGAGACCGGGGAGACACGCAGGAGGAGGTAAGGAAAGAGTTTTTTATTTTACTATGGGCAGCAGCATGGGGGCCATAGCTAACACAGGGGTGCATGTGTGATCAAAGGGAGCACAGGCAGATATAATATGCGCCGCTCCCCCAGCCCATCACCACGGTGCGGTTTCAGCACCACGGTGATGGACAGTGGCTGTGCATATTATATGAGCGGGAGCAGGAGATCTAACGCTGCCGCCTGCAGCTTTCACCTGCCTCTACCAGCCTCCCTCAGCCTCCAACACGGCTCCAAAGCGGCCCCCACCTTCCCTGGACCCTGCAGTATATAATCCGTATATTCGGATTATAAGACGCACCCCCTACTTTCCCCCAAAATTTGGGGGAACAAAAGTGCGTCTTATAAAGCGAAAAATACGGTATATAACACACACACACACATCACTACATCCCTACATACTACACCTGTAATATACATCACTACATCCCTATGTACTACACCTGTAATAAACTGCACCTCTACACTCCTATATACTACACCTGTAATAAACTGCACCTCTACACTCCTATATACTACACCTGTAATATACTGCACCTCTACACTCCTATATACAACTGTAATAAATTGCACCTCTACACTCCTATATACTACAACTGTAATAAACTGCACCAATACACCCCTATATACTACACCTCTAATATACATCACTACATCCCTATATACTACACCTGTAATATACATCACTACACCACCATATACTACGCCTGTAATATACATCACTAGACCTCTATATACTACACCTGTAATAAACTGCACCTCTACACTCCTATAAACTACACCTGTAATATACATCACTACATCCCTATATACTACACCTGTAATATACATCACTACATCCCTATATACTACACCTGTAATATAGATCACTACATCACTATATACTACACCTGTAATAAACTGCACCTCTACACTCCTATATACTACACCTGTATTATACTACACCACTGCACCCCTATATACTACACCTGTATTATACTACACCACTGCACCCCTATATACTACACCTGTATTATACTACACCACTACACCCCTATATGCTACACCTGTAATAAACTGCACCTCTACACTCCTATATTCTACACCTGCAATATACATCACTACACCCCCATATACTACACCTGTAAAATAAAGCACTACACCCCCATATACTACACCTGTAATATACATCACTACATCCCTATATACTACACCTGTAATATACATCACTACACCCCCATATACTACATCTGTAATATACATCACTAGACCTCTATATACTACACCTGTAAAACAACATTCCCATATACTACATCACTACACTCCAAATACTAGTCACCAGTTACCCTCCCTCCCCCCATTGTCCCCTCAGGTTACTAGTCACCACTCACCTCTACCTCCTCAGGCACCTCCATACGGGCCCCCGCCAAGCTGCTTCTTTTCTTGTACGGGCCCTGGCTGCGCCGCTGCTGTTCTTGTACGGGCACCCGCCACTGCTTCTCTAAATACAGGCCCCGGCTGCTGCAGCTTCTTCTCCTGCCGGGCGGGAACTTTTCAAATGACACACGTGCGTCGTACTGACGACATCAGGGCCCGCGTGTCTCACAGAGAAAGGTCCCGGGCAGGGAACAGAGGAGAGATTCCTGGGTTCCGCTGCCTGCAGGATTGCTCCCTGCCCGGCACGCAGCGTGTGATAAGGGCGAGCTGACCAGGGGCCTCCCGGAGCCTGGAGCTCTGGACAACAGGTCAGATTGCCCTCATCATTGACCGGCCAGCAAGGACGACCTGAACCAGGCGGGCCGGTCACAGACGGTAGGCGGGCCGGATGTAGCTCGCGGGCTGCCCCTTGCCCAGGTCTGGTTTAGGGAATTCTGCATTCAGCAGGGGTTTGGATAAGGTGACTCTGGAGGCCTCTTCCAACTCTAACATTCTATGATTCCATGAAACACATACTGTACAAGGACTGACTTCATTATTTTACATACAGATAATTATAGGTCATGTGTATTTAGTTCTGTCTATTACCTGGTGATGTGAGGGGCTGGGGAACCTCCGTCATGATGTCCTTGTACATATATTTGTGTTCTTCTAAATACTCCCACTCCTCCATGGAGAAATAGACGGTGACGTCCTGACACCTTATAGGAACCTGACACATATAATGATACCGTCATCCCCAGATCCCTTCAAAGTGTTACTGTATAATGTCCCAGCATTCCCAGCAGGGTCACCTCTCCAGTCAGCAGCTCAATCATCTTGCAGGTGAGTTTTAGAATCTTCTGGTCATTGATGTCCTCATGTATCAGGGGGTGAGGTGGAGGCCTCGTGATTAGGTTCAGGGGTCTTCCCCATCCCTCAGACACAGGAGCCTCACAGCGTTCACTAGAGGTCTTCTTCACTACTGTGTAATCCTGGTTATGGAGAG
This sequence comes from Anomaloglossus baeobatrachus, assembly GCF_048569485.1. Classification (NCBI taxonomy): domain Eukaryota; kingdom Metazoa; phylum Chordata; class Amphibia; order Anura; family Aromobatidae; genus Anomaloglossus; species Anomaloglossus baeobatrachus. The sequence continues at coordinate 519,056,747 of NC_134357.1, forward strand.
ACACATTAATAAATCTCACTACAGACATTTCCAGAGTCCTCACCTCTCCAGTTCTGTCCATCTGTTATTCCCATAGATAAGAATGATGTAATGTGACGTCATCAGAATCTCTCACCTCTCCAGTAAGCAGGAAGAGGATCTCTAGGGTGAGGTGTAATATCCTCTCCGCCATCTTGTCCCTGTCCCCATCCATCCTTCATGGGTCAATCAGGAGAATTCTCTTATATCGAAGATCTGAGATGATCCGATATTGTAGGGACCTGAATGGGAAGAAGATGACAATGTAACATCAGAAAGATCCCATGTAAGAAATCTCCGGAGCGCTTATCGTCTTCACATGATCACTACATCCAGTCCTGGCCCCGTCCTGCCCCCGGTATAACACACAATCCAATTATAATCACACACATGTATTTATCACAGAATCTGCAAAACACCACTCCAGCGTTATTGTTTTTTAATTTGCCTACCTCAGTGATGACTCTCATTTCTATTCTCTGCCCCTGGTAAAATACCATTTGGCGTCTTCTGCTATTCCCAGCTCCGCTCTGGTTCCGTTCCTCCATCTTGTGGCAGCTTCTGACTGACCAGACGTCAGAGACAACAGTCACAGCTCTCACTGCAATCCATCCAATGCAAACTACTAACACTGACCTACAAAGCCGTCCTTAATCTGTCCCCTCCATATATCACTAATTTCCCGATATATTCCCACACGTTCTCTCTGCTGCTCCCAAGACGTCTTTCTCTCCTCCACACTTGTATATTCCTCACTCAACCACTTCCAAGACTTCTCCCAAGTATCCCCCATCCTCTGAAATTTTGTGCCCCAACACGTTATCCATCACATGCAAAACTTTCAGATGGAACTTGACATCTTCCTGCCTGCAATGACCACGCTGCCACCTCAAAGCCACCGGAGCCGCCACAATCTTCAATCCATTATCTCCTTCGCCATGATCCTGTACAAAGTGAGCTCCATTCTTCTGGAATGCAAAAGTCACACTGAAGGGTTAATGTCCCCTGCGCCCAGTAATGGGGAATCTCCACATACCTCCACCTGCAGAGCCGCACACTGGATTATATTCAGGACCTGTGATGATGTCACATGGAGGGGAGGAGTCAGGGGTCACATGATCAGCTCCTCAGTGTATGCAGGACTCTTCTGTAGTGGATAAGGTTAAGCATGTGTCGGCTCAGGACGTAGAGATGAGAGGACCCATAGACGTTCAGTTCGGCGGGTACAGATGGACTTTAGATAAAGTTCGATTTGGGACCCGAACTTGACCAGAACACCAATGAAAGTCATTAATTGGGCAGTTTGAACACTTTCAGGAGAGGATGGGAGAGCTTTTTTCATTTTTTTCATGTCATGTTCTATGACTGACAATGTATAAGGGAACTCTAGTATTGCATTACTGCTGTAGGAGTATATGGGAAAAAAAGAGATATTTAGTTTATGTATTGGCCAATGCATGTGAGCCCTATCACCACGTCAAGGTGTATCTGTGTAAACCGGGAACCTAACTTGAAATGCCACTATCTGAGTTAAAACATCCTTGTCTGGGATGTTTCCCTGTATTATCTCAACACAGTGAAGGAACAGATGAAACTATGTACACATGGACACAATTACTATACACATGTGGCATAGGCGTTTAGGCCATAGGCATCCGGAAAGTATAAGGGAACTGATAAACTGAAATCTGACAAAGGATCTAAACAACCACACAATGACGACACTTGAATCTTTAAAGCAGAAAAACATTAATGAAAAGATTACGGTAACACCCAATGAGCAAATGGTTAAAATTACTGCAAAATAAATACACAAGGTGACCAAATACTACTACGCAGAGATACAGAACCAAGAAGTTCAATAAAAGAAAACAAAGGTACACCACAGTACGTCCCTCATATAAAGTGAGCATAACAAGTGCGTATCAAGGGAAGCTAAATCTCGACTCTCAGAAAGGGAAGCCAGCAAATGGATAAAGGCAGCAAAAAAAAAGAAATGAAATCTATGCAGGATTCAAGAATTATCCACCAAGAAAGGAAGAGTATCTCAACTCCAAAGTCCATTAACCCCTTCAGCCCCCAGGCGCTTTCCGTTTTTCCGGGGGTTTTTTTTGCTCCCCTTCTTCCGAGAGCCGTAACCTTTTTTATTTTTCCGTCAACCTTGCCATATGAGGGCTTGTTTTTTGCGGGACGAGTTGTACTTTTAAATGAAACCGTAATTTTTACCATGTAGTGTACTGGAAAACAGCAAAAAAATCCAAGTGTGGAAAAACGGCAAAAAAAGTGTGATCGCACAATAGTTTTTTGGGATATTTTATTCACCATGTTCACTATATGGTAAAACTGATGTGTTGCTGTGATGCCTGAGGTCGATGCGAGTTTGTAGACACCAAACATGTACAGTTAGGTCCAGAAATATTTGGACAGTGACACAATTTTTGCGAGTTGGGCTCTGCATGCCACCACATTGGATTTGAAATAAAACCTCTACAACAGAATTCAAGTGCAGATTGTAACGTTTAATTTGAAGGTTTGAACAAAAATATCTGATAGAAATTGTAGGAATTGTACACATTTCTTTACAAACACTCCACATTTTAGGAGGTCAAAAGTAATTGGACAAATAAACCAAACCCAAACAAAATATTTTTATTTTCAATATTTTGTTGCGAATCCTGTGGAGGCAATCACTGCCTTAAGTCTGGAACCCATGGACATCACCAAACGCTGGGTTTCCTCCTTCTTAATGCTTTGCCAGGCCTTTACAGCCGCAGCCTTCAGGTCTTGCTTGTTTGTGGGTCTTTCCGTCTTAAGTCTGGATTTGAGCAAGTGAAATGCATGCTCAATTGGGTTAAGATCTGGTGATTGACTTGGCCATTGCAGAATGTTCCACTTTTTTGCACTAATGAACACTTGGGTAGCTTTGGCTGTATGCTTGGGGTCATTGTCCATCTGTACTATGAAGCACCGTCCGATCAACTTTGCGGCATTTGGCTGAATCTGGGCTGAAAGTATATCCCGGTACACTTCAGAATTCATCCGGCTACTCTTGTCTGCTGTTATGTCATCAATAAACACAAGTGACCCAGTGCCATTGAAAGCCATGCATGCCCATGCCATCACGTTGCCTCCACCATGTTTTACAGAGGATGTGGTGTGCCTTGGATCATGTGCCGTTCCCTTTCTTCTCCAAACTTTTTTCTTCCCATCATTCTGGTACAGGTTGATCTTTGTCTCATCTGTCCATAGAATACTTTTCCAGAACTGAGCTGGCTTCATGAGGTGTTTTTCAGCAAATTTAACTCTGGCCTGTCTATTTTTGGAATTGATGAATGGTTTGCATCTAGATGTGAACCCTTTGTATTTACTTTCATGGAGTCTTCTCTTTACTGTTGACTTAGAGACAGATACACCTACTTCACTGAGAGTGTTCTGGACTTCAGTTGATGTTGTGAACGGGTTCTTCTTCACCAAAGAAAGTATGCGGCGATCATCCACCACTATTGTCATCCGTGGACGCCCAGGCCTTTTTGAGTTCCCAAGCTCACCAGTCAATTCCTTTTTTCTCAGAATGTCTGCTATCTATCTGACGGATTTTTTCTTTTTTTTCAGCCTCAGGATGTTCTGCTTCACCTCAATTGAGAGTTCCTTAGACCGCATGTTGTCTGGTCACAGCAACAGCTTCCAAATGCAAAACCACACACCTGTAATCAACCTCAGACCTTTTAACTACTTCATTGATTACAGGTTAACGAGGGAGACGCCTCCAGAGTTAATTGCAGCCCTTAGAGTCCCTTGTCCAATTACTTTTGGTCCCTTGAAAAAGAGGAGGCTATGCATTACAGAGCTATGATTCCTAAACCCTTTCTCCGATTTGGATGTGAAAACTCTCATATTGCAGCTGGGAGTGTGCACTTTCAGCCCATATTATATATATAATTGTATTTCTGAACATGTTTTTGTAAACAGCTAAAATAACAAAACTTGTGTCACTGTCCAAATATTTCTGGCCCTGACTGTATAGGTTTACTTGTATCTAAGGGGTTAAAAAAAATTCACAAGCTTGTCCAATAAAAGTGGCGTATGTTTTGCACCTTTTTGCAAAACCCATAGCGTTCTCATTTTTCTGGATCTATGGCTCAGTGACAGCTTATTTTTTGTGTCTCGAGCTGACATTTTTAATGGTACCATTTTTACGCAGATTCTATGTTTTGATCGCGTGTTATTGCATTTTGCGCAAAACTTGTGGCGAAAAAAACATAAGTTGGCGTTTGGATTTTTTTTGCCGCTACACCATTTACCAACCAGATTAATTTATTTCACATTTTGATAGATCGGGCAATTCTGAACGTGACAATACCAAATATGTGTATATTTTTTATTTTTGTAACCCTTTAATTGTCAATGGGGTGAAAGGGGGGCGATTTGAACTTTTAGTTTTTTGGGGGGTTTTTTAAACTTTTTTTTTACTTTTTATTTTACTAGTCCCACTAGAGGGCTATATGGATCAACAATCCGATCACTCTTCCCTATCTGATGATCACAGCTATACAGCTGTAAACAGCAGATATGCTCACTTTCTGCTTCACTCAGCTCCGGGCCAAGTGAAACGGAAAGTAATTCATGTCAGCTACAGGAGTCATCACATGACCCTGTGCTACCATGGCAACCACCGAAAGTCACATGATCACGTGATCGCGCGCATATACATCTCACTTCCAGACTTTGGCAGCGAGATGTAAGGGGTTAAAAGTTGCAGGTGGAAGCGATTCCACTTGTAACTTGCAGACGCACATGTCAGCTGTTAAAACCAGCTGATATGTGCGCGGATCGCCGAGACCTGCCCAAGGCAGGGGGCGGGGATTAACCTCACACGATCCATAATGAATATATCCGTCATGGGTCGTGAAGGGGTTAAAATAGATTTATTGTTCCAAGAAAGTGTGCATAAAATACTGTGCTCAATATGCGCTTCTACGGGTCCATGGAAAATGGACGGAACCCACCCCCTAAGAATTTGAACATTAACAGAACTGCCAACAGGGAGAAAGGCTACAGAATGTAAATGGATGTTTAAAGTCAAATACAATACCGATGGCACAGTTGAAAGATACAAGGCAAGGTTAGTAGCAAAAGGATATTCTCAAAAATATGGAGAAGACTATGAAGAGACATTTGCTCCAGTGGTCAAACATACAACAATCAGGACATTGTTCACAGTTGCATCTACTGAGCAAATGCAAGTGAAACTTTTAGATGTGAAGACTGCATTTCTGAACGGTGAATTAACAGAAGACATTACATGGAGCAACCTCCAGGATTTAAAGATGAACAAGCACCAAACCTCATATTCAACCTACAGAAAAGCTTATAAGGTCTAAAGCAAGCTGTTAGAGTGTGGCGCCCTGGACTAGCCAGGTCGTCACAGGTAACACACCCCCACCCCCACCCCCACTAGACAGTAACATTAGCAAAACACAAAATCCTTGTTGCCTCCCTCCAGGGTCTGATGTCCACACCAGGTAGAGCGGAGCCAAGCGGTTGGCCCGACCCACCGAGGAGTTCACATGACTAGAGGCGGGAAAAGTGACAGTTCAGCAGTGGAGTTGAGTTGAGGAGGTTGAAGTGAGAGGAGTGAAGTGGAGAGTGTCTGGGTTGGTGACCCAGGCACTGACAACAAGGTTGGCAGACAGTGGTGGCCGTCTGCAGGAGTGGTGAATCGACGCGGAACCGTAGGACCGGGGTCGGGCGGTGGCCCTCCGGTACCGACCGGGGAGCGAAGTGAAGCCAGCACACACACGCAGGGCCAACGGACCCCGACTAGGCTTGGAGTCGCCATCAACAGTCAAATCCGAGTGTGACAGGAAGCCCAGGGGTTTCCTAACAGCCAAAGACCCGTTAGAAGGCAACCGTCCCCACTGTGAGGGTATACAGCTACTACCTAAGGCTAGAGACCCAAGGGCCAGTGCCTGCGGGCAAATGGGATCCTCCGGCATCCATACACCGGGGAGCGGACTACCGTTGGGGACCCATCGTAGTCAAGACAGTACACGAAGGTGCAGGGAAAGACAGCCGCCATCACCTGTCCGGGGAGAGACACTGCAACCGGCTGCGGGACCCGTCCATCCAGCCGTTTGGTTTACCGGAGACTTTGTGCATCTCTTGCTGAGTGAGTACACCCGTGCCATCCGGCACCGCGCCGCGCTGTCCCTGCGACCCTGCACCTCACCTACCCTGCCTCCCCGTCTCACCACCGGGCCCCGGGACCACCAACCTCTACCCACGGAGGGGGAAAACAACATCCCAGCTGCTCCCTACCATCGCTCCCGGGATCCCCGTCACCAGCAGCGGTAGTGCCCACCTTCACCACAACCCGTGGGTTGCGTCACGGACTAAATCCCCCAAACCAACCACCCTTTTCACTCACGGGCGAGGAGCGCCGCTCGAGTCCCCAGATCCGGCCCACCGCTCGAGCCACCGAGCAGCAGCCACAGCAGCGCCGGACCCAAGCGTTAGCGAGCGCAGCGCCCCGCCGCCCGCGACAAGAGCAAGGGATGTAAAACTGAAGGAAGGGCTGACAAATGGGAATTTTCATACAAGCAGAGCTGACCCTTGTCTACACACTAAGAAGGTGACAGGCAGATGGATCGTCATATTCATTTATGTGAATTATATTTTATCTGTTTTGAGCAAGAAAGGGAAGAAACAAATACTGAAAATTCTAAATCAGCATTCTTTTTTTTTAACTTCCTTTTATTAACAATTTCAAACATGGTACAACTGACATTTGCCATATAAAAATAGCTCAGTATATAGATAGTAATATTTGAATATAACAATGAACAGTCATAAAGTCCATAATATCTTTAGCACCTAAGATAGAACAATGTTATTATCCATACTTCTTATCATTTGCATATATATATATAATTTTATATTGAGCATAAGAACAGCTCTAACTATCAGCATGACCATAGAAAAAGGAAGAAAGAAAGAACAACAACAACAGCCACATTGCATTATTATACCTCAATATACCATTGGACAGTATTTCATATCCCAACATCTAACAGGAACCACCATTATCCGCATAATCTCCCTCAAACCTCCACAAGTGTGCCTGGAGAAGAATTCCACAAACCCCAGATTTTGTTAAATTTTCCCGGGCAGCCCCTATTATAATATACCACCCGCTCATAGACTATGGTTGCATTGACTAGTTTACCCCAGGACCGCATAGTTGGATTTGAATCTCCCATCCACCTCAGAACTATTAATTTCCTAGCCAGAAACAATGCCTCTCTGAGGAATATTGTCATGTAATGATCCCAGGACTCTTCCTCCACCACCCCAAACAGGCATATCAAAGGGTCACACAAAACAGGAATCGACACAATCGATGTCAGCAGAGATGTCACTCCCCGCCAGTACAAAGATATATTGGGACAGCTCCAAATCATATGTATGAAATTTGCCACTGAGAAATGACACCTTGGGCACTCCGATGTATGAGAACAGCCCATACTAAATAATCGAGTTGGAGTAAAGTATGCCTGGTGGACAATGTAGCATTGAATCAACTTATTATTAACCGAAGGGGATACCGCAGTCGAAGATTCCAATATCTCTTCCCATTCCTCTGCCTGTAGAGAGGGAATTAGAGATTTCCATCTTTCCTGGGCTGGCAAGGGGTCTGACTCCACCCCCACCGACAACAGGTAAGTATATATAGCTGAGATGAGGAATCGAGGTCCTTGTGATTTTAGAATACCTATCATAGGAAGTGATGATATCAATTTCCTCACTCCAATTTTCTGTATGTGGGATTGAATCGCTGTGCGAATCTGCAGGTATCTAAAAAACTGTGATCTTGGAACATTATTGTCACGCTGTACTCTAAGATGTACAATAGCAGTACAGCGCAGTAATGTGGGACTGAGAGAATTCCTGAAACGATCTGAGAAGGTAGTTAGCTGGTAAACCACTAGGGGCCGTAAAAGTGGAGGAAACGTATGAGCAGGGAATTCCCTAGCAGAGGTAATACTAGTAAAGCCCACCAGATGGCAGTAGAATCGTCAGAAAGCCGTGTCACAACATGAGGTCTTGTAAGTACACAAGGGAAAAGTCTAAACGTAGTCAGAGGGAAACAAATAGTCAGTAGCCGGGAAATCAGAGCCTAGAAGCGAGGGGGAGTGGGAAGACAAGACAGAATTAAGGTAAACAGATAAGGAACGAACAGGGAGACAGCAGGAGAGACACTGATGGAAACAGACAACAGAGGAGGTTAACAGGTCAGGTGAACATGGAGGTCAGGAGGGGGCAGGGCAGACAACAGGTCACTCAAGAGCAGAACACAGCAGAGCTAGAAATATCACTGGCGAAGTCCAAGAGAAACAGTGCCCTAATAAAGCAGCCTGACCTCCAGAACGAGGCAGGAAGAATTAACCCCTAACGTGACCTGCATCAGAAGTGAAACTAAAAAAAAGGCTCAGCTCCAGCTGAGCCAGGAGTCAATCATGACAATTATATTCAATCTGGACTTGTTCAAAGGACTTGAAGGTTGTGGTTCCTGGGACAAAAAGATCACCTAATGCACTGACACTGTGAGTGGCCCAGAATTGCGCCGAGGGGTTATCTCCCAGAGTATGGAAGTGGCTATTCCCCCATAATGGGAGTTCCACCACCCCTTCGAAGTGTACCACCCTCTTGGCTTGTCGCCAGACTAATCTTGCCAACCTGAGGAGGGGTAATTGCCGTGGTGTTCTCAGTCCATCTGATTCCAGAAAACCCACTAAACAATCAGTCCCAGCCGTATGTGCCAAGTGACTCTCAGAGTTTGGCAGCTGACATCCAGGCATCCAAGTCTCTAGTGCCCTAAGCTGTCCCGCAAGGTAGTAGAGGAAGAACTCCGGTAAAGCCATCCCTCCCAGTCTTTTGGATCTCTGTAAAATGGATAACCGAAGTTTGGGTCTGGATTTCCCCCATATGAAAGAGGTAGTAAGCGAGTTCAACATTGAGAAGAAGGATTTGGGTACTGATACTGCACTATGTTGTAGTGTAAAGCTAAGCTTTGGAAGTAATATAATTTTGATTAAATTTATTCTGCCAACCACTGACAGGGGTAGCTTGCTCCACAAGTTATATTTAAGTTTAACATGCTCCAGAAGTGGTGTTATACTCGTCTGCAAGTCTAGTGTATGGTCTTTCTGTATGTGTATTCCCAGGTATTTAAAGCTACTTACCACTTGCAGAGGTGACCTACCCTCCATTGAAATTCCAGACCCATTCATTAATGGCATCAAAGCCGACTTATCCCAGTTGATGCGTAGTCCCGAAAACTCCCCAAATTTATCTATAGTGTCTATAACCACTGGTAGAGTCTCTTGCACTCGATCTAAGAAGACAACCATGTCATCCGCATACAATCCTATTTGATCTGTGCGGTCGGCTATAGTGATTCCAGTGATCTGTGGATGAGAGCGGATTCGAATTGCCAAAGCTTCAATAACTAGTGCAAACAATGCTGGAGACAGAGGGCATCCCTGTCTTGTGCCCCAGTTCAATGAGAAGGGTGTAGACATAGCACCATTGACTAGTATCCTGGCTGTCGGGGATCTATACAACATATGAATCCAATTACTGAATTTAAGCCCAAAGACGAATCTCTGGAGGCAGGCAAATAAAAATGGTTATTCTACCGAGTCAAATGCCTTGGCCGCATCCAGCGAGGCCAAGGCCCACTCGTTCTCCTGGACCAGTGTGCTATATTGCACTATGGACTGGACCCGTCTTATATTTATAGAGATGTTTTTCCCAGGCATAAATCCGGTTTGATCTGGATGAACTATACTCAGTATGACTGAATTAAGCCTGGACGCCAGTATTTTGGTAAAGATCTTGTAATCCACGTTAACTAGGGATATAGGACGGTATGAACCGCAGTCTAGTGGGTCTTTACCCTCCTTCCTCAGCATGACTATATGTGCTTCGTATAAGGAGGCAGGTAGAGAGTCGCCGGCTGAAAAATGTGAGAAAGCCTCTAAAAGAATCGGGCCAATACCTCACAATATTTACTATAGAATTCTATTGGAAGGCCATCTGGACCCGGAGATTTCCCCCTAGCCATATCCGAGATGGCAGTAATCACTTCATCCAGTGTGATGTCCACCTCCAGAGACTCCCGTTGTGATCCACTCAAAGTGGGAAACTCCAAATCCGACAAATATGTCACGCAACTTTGAACTCCATGAGGATTTCTATAAGTGTATAGGGTTTTATAGTATTCACAAAAGCACTCTAAAATATCTTCAGGGGATGTAGCTATTGAGCCATCCATCCTCCGTATACCCAATATTGTATTTGAAGTGTTGTGTTGCCTAACCATATATGCCAATAATTTACTGGATTGATTTCCAAGCTCAAAATATGATTGTCGGTTAAAGAACAATTTGCGTTTGGACTTGGTCTCAGAGTGCTGCATATATAACCTATATGATTGCATCCAGGCCGCCCTATTTCCATCAGTTGGGGCCGATATATATTGCCTCTGAGTCCGTAAGTCTCCCCTCTACTATATCATCCTCAGTTTTAGTCACTCTTTTAAGATATGTTATGGTTGAAGACAAACACCCTCTAAGGTAGGCTTTAAGAGTGTACCACACCAAGTTAATATTCCAGGGTTTAGGGTGGGCTTCCTGGAAATCCTCTATTTGGGTCAGAGTTCTATAACTTTGATCTATTAGTTTCAGCCAAAAGGGGTTTAACCTCCAAAAGGGTTTACCAACACCTTGGTTAGTCTTCATAGTAAGAATCACTGGGCTGTGATCTGATATGCCCCTGACCCCGTGTACCACGTCATCCACCCAGGTTGCGATATTGCTTGACCCAAAAATATAATCCAGTCGGGACAGCGTGCGTCTAGTAGAAGAATGACATGTATATTCTCGGGTATTAGGATGCCGGAGTCGCCAAAGGTCAATCCACCCACCTCCCTCCGCGTATTGCTGCAAATCAGTCAAGTGTGTGGCCGAATGTTGTCCCCCTCCATCCATCCGAAACCTGTCCTCCTCATTCATCACAAGATTAAAATCCCCCATACATAACACATATGCATCTGGATAATTGAGGGCAAAGCTCAGTGCTTGTTTAAGAATGGAGATGCGAGCTGGCGGGGGGTTGTAAATACATAACAGCACATAATCTCTAGCGTTTATAGACGCATATATAAACACAAATCGCCCCTCTGGGTCACGCCTCAACACCTTCCCTTCCCAACGGATATGTCTATGGACCAATAGAGAGACACCCCTGGAGTAGCTGGTGTGGAGCGCATGTGCCGACCATTGTACCCACGGTTTGTTTACTAGTCTGGCTGTGTCCCGTGTGAGGTGAGTCTCTATCAGTACCACCAGTTGGACCTTGACTTGCTTAATTTGGGAGAATACCTTAATACGTTTTTTGGGCGATTTAAGGCCTCTGACATTCCATGTCATAAATATCAGCTCTGACCCCATATCACATAGATCGTTTTATAGAACCAGGATCCCAGGTATAAGACGCTTTCTGCCCTGCAATTAAGTGTGGTTAACCCTCCAACAGTAATAAGCCTGTCCCTGCAAAGAAATAAAGTTAATGCAATTGCAGCTGTAAACATATAGAACCAATATCAAACTTCAGGACCTTTCCGATAAGTCCTGTAAAATATTTCAAACATCAATGGGGATACCACCACTGAATACAGTGTCCTGGTATAGGTGGTATAAGGGTGCGCAAGATAGGGCTCCCATTTCACAAAAAACAATTCCTGGCCAATTCCTCCATCACTCGAGGCACGGGGAAGTCCCATCTGTCTCCAAAGGGGGCTTCAAGCAACCATGGAAGAAGAGGGTCGCCAGGGGGCACAGAAAATGTCACCTAGGAAAGTGATCTCATTGCATCTGCCCCTTAGGTTTCAGGTGTACCTGTAGCCAGTCCTCAGCCTCAGCAGGTGTAGTAAAAAACAAAGACGACCCTTCATGCACTATGCGTAGCTGGGCAGGGTACAGCATAGAGTAGATGATGTTACGCTCCCTTAATTTCTTCTTCACCTCCATGAAGTGGGCCCTCTGTTTCTGGAGGTCCACCGAAAAGTCCGGAACGATTGAGAGCACAGCATTATTGAACTTGAGTGGGCTCTTCTGTCGGGCCAGATGGAGTGCTGTGTCTCTATCTCTGCAGTTGAGCATCCTTGCTAAAAAGGGACGTGGTGGCGCGCCTAGAATAGGAGGCCTCATTGGAACTCTGTGCGCCCTCTCCACCGCAAATGTCGAGGAGAACTCATCTCCAAGATTAGATTTCAGCCACTCCTCCAGCAATTGTTCCGGATGCTGACCTTCCGAGTGCTCTGGCAGTCCTATGATCCGTATATTGTTTCGACGCATGCGATTCTCCAGATCGTCTGCTTTCTGGCACCATGCATTTGCCGATCCGGCCATTGTGGTTATTTTTGTTTTGAGTATTACAGTTTGATCCTCCAGTTCAGACACTCGCGTCTCAACTTCCGCTGCTCGGGCCCTCAGGGATTGCATGTCCTGACGCAGGAGGCCCACCTCTGAATGTACCTCCTCAATCTTCCCTGTGAGGGAGCTGTTGCTTGTAGAAATTGCTTGTAGAAGCTGTTCATACACCTGCCTCAGGGTTAAATTATCTTGATCCTCTGACCCGTCATCCAATAGTGCCTGACCTTTTGGGGTGGCATTTCTCACCCCTTACGAACTCCTTAAGTTTGTCAATAGCTCCAGTTTGTTTAGGGGGACTCATATTGCTACACGGGGGATTTCCTGATTCTGCACCCCTCTCTTATCGTGCCCCCGTGCATCTGAATCTGTCCCTTTATAATGTATATTTAGTAATATGTCTGTCTCCACTTCCTCACCACGTCCAGAGAGCCGGAAAACAGCCACTCATATGGTGGATAATAAGAATGAAGGAAGTCTCAGGGCAGCACAGCACTCAGGGTGTATTTATCAGGATGATGCAGGCCTGCCCAGCGTGGGGACTTCAATATGTGCCACTTATTTGTTTTCATGTGTCAGGGAGAATCTGCAGGGCCTGTGTTTCAAGGAACACACTCCAGACCCTCCAGCACTCTATGGGTTAAAGTCTCCCACACAGCCGCCGGCCCCTTAATGTGCTGCACACTGACTGCCAGTTACACAGCTATGGGAGAATTAACTTCCCTGTGCTCACCGCTCCGGGGTCTTCACCTCTGGCCATAAATCTGTCACTCCTCACTGCTCTCCGGAGTCATGCTCTGCTGCTCACTGTAAAAATGCAGGCTGTAGGGAAGATGGCTGCTGCTCCACACTCTCCAGCCTCAGGACATCCAGCAAGGCCGTGCAAGAGTCAGGGAATAGCTCCAGTGGAAATCGCCAGCCTCCAGATGGTGTCTCCTGTCACAGCAGCAGGTCAGTGAGTAAATGGGTCAGGTAACCGGGTGTAAATGGCCAGGATAAGATCAGGATTATAGGAGCTCTCTTCACATGCGTCCTCTCTGGTCGGCTACATCGCCCCGCCATCCCTAAATCAGCATTTTGAGACCAAAGATCTTGAAAACGTAAACCATTGCTACTGTCACAAGACCAGATATTGCAGCAGTGGGAATCCTATGCAGAAAAGTATCGAGGTCAACTCAGATGGATTGGAATGCTGTAAAGAGTAGAGATGAGTGAACCTTCAGTTGTGAGGCTCAGGGTTCGGGCTCAGAAAATGACGCAAAAATCCCTGTGGTGAATATCGCGCTGTGCTGGTGTCCGAGTGCTGCGCAGCATTGTGCGAGCTGGGGGATGTGTGTGATCGTCTCAGATTTGACTTTCATTCTGCTGCAGCGAACACAATGCCGCGCAACACTCAGACACCAGCATAGCGCGATACTCACCACAGGGTTTTTCACGTAATTTTTCGAACCTTGAGCCTCAAAACTGAAGGTTTGCTCATCTATAGTAAAGAGGATTATATGCTACCCGAAAAGAACCTCTTATCTTAAATTTACATTACCAACAAGTAAAGAATGCAATCTGACAAGATATGCTGATGCTGACTGGGCTGGTCGACCCTTCTGAAAGGGAATGCACCAATGGATATTTATTTTTAATTTCAGATGTAACGGGGGAGAGTTCGGGTGTGTGCCGTGCTATCACCAGAAAACCAGATGTTGATTATTTAATCTCTTTATCCTTTTATTCAGGTCAACAAGAGAGAACTCTGTCTCCATCAGAAAATCAAGGAAAACTCCACAGTCTTTTCCTTGATGCTGTCCTGATGAAGGAGACAGAGTTCTTGAAACGCATCAACATGAATAAAAGAATAAAAAGAGATGAAATAATCAACATCTGTTTTTCTGGTGATAGCGCGGCACACACCCGATCTCTCCCCCGTTACATCTGACTCAGCACTCCGGGACTGCGGTTGTCATCATTTTCATGTGCATTTAGGAGCTGTGACTGGCACAACTCTAATTGGTGAGTAAAATTACCTAGTTTTATCTGTCACCTTATCTGGTAAGACCCTATTCTGTGCTTCCATCCACAGCATTTCCTACGTATTTTTAATTTCAGGCAGAATCATTAGTTGGGCTAATAGAAAGCAATCTACTGTAACGCGGTCATCAACAGAAGCAGAATATGTTGCTGCAGCACAGGCAAGTCAATAAGTTATATGGCTGAGACAACTATTGACAGATCTAGGTCAACAACAGTTAGAAACTCCAAAAATATTTGAAGACAATCAAGGATGTATTGCACTAGCGCAGATGGCAAGAGCTAACCCAAGAACGTATGTCAATGTGAAATTTCACTTTCTGAAGGATCATCAAGAACTAGGATTTCTGAATTTGGAGTTCTGTCCAACAAGATGACATGACTGCAGATATATTTACAAAGGCACTTACTTATTGAAAGGCATCAAAAACTGATAAAGAAGTTAGGACTGATTGAATAAGTCTTCCCTGTTGAGAGAGGATGTTGAAATAAATGCAACAAGCTACAGACTTATTATATGTTGGAGGAGTTTCATTGCAGTGTCGGTAGATGGCGCTCTTCTATGTGTTGATGCTTAAAGGAGTTATTCGACATACACGCCAAAAAAAATGTAAGCTAATCTATGCTGTATTGTCATATAAATCACCCCTACATTGTTATTTTTTGTTTTCAAACTTTTGTTCCTTTTGAATTCACCCTTTATTCTCTGCAGCTCCTTGTTTACATTCAGCTCCAGCAAACATGACAATTTCCTGTATTCTCGGTTGCCAAACCTCAGTCAGAGCTTGCACCGCCCAGCCTCACTGTCCAGAAACGCCCCCTGCCCGGCCTCAGTGTCCAGAAACGCCCCCTGCCCTCCCTCTGCACACTCATTGGCTGTCAGTATTCTGCCCAGCACCTGACCTCTCAGCATGTGACAGAGCAGAGATCCAGCTTCTCTCATCTGTGACACAGCAAATAAATAAACACATACACCAAGAAAAAAACAGTTATTTGTAATTAAATACATCACCCTCATAAGCCTCTTGATTAGGCTACATTCACAGGACTGCCCTATTTTTGCGGTCCGCAAAAAATGGTCATGTCTTTTCACGGATGCAACTGTGTGGCATCCGTTCCGTTCCATATATGGTCCATGTGTCATCTGTGTACCTTCCTACTTTTTTTCATACTGCAAAAAAACGGAAGCAGCTAGATAGATAGAGGGATAGATAGAGACATAGCTAGAGGGATAAATAGAGGGATGGATGAATGAATGAAGGGATAGATAGAGGGATAGATAATAGATGAGAAAGACCAATATAATGTCCTACCCCCCCCACATATTCTAAGCTGGCACCCTTTAGTGCCTTTCATGTGGCACTAAAGGGTGCTTAGCCTTGTATTTAGCCAATAAATAAATAAATAATTTAAAAAAAAACGACGTGAGGTCCCCCCTATCTTTTGTAGCCAACTAGGGTAAAGCAGACGGCTGCAGCCTGCAGACCACAGCTGGCAGCTTCACCTTGGCTGGTAATCCAAAACAGAGGGCAACCCACGCTGTTATTTAAAATTAAATAAATAATTTATAACAAAAAACGTGGGGTCCCCCCCAAATTGCATCAACAGCCAAGGTAAAGCGGACAGCTGTGGTCTGGTATTCTCAGACTAGGGAGGTCCACCGTTATTGGACACTCCCCAGCCTAAAAATAGCAGGCTACAGCTGCCCCAGAAGTGGCGCATCCATTGGATGTGCCAATCCTGGTGCTTTGCCCCAACTCATCCCATTGCCCTGGTGCGGTGGCAAATGGGGTAATATAGCCCTGGGGTTAGTGATGTCACGCGTCTATCAGATACCCGACATCACCAACCCAGTCAGTAAGAAATAAAAAATAGACAACAAAAAAAGTTTTATTTGAAAAAACACTCCCCACATTCCCTCTTTCAGCAATTTATTGACAAGAACAATCAAATCCGGGTCCGGCGTAATCCAATAAGGGGGTCGCACGGCGATCCATACCATAGTCAATGAGACTCCCAGTCAATGAAGAACAAAATGTTCCCCATTGGCTGGGAGAGCCGTGCAGTGACCTGAGGTAACATCATTAGGTCAGCCCAGGTCACTGCAGGGGATGCCGAGCGCTGCAGTCAGGAGGTTAGATGAGATCATTACCTGCAGTAACGATCTCCTGTACTGCTGACGTCAGCGCTGTCACTGACTTCTAAGCCCGCCGCGTTCTACGCAGTATCGCGAGAGCCCGTGACGTCACTGCTAGTGACAGTCTCGGGCCGCCCGCGAGACGGGCATAGACAGCAGTGACCGCGGTGACGTCAGGAGATCGTCACAGCAGGTAATTATCTCATCTAACCTCAGCAGCAGTGTCCCGCTCCCTGCCAGCCCAGCGGCGTGAGAAGCTGCTGATACTGCAGGCAGACACTGACATTGCAGTGCGGGCAGCTGCGGGGCTGGCAGGAAGCGGGACACAGATTGCACGGGCAGTGATGACAAGCTGCGCTCGTCATCCCCGCGGATGCCAGCACTGCAGGGTGAGAAGCTGCTGATACTGCAGAGGGGGGCAAACACTGACACGCTGCAGTGCGGGCATCCGCGGGGCTGGCGCGGGACACAGACTGATGCACAGACACAGATGACCCATGATGACACAGACAGCGCGTACGGGGGAGGGGGGGGGGGAAGACAGTTCCCAGGGCGTCAGGCAGTAAACATGATAAAGCGCTGGGGACACGGCGCTGACCGTGTATCTGACAGCAAGTGGGCAACTTTCTTGTTTCTTGCCTTATTGAACTGGACACTGAATCGGCTGGAATTCAGGGCGCACGTAGCTGGGCACAGGAGGCGGGGGAGGGAGACTACGGAGTGTGTGGGAGGTTGTGGGCAGAGTATGGGGTGCGGGGGAATCTGTGGGAGGGTGCAGGGAAGGGGGCGGTTACTCCACGCACTGTACAGCCCAGCAGGGAGGCGACATGCTGTTCCAGATTTGCATGTCAACATGGCCCTGCCCATGTAGACATGAAATGACCGGAAGCAGCAAAATCGCGGCAGGAGCGGTCACATGACCACTCTGAGCCGGGGGAGAGGGGCTGACAGCAGGGCAGGTAAGTGGTCTCTATCTACTTACCTGCCCCAATGTAGCCCAATAGTGTAATAATGAAAAAAAAAAGTCAAAAGAAGCCGGATAACCCCTTTACTAATATGTAGTGTGTCTTATCTGTGTGTTATATACTCTCTCTGGTATAACTGCCATCTCAGTATGTCGTGTTTTTCCCTTGATGATTTATATTGTTCCTGTACATCTCTAGTAAACTCTGTTTTCTTCCACAAATGTCTGACTGCTGTTACTTCTGCTGAAGTCAACAATTCTGCAGCATTTGTGACCTGTGAGAACCTTGAGCTGAACAGTCCTGCTTTCTGTCAGTCAGTCATACCTCGCAACCGTCCCGGATATAGCGGGAAAGCCCCGATTTTATACTCCAGTCCCGTTCTCACACCCAGGAGCTCTGTGTAGTGAGAAGCAGCTACCACGCCCCCGCACTCTGCCGACCACGCCCCCTCCGGATGCAGGCCACAATCTCTGGATGCCTTCCATGGCATCTATATTGCTGCCCCTTTGCTGTCCACACCCCCTCTGAATGCTGGACACATACACTCCTCGGGATGCCTTCCTTGTCCCCTCCTGCTTCTCGCTCTATGCTGGCCACGCCCCCTTTGCCTGCCTCTTCTGCCCAGGATCCTCACATGTGACCGGCTCTCCACAGCGGCTGCTTCATTTGTTCTGCAACTGAGGTAAGAGCAGCAGCAGGGAGAAAGCAGTGTGAGTGCAGGAGGACAGTGCAGAGTGAGTGCAGGAGGGGGGGAGCAGTGTGAGTGCAGGAGGGGGGAGCAGTGTGAGTGCAGGAGGACAGTGCAGAGTGAGTGCAGGAGGGGGGAGCAGTGTCAGTGCAGGAGGACAGTGCAGAGTGAGTGCAGGAGGACAGTGCAGAGTGAGTGCAGGAGGACAGTGCAGAGTGAGTGCAGGAGGGGGGAGCAGTGTGAGTGCAGGAAGACAGTGCAGAATGAGTGCATGAGGACAGTGCAGAGTGAGTGCAGGAGGGGGTAGCAGTGTGCCTACAGGAGGGGGGAGCAGTGTGAGTGCAGGAGGACAGTGCAGAGTGAGTGCAGGAGGGGGGAGCAGTGTGAGTGAAGGAGGACAGTGCAGAGTGAGTGAAGGAGGACAGTGCAGAGTGAGTGCAGGAGGACAGTGCAGAGTGAGTGCAGGAGGACAGTGCAGAGTGAGTGCAGGAGGACAGTGCAGATTGAGTGCAGGAGGGGGGAGCAGTGTGAGTGCAGGAGGACAGTGCAGAGTGAGTGCAAGAGGACAGTGCAGTGTGAGTGCAGGAGGACAGTGCAGAGTGAGTGCAGGAGAACAGTGCAGAGTGAGTGCAGGAGGACAGTGCAGAGTGAGTGCAGGAGGGGGGAGCAGTGTGAGTGCAGGAGGACAGTGCAGAGGGAGTGCAGGAGGGGGGAGCAGTGTGAGTGCAGGAGGAGGGAGCAGTGTGAGTGCAGGAGGACAGTGCAGAGTGAGTGCAGGAGGGGGGAGCAGTGTGAGTGCAGGAGGACAGTGCAGAGTGAGTGCAGGAGGGGGGAGCAGTGTGCCTACAGGAGGGGGGAGCAGTGTGAGTGCAGGAGGACAGTGCAGAGTGAGTGCAGGAGGGGGGAGCAGTGTGAGTGCAGGAGGACAGTGCAGAGTGAGTGCAGGAGGACAGTGCAGAGTGAGTGCAGGAGGGGGGAGCAGTGTGAGTGCAGGAGGACAGTGCAGAGTGAGTGCAAGAGGACAGTGCAGAGTGAGTGCAGGAGGACAGTGCAGAGTGAGTGCAGGAGGACAGTGCAGAGTGAGTGCAAGAGGACAGTGCAGTGTGAGTGCAGGAGGACAGTGCAGAGTGAGTGCAGGAGGACAGTGCAGAGTGAGTGCAGGAGGACAGTGCAGAGTGAGTGCAGGAGGACAGTGTAGAGTGAGTGCAGGAGGGGGGAGCAGTGTGAGTGCAGGAGGACAGTTTAGAGTGAGTGCAGGTGGGGGGAGCAGTGTGCCTACAGGAGGGGGGAGCAGTGTGAGTGCAGGAGGACAGTTCAGAGTGAGTGCAGGAGGACAGTGCAGAGTGAGTGCAGGAGGGGGGAGCAGTGTGCCTACAGGAGGGGGGAGCAGTGTGAGTGCAGGAGGACAGTGCAGAGGGAGTGCAGGAGGACAGTGCAGAGGGAGTGCAGGAGGACAGTGCAGAATGAGTGCAGGAGGACAGTGCAGAGTGAGTGCAGGAGGGGGGAGCAGTGTGCCTACAGGAGGGGGGAGCAGTGTGCCTACAGGAGGGGGGAGCAGTGTGAGTGCAGGAGGACAGTGCAGAGTGAGTGCAGGAGGACAGTGCAGAGTGAGTGCAGGAGGGGGGAGCAGTGTGCCTACAGGAGGGGGGAGCAGTGTGAGTGCAGGAGGACAGTGCAGAGTGAGTGCAGGAGGGGGAGCAGTGTGAGTGCAGGAGGACAGTGCAGAGTGAGTGCAGGAGGACAGTGCAGAGTGAGTGCAGGAGGGGGGAGCAGTGTGAGTGCAGGAGGACAGTGCAGAGGGAGTGCAGGAGGACAGTGCAGAATGAGTGCAGGAGGACAGTGCAGAGTGAGTGCAGGAGGGGGGAGCAGTGTGCCTACAGGAGGGGGGAGCAGTGTGAGTGCAGGAGGACAGTGCAGAGTGAGTGCAGGAGGGGGGAGCAGTGTGAGTGCAGGAGGACAGTGCAGAGTGAGTGCAGGAGGACAGTGCAGAGTGAGTGCAGGAGGGGGGAGCAGTGTGCCTACAGGAGGGGGGAGCAGTGTGCCTACAGGAGGGGGGAGCAGTGCGAGTGCAGAAGGACAGTGCAGAGTGAGTGCAGGAGGGGGGAGCAGTGTGAGTGCAGGAGGACAGTGCAGAGTGAGTGCAGAAGGGGGGAGCAGTGTGAGTGCAGGAGGACAGTGCAGAGTGAGTGCAGGAGGGGGAGCAGTGTGAGTGCAGGAGGACAGTGCAGAGTGAGTGCAGGAGGACAGTGCACAGTGAGTGCAGGAGAACAGTGCAGAGTGAGTGCAGGAGGGGGGAGCAGTGTGAGTGCAGGAGGACAGTGCAGAGGGAGTGCAGGAGGACAGTGCAGAGGGAGTGCAGGAGGACATTGCAGAGTGAGTGCAGGAGGACATTGCAGAGTGAGTGCAGGAGGGGGGAGCAGTGTGAGTGCAGGAGGACAGTGCAGAGTGAGTGCAGGAGGGGGAGCAGTGTGAGTGCAGGACGACAGTGCAGAGTGAGTGCAGGAGGACAGTGCAGAATGAGTGCAGGAGGGGGGAGCAGTGTGCCTACAGGAGGGGGGAGCAGTGTGAGTGCAGGAGGACAGTGCAGAGTGAGTGCAGGAGGGGGAGCAGTGTGAGTGCAGGAGGACAGTGCAGAGTGAGTGCAGGAGGACAGTGCAGAGTGAGTGCAGGAGGACAGTGCAGAGTGAGTGCAGGAGGGGGGAGCAGTGTGAGTGCAGGAGGACAGTGCAGAGGGAGTGCAGGAAGACAGTGCAGAGGGAGTGCAGGAGGACAGTGCAGAGTGAGTGCAGGAGGACAGTGCAGAGTGAGTGCAGGAGGGGGGAGCAGTGTGAGTGCAGGAGGACAGTGCAGAGTGAGTGCAGGAGGGGGGAGCAGTGTGAGTGCAGGAGGACAGTGCAGAGTGAGTGCAGGAGGACAGTGCAGAGTGAGTGCAGGAGGGGGGAGCAGTGTGCCTACAGGAGGGGGGAGCAGTGTGAGTGCAGGAGGACAGTGCAGAGTGAGTGCAGGAGGGGGGAGCAGTGTGAGTGCAGGAGGACAGTGCAGAGTGAGTGCAGGAGGACAGTGCAGAGTGAGTGCAGGAGGACAGTGCAGAGTGAGAGCAGGAGGGGGGAGCAGTGTGCCTACAGGAGGGGGGAGCAGTGTGAGTGCAGGAGGACAGTGCAGAGTGAGTGCAGGAGGGGGGAGCAGTGTGAGTGCAGGAGGACAGTGCAGAGTGAGTGCAGGAGGACAGTGCAGAGTGAGTGCAGGAGGACAGTGCAGAGTGAGTGCAGGAGGGGGGAGCAGTGTGAGTGCAGGCGGACAGTGCAGAGGGAGTGCAGGAGGGGGGAGCAGTGTGAGTGCAGGAGGAGGGAGCAGTGTGAGTGCAGGAGGACAGTGCAGAGTGAGTGCAGGAGGGGGGAGCAGTGTGAGTGCAGGAGGACAGTGCAGAGTGAGTGCAGGAGGGGGGAGCAGTGTGCCTACAGGAGGGGGGAGCAGTGTGAGTGCAGGAGGACAGTGCAGAGTGAGTGCAGGAGGGGGGAGCAGTGAGTGCAGGAGGACAGTGCAGAGTGAGTGCAGGAGGGGGGAGCAGTGTGAGTGCAGGAGGACAGTGCAGAGTGAGTGCAAGAGGACAGTGCAGTGTGAGTCCAGGAGGACAGTGCAGAGTGAGTGCAGGAGGACAGTGCAGAGCGAGTGCAAGAGGACAGTGCAGAGCGAGTGCAGGAGGACAGTGCAGAGTGAGTGCAGGAGGACAGTGCAGAGTGAGTGCAGGAGGACAGTGCAGAGTGAGTGCAGGAGGACAGTGCAGAGTGAGTGCAGGAGGACAGTGCAGAGTGAGTGCAGGAGGGGGGAGCAGTGTGAGTGCTGGAGGACAGTGCAGAGTGAGTGCAGGAGGACAGTGCAGAGTGAGTGCAGGAGGGGGGAGCAGTGTGCCTACAGGAGGGGGGAGCAGTGCGAGTGCAGGAGGACAGTGCAGAGTGAGTGCAGGAGGGGGGAGCAGTGTGAGTGCAGGAGGACAGTGCAGAGTGAGTGCAGAAGGGGGGAGCAGTGTGAGTGCAGGAGGACAGTGCAGAGTGAGTGCAGGAGGGGGGAGCAGTGTGAGTGCAGGAGGACAGTGCAGAGTGAGTGCAGGAGGACAGTGCAGTGAGTGCAGGAGGACAGTGCACAGTGAGTGCAGGAGGACAGTGAAGAGTGAGTGCAGGAGGGTGGAGCAGTGTGAGTGCAGGAGGACAGTGCAGAGGGAGTGCAGGAGGACAGTGCAGAGGGAGTGCAGGAGGACAGTGCAGAATGAGTGCAGGAGGACAGTGCAGAGGGAGTGCAGGAGGGGGGAGCAGTGTGCCTACAGGAGGGGGGAGAAGGTGCTTAACGAAATTGTACAGTCATGGCCAAAAGTTTTGAGAATGACACCAAAATTATATTTTCACATGATCTGTTGCCCTCTGGTTTTTAATTGTGTTTGTCTGATGTTTACATCACATACAGAAATATAATTGCAATCATATTATGAGTACCAAAAGGTTATATTGACAGTTAGAATGAGTTAATGCAGCAAGTCAATATTTGCAGTGTTGACCCTTCTTCTTCAGGACCTCTGCAATTCTCCCTGGCATGCTCTCAATCAACTTCTGGACCAAATCCTGACTGATAGCTGTCCATTCTTGCATAAGCAATGCTTGCATTTTGCCAGAATTTGTTGGTTTTTGTTTGTCCACCAGTCTCTTGATGATTGCCCACAAGTTCTCAATGGGATTAAGATCTGGGGAGTTTCCAGGCCATGGACCCAAAATCTCTATGTTTTGTTCCATGTGCCATTTAGTGATCACCTTTGCTTTATGGCAAGTTGCTCCATCATGCTGGAAAAGGCATTGTTGGGCGCCAAACTGCTCTTGGACAGTTGGGAGAAGTTGCTCTTGGAGGACATTCTGGTACAATTCTTTATTCATGGCTGTGTTTTTAGGCAAGACTGTGAGTGAGCCGATTCCCTTGGCTGAGAAGCAACCCCACACATGAATCGTTTCAGGATGCTTAACAGTTGGCATGAGACAAGACTGGTGGTAGCGCTCACCTTTTCTTCTCCTAATAAGCTGTTTTCCAGATGTCCCAAACAATTGAAAAGGGGATTCATCTGAGAAAATAACTTTACCCCAGTCCTCAGCAGTCCACTCCCTGTACCTTTTGCAGAATATCAGTCGGTCCCTGATGTTTTTTCTGGAGAGAAGTGGCTTCTTTGCTGCCCTCCTTGAAACCAGGCCTTGCTCAAAGAGTCTCCGCCTCACAGTGCGTGCAGAAGCACTCACACCAGCCTGTTGCCATTGCTGAGCTAGCTCGGCACTGCTGGTAGTCTGATCCCGCAGCTGAAACAGTTTTAAGATACGGTCCTGGCGTTTGCTGGTCCTTCTTGGGCGCCCTGGAGCCTTTTTGGCAACAATGGAAGCTCTCTCCTTGAAGTTCTTGATGATGCGATAGATTGTTGACTGAGGTGCAATCTTTGTAGCTGCGATACTCTTCCCTGTTAGGCCATTTTTGTGCAGAGCAATGATGGCTGCACGTGTTTCTTTAGAGATAACCATGGTTAACTGAAGAGAAACAATGATACCAAGCACCAGCCTCCTTTTAAAGTGTCCAGTGGTGTCATTCTTACTTAATCATGACCGATTGATCGCCAGCCCTGTCCTCATCAACACCCACACCTGTGTTAATGGAACAATCACTAAAACAATGTTAGCTGCTCCTTTTAAAGGCAGGAATGCAATGCTGTTGAAATGTGTTTTGGGGGTTAAAGTTCATTTTCTTAGCCAATATTGACTTTGCAAGTAATTGCTGTTAAGCTGATCAATCTTTATGACATTCTGGAGAATATGCAAATTGCCATTAGAAAAACTTAAGCAGTAGACTTTGTAAAAATTAATATTTGTAGCATTCTCAAAACCTTTGGCCATGACTGTATAACGTTGAGCCATGAAAAAATACATTTTTACCATTAACCCCTTCACGACCTTTGACAGATCTATCCGTCATGGAGCGTGTGAGGTTAAGCCCTGCCCCCTGCCGCCGGCAGGATGTGGCGATCCGCGCACATATCAGCTCTTTTTAACAGCTGACATATATGCCTGCATGTTCTGAGTGGAATCGCATTCCATCTGGAACATTTAACCTCTTACATCTCGCTGCCAAAGTCTGGAAGTGAGATGTATATGCGCGCGGCCATGATTTTCACTTACCGTCGCCCCCACCGGAAGTCACGTGTGCAATCACATGACTTCCGGTGGTTGCCATGGTAGCACAGGGTCATGTGATGACGCCTGTAGCTAACATGACTCACTTCCTCTCAATGCCGGAAAACAGCCGGCATTGAAAGTAAAGCACCGTATCTGCAGTTCTCAGCTCTGTAGCTGAGATCTGCAGATAGTGCAGAGCGATCGGATTGCTGATCGCTATAGCCCCCTAGGGGAACTAGTAAAATAAAAAAAAAAAAATAAAAAAAAATTTAAAAAAAACCCCCAAAACCTAAAAGTTCAAATCATCCCCCTTTCGCCCCATTGAAAATGAAAGGGGTAAAAAAAATACACACATATTTGGTATCGCCCGATCTATCAAAATATAAAATCAATTAATCTGACCAGTAAACGGCGTAGCGGCAAAAAAATTCCAAACGCCAAAATTACGTTTTTTGGTCGCCGCATGTTTTGTGCAAAATGCAATAACAGGCGATCAATATGTAATATCTGTGCAAAAATGGTACCATTAGAAACGTCAGATCGAAACACAAAAAATAAGCAGTCACTGAGCCATAGATCCCAAAAAATGAGAACGCTACGGGTTTCAAAAAAATGGCGTAAAACATGTGCCACTTTTATTGGACAAATTTGTGGGGGGTTTTAACCCCTTAGATACAAGTAAACCTATACATGTTTGGTGTCTACAAACTCGCACCGACCTAAGGCATCACAAGGACACATCAGTTTTACCAGATAGTGAACACTGTGAATAAAATATCCAAAAAACATTTGTTCGATCACACTTTTTTTTGCAATTTTTCCACACTTGAAATTTTTTTGCTGTTTTCCAGTACACTATATGGTAAAACTTATGGTTTCATTTAAAAGTACAACTTGTCCCCCAAAAAACAAGCCCTCATATGGCAAAATTGACGGAAAAATAAAAATGGTAACGGCTCTCGGAAGAAGGGGAGCAAAAAACAAAAACACAAAAATGCAAAAACGGAAAGTGCCTCGGGGTTGAAGGGGTTAAAATGTTTCAACCCCAGATTTCCAATTTACACAAAGGGAATTGGTAAAAAAAAGGCCTCATAAAAGGTGTTACACAATTTCTCCTGAAAGTGGCAATACCCCACATGTGACTGTACAGTACTGTTTGGCCACACCACAGGGCTCGAGAGAGAATTAGCGCCATTTGATTTTTGAAGCACAGATTTTCTTAGAATAGTTTGTGGACTCCATTTGCAGAGCCCCTAAGTGTCAGAACAGAAGAAACCTCCTTAAGTGACCACATTTTGGAAATTACACACCTCTGTGAATTCATCTATGGGTTTAGTGACGATTTAGTCTCAAGAAAACACCCATGGTTTCAAACGCAGTGAATATTGCAAAATTAAAAATTGCAAATAAGCCCTTGTCGTGCCCAGTACATTGCAGTGCTCGTACATTGTTTCCAGCTCGTGTTTCTGGAAACCTGCACCCCATAAATTAAGTGTGCTCTCCTCACTACAACAATGACAAATATTTGGACTAACTGTGGTTTATTCTTTGCATCAGTGTGGTTACAGAGACACCAGATTTATAAATTTTATGTTTGGCTGCTATTAGACACTTTTTTTTTACAAATGAAAAATTAGCATCAACATATATTGAGCTCAATAGTTTTTCTAGATATCTGCCGACAGAGCTATGAGGTCTTGTTTTTTGCGGAATGAGTTGACGTTTCCATTTGTACTATTTTCTGGCATATATCATTTTTGGATCGTTTTATATTCTCATTTTTAGGAGGTAGAATGAGCATGAAACAGCAATTCAGGAATAGTTTTGATGACCTCCGGGTCACACGACAATACCCAGCTCCCCTGTGATCGTGTCACGGGGAGCCAGAGAGGTAAGAGAAGGAGCGCACTTTTTCTCTCCAACTTCTATGTGCCGCGATTGCGATTGATCGTGGCCATTAGAAGATAGCAAAGGCTTATCCAATCGGGTCTCCGGTCAAAACTACTGTTCTGCTCCGGAAACAAGGTGATTGCGGCACAAAGGTGCTCACGATCCCCTCCCTGATGACGGACCATAATTAAATGTCAGCACTGTACAAAGCCTAGCAAGCACTGATGCGGACGGGAATAGGTTAAGCTGCAGATATACATAATATAAAAATGTTAAGTATTTTATATACATGCTTAGTATATTTGTGTATTATTTAGATAATTGCTTTTCAATAATTTTTTAATAACCATTTAGTGCTGTAAATTGTTGTTTTTTTTTCCTCTTGTTGATGTGTGACGTTACAAGAAAAAATATTATAGTCAAGTAACATTGTCAATAAAAATGATTTAAAAAAAATAAGAAAATTTCTATTTCTCTGTGTGAGTTCTCTGATGTCTAGTAAGATTTGCTTTCCGACTAAAATATTTCCCACATTCAAAACATGAAAATGGCTTCTCCCCAGTGTGATGTCTCTGATGGGTAACAAGTTTGGATTTCTCACTATAACTATTCCCACATTCAGAACAAGAATACGGCTTCACTCCTGTGTGCAGCCTCTGATGTATAACAAGATTTGTTTTTTGATTATAACATTTCCCACATTCTGAACATAAAAATGGCTTCTCCCCTGTGTGAATTTTATAATGTGCAACCAAATATACTTCCTTTTTAAAAAATTTCCCACATTCAGAACATGAAAATGGCTTGTCACAAGTGTGAGTTTGCTGATGTCTAACTAGATCTGATTTCTCACAAAAACATTTCCCACATTCTGAACATGAAAATAGCTTCTCCCCTGTGTGAGTTTTCTGATGTCGAACAAGATGAGTTTTCTGATTAAAACATTTCCCACATTCTGAACATGAATATTGCTTTTCCCCAGTGTGAGTTCGCTGATGTCTAACTAGATCTGATTTCTCACTAAAACTTTTCCCACATTCTGAACATAAAAATGGCTTCTCCCCTGTGTGAGTTTTATAATGTGCAATCAAATATTCTTTCATTTTAAACAATTTCCCACATTCAGAACAAGAAAATGGCTTGTCACAAGCGTGAGTTCGCTGATGTCTAACAATATCTGAATTCTCACTAAAACATTTCCCACATTCTAAACATGAAAATGGCTTCTCCCCTGTGTGAGTTTTCTGATGACTAACAAGATGTATTTTCTGATTAAAACATTTCCCACATTCTGAACATGAAAATGGCTTCTCCCCTGTGTGAGTTTTCTGATGTCGAACAAGATGAGTTTTCTGATTAAAACATTTCCCACATTCTGAACATGAATATTGCTTTTCCCCAGTGTGAGTTCGCTGATGTCTAACTAGATCTGATTTCTCACTAAAACTTTTCCCACATTCAGAACATAAAAATGGCTTCTCCCCTGTGTGAGTTTTATAATGTGCAATCAAATATTCTTTCATTTTAAACAATTTCCCACATTCAGAACAAGAAAATGGCTTCTCTGTGTGAGTTTTCTGATGACTAACAAGATGTGTTTTCTGATTAAAACATTTCCCACACTGTGAACATGAAAATGGCTTCTCCCCTGTGTGAGTTTTCTGATGTCTAACAAGATTTGTTTTCGAAATAAAGTATTTTCCACATTCTGAACATGAAAATGGATTTTCACCAGAGTGAATTCTTTGATGTGTAACAAGTTTCGATTTCTTGCTATAACGTTTCCCACATTCTGAACAAGAATACGGCTTCTCCCCTGTGTGCAGCCTGTGATGTATAACAAGATTTGTTCTCCGAGTAAAACATTTCCCACATTCAGAACATGAAAATGGCTTCTTTCCTGTGTGACTTCTTTGATGTGTAACAAGACGTGATTTTTTTGTAAAACATTCCCCACATTCTGCACATAAAAATGGTTTCTCCTGTATGAGAGCTATTTCATATTCATCAGCCTTTTGGTGACTTTTATTCTGTGTATCAATCTTTGAAGAAGCAGAAGAAAGGACCTGTTGAAAAGGATCAGTTGATAGCTTTCCTCTGAGAAGGACTGGAGGTCCTGGTATAACGCCACGGACTTCACATGCATCTAGTGTAATACTATCATCTCCTGTAACATCTGAATATATCAGATGTCCATCTGAGCTCCTGGCACAGTCATCTGCTGAGAATAAAATAGATTTTATTTCAGTAGGATTGTCTTCAAAGTATATTAAGCTCACTATATTATTTTGTAACACTTCCATATAAATGAATGTTCAATTCAATTATCACCTAACACAGGTGACCAAAAAGCAAAGACTAACATACTATGATTGTAAGCCACCTAGTTGTGTGCTTTCAATTTTTTACTAATGTTGAAAAAAAAAACTGTTAACAAGACTAGGATTTTGTATTTCTTTACATAGTTGTAAGAAAAGGATATAAGAAAGCAGAACAAGTCCTTTATAATTTTTTGTATCAGTAATAGTCCTTTACTGATCATTTTTGTTTTGGTTCTTTCGTAGATGGATTGAAGGAAACCTACTCCTCAGTACGAAAATATAAAAAAATCACTAAGAAGTATGCGACCAATATATTGTAGTCAATAAATTTGGTGTAATTGAGTTTAATTGTGACTTCTATTCATTTTGTGGTCACTACTCACCTGACCGGTTGGTTATCTGTAGGAATCTCCTCTTTACACCGCTCATCACCCCTCACATAAGTCTCTGTAGTATTAACATGGGTCAGATCTTCACCCTGAAACAGATATTGTAAAAGTCACAGACACATGAAAACGTAGTATGACAACCAAAACTGATGTGTTAGCTGTAGTTATCAGAGAGCTGCAGGTCTCCTCTATAATCCAACCTGTTGACTCCTAATTCTAACCAGCAGTCTCTATAACCAGAATATTGTGAGAAGATCCAGACATCTAATGTTTATTATCAGCGTTATTCTCTCATCGCCACCAAGTATAAACCATACACTGAATGGCCCCATTATTAGACATCCATCTAGTAGCATGAAGGGTTTTATTTGGCCTTCAGACCCTCAGTAATTCTTTGCGTCATAGATTGCACTATGAAGAAATACATAATGAAGAATATTAGCCCACGACGTCAGGATTGCTCTTTTGCCCAATGAAATGTAGTTTTCCTATTCAGACAAGAATTGGTACTGTGGTTATAGCCCATCTGCGGATGATCAACGAGTGTAGACACAAAGACTGACGGCACTCCTTAACATGCTGTGTGAACAGGTGCAGAACTGAACATGACATATAATGACAAAAAAAAGACAGTTGCACTCTGAAATGATAAAGCATGCAAACCATGAATGCAAGAATATAGACATGCATTACTGCTAAAGGAAAAACTTGAGATATGTAACATACAAAATGGCCATTTCCATATCTGCCCAGTAGCCATATGAAGGCACCTCTCATTAAACTGGGTACCTACACTGAACTGAAGCCTCTCTCTGGGTTTAAAAACCTCGATGTGTATGGACGAGCAGGAACCTGCTATAGAGAATATCTTTTTGTCTAGGTTATGGGGGGGGTCATGCCTGCTGACCTGTGCACCCCTCCCCTATTAGCCACAGGTGATTTGATTCCCTATACCAGGGACCTACTTACCCTTATATATGGAGGTTTTTAAACCCAGTGAGAGTCTTCAGTTCAGTGTACATTCCCAGTATTATGAGATTGCCTTGATGTGTCTTCTAAGCAGATATAGAAATGGACATTTGCGTATGCTAAATATCTCACTTTTTCATTAGATTTCCTTTAGCAGTAAAGCATGTTTGTATTCTTACATTCATGGTTTGCATGCTTTAGAATTTTATTTTTTTTTCAAAAAGGTTTATTGAAAAAGAGAAAATATCATACAAAATCAAGTATAAGTAATTCTGTAACATAGTGGCATATTTTCAGTTTGTGCATGAGTACTTCCACATAATCGAGGAAATAAAAACAAATCGCAATAAGAGATCAAATACACACAATCTCCACGTGGATTTTGGTAATGAGTCAATGAACATAAGAACGTTGATTTCTGAAGCACTAAATTTAGATTCATAAAAAAACTGGAAAGAGAAAAGAATGTTAAGAAAAAGCAAAGAAGAATTCAAATGAGAGAAAAGACAGATCAGAAAAAGAAAGAGAAGAGAAGGGGGGACAGAAGGGGGGGCAGGGAAGGAGGGACTTGGGGTCTCCCTTGGAACACAACCGGTTTAAGGAGGTCTACACTCCACCTATCAGCACGAACCGAGCAAAAATTAAGCGATTGGTTCCTAAGAGGAAAGGATGACCTCGAAATCAGCGGATTCTCTAAATAGAAGCCACGGCGTCCAACAGCTGAAAAACTTGCTCAGCTGGAGCTCAGAGTGGGAGGATAGTTTCTCCATCCTGCAAATATGGTCCATGTCCGCCAACCACTCCAGAATCGTCGGGGTTACGCCCAACTTCCACTTTCTCGGGATGATTGCTCTGGTCGCGGCAACAAAATAACGGAGAAGACCTTGCTTTATCTTTTTGAGAGCTCTGGGAATCATGGACAAGAGACCGATCTGTGGAGAGCATGTGATTGTCAGCCCTGTTATGTGGTTATGAATTTGGAAAACTTTATGCCACAATTCCTGAATTATCGGGCAGGACCACCAGATATGTAGCATGGATCCCTCAGCAGCATTACATCTCCAACAAGTGTCAGGGACGGTCGGGAAGATTTTGTGTAGCTCCTTCGGACACCTATACCAACGGGAAATGATCTTAAAGTTTTTTTCCTGCACTTTACAAGGCAAGGGAAGCCTATGTACACACATATAAGCTTTTGCCCAATCCAGGTCAGAGGAAGCACTCCCCAGATCTTTCTCCCAGGATTTCATATACCAGACTGGATTCGAATCGATTGGGGTCAATCAAATGGAGTAAACCTGGGAAATTACGTGGGATGGAGATTCTAGTTGGATCAAAAGGGATTCAAAGTTGGTACAGACCCTGGGAGGTCGGAAGCTGAGTGAGCAGAGGAGATGAACGATTGCAACTGCAAATACATAAACCACTGGATTTGTTGATCAGGGAAGGCGGCTCGGAAATGCTATAAGGTTGGCAGAGAAGGCGCTCCTAATAGGGTATCGCCAACCCTAGGCCTCTGGGAAGAAGACCAGATCATAAACCTGTCCACACCAACAGCCGGCGGGAAGTCGGGATCAAAAAGTGGTGTCAGGGGGCCCCATGCTTCAGACAGATTAAAATGAGCATTAGTTCTGTCCCAAATGATGAGTAGGTCCCTTGTCAGAGGGAAGTTCAAAATGCTCTTAGGTCTTCTATGTTTCGCGATCCAGGGCAAGGAGGTCAAGGTCCAATTTAAAAGATTAGCTTCAATATCCACCCACTGCTTCGTCTCGGCCCCATGAAACCAATCTACTACTCTGGTGAGGATAGCTGATGTATGATATAAGCGAAAATCTGGAAGTCCTGTGGAAATCTGGAAGCCCCTTTTGTCTTACGTCTCGTCAAGTATTTAAAGGCCAGTCGGGGTTTACTTTTTTTCCATACAAAAGCTGTCGTGATCCGTTGAAGATGGGCAAAGAAGAATCTGGGTACGGCTATAGGAACTGCTTGAAAAAGGAAAAGGAGGTTGGGGAGGACATCCATTTTTAAAACGTTGATACGTCCAAACCAGGACAGAGCCCGCAAATTGTAAGCTTGAAGATCGGCGTCAATGCGCTGCAGTAGTGGTTTATAGTTCAAATTAAATAGATGTGAAGGGTCTGGCGTTAGATAAGTCCCTAGATATTTCAGAGCAGTGGCACACCATTTAAAGAGAAAGGCTTCTTGCAGAGAGGATTTATGTTTAGCGGGAAGGGTGATATTTAGGATTTCCGATTTAGAGGTATTAACCTTGAAATTACTAACCACGGCATACCGCTCAAACTCCTTCAGGATAGATGGGAGAGATGTTTCAGGGTTCACGATGTAGCGGAGGAGGTCATCAGCATATAGGGCCAGTTTGAGTTTTTTTACCTATGCAGATCCCATGAATATCAGGGTTTTTCCTGATGGCTATGGCTAGATGTTCCATGACCAATGCATACAGAAGGGGGGACAGAGGACATCCTTGTTGAGTCCCATTTCTGATATTGAATGAGTTGGAAAAAATTCCATTACACCGAATCTTGGCTGTAGGGAGAGTATACAATGCTAGACCCTTTTCTCTAAAGCTTGGACCGAAACCTGCCCGCTCAAGCACACGCCCAAGGAATGGCCAACTGACCCTATCAAAGGCCTTCTCTGCATCTACTGACAACAAACAGGCTGGTGTCTTTAGCTTCAACATTTGGGAGATAACAAGGATCGATTTAATAGTATTGTCTCTAGCCTCTCTGCCAGGTAAGAAAGCCTACCTGGTCATTGTGTATCAATAGCGGCAGAGAAGGACTCAGTCTGTTAGCCAGAAGTTTAGCAAACAGCTTCACGTCCACATTTATTAGCGATATAGGGCGATAGCTTGAGCAGAGCAAGGGGTCGCTTTAGAATTTAAGGATGCAACTGTATTTTTCTTTTTGTGACCAACGATTGTATTCAGACACGTTGGTTAGATACCAGTGCTATATTCAGATGCAATTCCCGATTTTTTCTACAACTAGTTGTCTATGTTTTCAAGATGCTCTTTGGATGTTTTTAGTCCATCACAACTTTCTCCTATACCGTAGATACCATTACATGTCAAAACCCCAGGAGCAGAGGTCACACTTAAAAATTTTAGAGTGGCTATAAAGATTAAAGTTATGTATCACCCTGCACCAGGGAAACCATACCAGGAACCACACATTTCAGTGGAATACAATCTCAACGCAGTCGACAACTTCAACAACGGCCAATGCCACATTCGGGAGAGTACGTAGGAATGTTTGGGAGTAGATGAGACTCAGCATTACCACTAGGCTGAAGATCTACAGCGTGGTGGTCCTTACCTAGACTATATACAGTCGGCAGGTGTCATGCTTGGTATGTGGAAGTACCACGCGTATGGCGACAGGGAATTTAAACCCTCTGTCTAGAGAAGGGTGAGATGGTGACCCCTGAACAAACCTTCCGCTGTCCCCTGGCTCCCCTGACCACCCTAGATAGGTTCTGCCCCTATACACTGAGCAGGATACTTAGCCCTGGCTGATTCTGAACTGGGCCCTGGATAAAGAACGAATGGGATGAGCGCTTAGTCAACCTTACTAAGTTCTAAGGAAGACACAGGGAGTACAAACAGGGGGAAGTGAGCAAATAACTTGTCTCCAAGAAGACTCTGGGAGAGAAACAGCATCAAAATAACAATGTTATGTATCCAAGACCTTGCATCCTATACAATCTTTGTATGCAAGCTGACTTGCATAATCCAATATAATGGCAGTGTGTGGAGGAAAGGCAATTCCGGCAGCTAAATAGGAAAGGGTTCTTTATAGTTAGAGCAGTCAGATTGTGGATTGCCCTACTACAAAAAGGTAGTAATGGCAATCTCTATAACATCTTTTAAAAAGGGCTGGATGATTTCCTCAGTACGCACAACATTGTCGGTTATAGATGATTTAATGACAAAAATGTATAATTGGATCCTCCCACTCTGAGCTCCAACTGAGCAAGTTTTTCAGCTCTTGGACGCCATGGCTTCTATTTTGAGAATGGATCACCCTCCCCCAGCTCCAGCAGCTCTGATTGGAGAGACCGGCCTGGTGACCGATCTCTCCAATCACCGTGGACCTGGGGCCGGAGACCGCCCCCGTCAGCTTCACTTGTCGGTCCTGCAGAGCAGCACGCCAGCACAGTGAGTGTATACAGTGCAATGGCAGGGCGACAAGCTCTGGTTCCATGCTGTTATGTGACCGGAGCATGGGACCCGGAAGTTGCCGCGCTGCCATTGTACTGTATGAAACCGGCGAAAAGCCTCCCGATCTGCCGCCGCCCTCCTTCATCTGCCACCGTTCTCCCCGATCGGCTGCCCGCACCCCCCTCCTCGTGATCGGCTGCCCGCTTCCCCCTCCTCGTGATCGGCTGCCCGCCCCCTCCCGTCACCCCCGTGATGTGCGCTCCCTCCCCTGTCACCCCCATGATGTGCGCTCCCACACCTGTCACCCCCGTGATGTGCGCTCCCACACCTGTCACCCCCGTGATGTGCGCTCCCACACCTGTCACCCCCGTGATGTGCGCTCCCTCCCCTGTCACCCCCGTGATGTGCGCTCCCTCCCCTGTCACCCCCGTGATGTGCGCTCCCTCCCCTGTCACCCCCGTGATGTGCGCTCCCTCCCGTCACCCCCGTGATGTGCGCTCCCTCCCCTGTCACCCCCGTGATGTGCGCTCCCTCACCTGTCACCCCCGTGATGTGCGCTCCCTCACCTGTCACCCCCGTGATGTGCGCTCCCTCACCTGTCACCCCCGTGATGTGCGCTCCCTCACCTGTCACCCCCATGATGTGCGCTCCCTCACCTGTCACCCCCGTGATGTGCGCTCCCTCACCTGTCACCCCCGTGATCTGCTGCCCACTCTCCGCTCACCTGTCCATCCTGTAAGGTAACTATCCCCAATCTCACCTCCTACTCCCACTCCCCTTACCCCACATCTCCCTATCCTCCGCCGCTCCTGTATCCACTGCGCCCTCTCCCATCCGCCGCCACCCTATCCGAGCCGCCGCCGTCTCACATTCATAGATGCTCCCTTTTTATGCCGCTGCCCCCCCATCTGCCGCTGTTCTGATCTATCCTGTAAGTATTGATCGTGGCTCTTTTTTAACTATCCGCAATCGCATCTCCCACTCCCACCCCCTCCTCCCCCACCTGCTTGCCGCCAAGTGCTGATCAGGTACGTAATTGTTGCTCGAGTTTTTGCTTTTTTTTGTGCACCCCAAATTAAAAAAAAAAGACAAAACTTGAACAATTAGGTACCTGATCAGCAATCGTCCTACAGACGTACTCGACTTTGGACAGGACTTTTTTTCCATCCCACCTAGTCCCCCCCCTTTTTGCAGAACATCCGTACGTGACCCCTGATTATTTTTTTTATGCCATGGGGGTCTAGTTTCCAAAATGGGGTCACATGTGGGGGAGCTCCACTGTTTCGGCACCTCAGGGGGGTCTCCAAACACAACATGGAATACGCTAATTCTCCCAGACAATTTTGCAAATGAAAAGTCAAATGACGCTCCTTGCATTCCGACCCCTGCTGTGTACCCAAACATTTGATTTCTACCACATATGAGGTATCTGTGTACTCAGCAGAAATTGCACCATACATTTTAAGATGCAATCTTTCCTGATACCCTTGTGAAAAAAAAAAGCTACCTGGTTGAAGTAACAATTTCGTGGTAAATTTTTTTTTTATTATTTTCACGGCTCAACGTTATTAATTTTTGTGAAGTCTCCAGAGGTTCAAAGTGCTCAATAAACATCTAGATAAATTCCATGAGGGGTCTAGTTTCCAAAATGGGGTGACATGTGGGGGAGCTCCACTGTTTGGCACCTCAATGTAGAACTGGTGGAGGAAGGTTGAACTAGATGGACCTAGGTCTTTTTTCAACCTAAGTAACTATGTAACTATGTAAGGGGCTCTCCAAACGCAACATGGTGCGGCTAACGATTTCAGCTAATTTTCTGTTCAAAAAGTGAAATGACGCTCCTTCCCTTCCAAGTCCTGCCGTGCGCCCAAACAGTGGTTTTTTTGCCACATATGAGGTATCTGCGTGCTCAGAAGAAATTGCCCAACAAATTTTGGGGGTTCATTTAATCCTGCTACCCTTGTGAATATGCAATATTTGAAGCTAAATTAACATTTTTGTAGCAAAATGTTCATTTTTTCCTTCCACATTGCTTTAGTTACTGTAAAGCACCTGAAGGGTTAATAACCTTCTTGAATGTGGTTTTGAGTAGCCTGAGGGGTGCCGTTTTTGGAATGGTGTCACTTTTGGGTGTTTTGTGTCACGTAGACTTTTCAAAATCGCTTCAAATATGATGTGGTCCCTAAAAAAAGTGGCTTTGTAAATTTTGTTGTAAAAATGAGAAATTGTTCATAAACTTTGAACCCCTATAACTTCCTTAATTTTTTTTTTTCCCAAAATTGTTCTGATGTAAAGTAGATATGTGGGAAATGTTATTTATAAATTTTGTGTCATATGTCTCGTTGGTTTTAGAGCATAAAAATTAAAAGTTTGAAAATTACAAAATTTTCGTGAAATTTCCGTTTTTTTCACAAAGAAACGCAAAAAATATCGGCCTAAATTTACCACTAACATGAAGCCCAATATGTCACAAAAAAAACAATCTCTGAATCACCGGGATCCGTTGAAGTGTTCCAGAGTTATAACCTCAAAGTGACACTGGTCAAAATTGCAAAAAGTGGCCTGGTCTTTAGGGCCAAAATAGGCTTGGGGCTGAAGGGGTTAAGCACCATTTACTTGGGCCTGTTC
Source organism: Anomaloglossus baeobatrachus (assembly GCF_048569485.1). Lineage (NCBI taxonomy): Eukaryota > Metazoa > Chordata > Amphibia > Anura > Aromobatidae > Anomaloglossus > Anomaloglossus baeobatrachus. The sequence continues at coordinate 519,093,648 of NC_134357.1, forward strand.
CGCTTTTATTTATGGACCCTGGTCTGGCATTGTGAGGGTTAGTTCTGACATTGTCCTAGTGTATGTGGCGTTTGCTGCACATGCTGGGACCTGGGCTACCATTATTCGCGGTTGCCTCTCCTTGCAAACGTGGAAACGGTTTCTGAAATGTTAAAAGGTAAATGTGTTGCTTTAATATGATTCTAATGAATTTTTGGGGCCGCTTGGCACAATGGAAATATGAAATATTGAGTAGGACCCCCCTATTGAGATTTGCCGTGGCATGGCAGGGTGGATCAAAAGGTTGTTACATTTTTTGCTAAAAATCTCATTTTTGCATTGCAGTACAGTTGGAATTATTTGTGAATTTACACTATTTTTCACATGCCATTTTTCAAGCAGTGCTGGCTCCCCCTCCTTCTGATGAAAATATGCCACTATGATATAGAGTTACTTATACTTGATTTTTTTATGATATTTTCTCTTTTTCAATAAACATTTTTGAAAGAAAAAAATTGTATAATTGGTGGAAAGAGACTGAACCTCTTATCTATCCAAAAATTGTATGAATAAAAACATTATCTTTCCCTGCAATAAGTATGCTTGCACACAGATCCTTCGATCGAAAAATGAAAACGTTACTACATACTGTATATACTGCAAAACATGTCAAATTAAATATATAGGTTCTACAATAAGGAAAACAAAAAAAACGGATAACGGAACATATTACTAATATTAAAAATAAAAATTCTGGATATTCTGGATATTCAGGTGCATGCAAACACTTTGTGGAGAAACATAAGGCTACATGTGCACGCTGCGTTTTTTGCTGCGTTTTTGGATCCAGTTTTGTTGTCAGAACTTTCTGACATTTGACTTCCCAGCAAAGTCTATGAGAAGTCAGATTTGCTGTGCGCACATTGCAGTTTGTCAGCGTTTTATTTGTCAAACGTTTGTGACAAAAAAATTGCAGCAGGTTCATTCTTCCTGCGTTTTTATCAACATTTGTCACAAAAACGCATGTTGTGAAAAACGCACCGAAAACGCAGCAAAAACGCACCTACAATTACAAGCATTTTTTGTGACATTTCCAGGCTCTCTCTGACAACGTGCAGTTTTAGCTGCAGTTTGTGAACACAAAAAGATGCAGCGTGCGCATGTAGCCTTAAAGGGAACCTGTCATCAGAAATTTGGCTTTCAACCTAAATGTTTCCCCCTCTGCAGCTCCTGGGCTGCATTCTAGTAAGGTTTCTGTACTTTTTGGGCCCCCTTTTAAACCAAAATAAATACTTTATAAAGCTATACCTTTTGGTATGAAAATCTTGTAAATTCTCCATGGGGGCGGACCGTCTGTGTCCGTTGCTGTCCCTTACGCCGTCCCCCCCATGCTCCAAATCATCCCTCAGGATGCCGCCCACTGCGCCCGAGGTCCCGTGCACGCCAGGACACCTGGTGACGTGGTCGCAGGCACGAGAGTATGGGCAGTAGAGATGAGCGAACCGGTCCCGGTTCGGCTCGAGGCGGTTCGCCGAACGGGGGGTCTGGCTCGAGTTCGGCTCGTCGAACGTTCGACGAACCGAACTCGAGCCCATAGGAAACAATGGCAGGCAATCACAAACACAGTAAAACACCTAGAAAACACCCTCAAAGGTGTCCAAAAGGTGACAAACAACTCACAACACAACACAAACACATGGGAAAGTGACAAGGACATGTACTCATGCGAAAACAAAACAGCTGGACAAGGAAAAAGAGGAGGACACACAGATATAGGCATGGCACGCCCTTCTAAAGTCATGTAAAACACCGCAAGGTGACTCCAAGCGGAGTCTCCCTTTTTTCCAAAAATTGGGCCCCACACACCCACCCCTTCAGTGGCAGCAGTTGTGCCCCAGTTGTACACTTCACAGCTAGATTTGCATCAAGCACATTCAAAAATACGCCATTCTTATCCGTCCCCAGGATGACACCGGGGTAGGTAGCAAAGTCTTTCCTGATCCCAGCTCTGTTCATCTTGGCTTCTTTTAAAAACACAGCAAGCAAGGGTTACTCCAAGCGGAGTCTCCCTTTTTTCCAAAAATTGGGCCACACAGACACCCACCCCATCAGTGGCAGCACTTGGGCCCTAGTTGCAAACAGGATGTTTTGATTTGCATCAAGCACATTCAAAAATACGCTATTCTTAGCCGTCCCCAGGATGACACTGGGGTAGGTAGCAAAGTCTTTGCTGACCCATGACTTGTTCATCTTGGCTTCTTTTAAAAACAATGTAAGCAAGGGTTACTCCAAGCGGAGTCTCCCCTTTTTTCCAAAAATTGGGCCCCACACACACCCACCCATTCAGTGGCAGCAGTTGTGCCCCAGTTGTACACTTCACAGCTAGATTTGCATCAAGCACATTCAAAAATACGCCATTCTTATCCGTCCCCAGGATGACACCGGGGTAGGTAGCAAAGTCTTTCCTGATCCCAGCTCTGTTCATCTTGGCTTCTTTTAAAAACACAGCAAGCAAGGGTTACTCCAAGCGGAGTCTCCCTTTTTTCCAAAAATTGGGCCACACAGACACCCACCACATCAGTGGCAGCACTTGGGCCCTAGTTGCAAACAGGATGTTTTGATTTGCATCAAGCACATTCAAAAATACGCTATTCTTAGCCGTCCCCAGGATGACACCGGGGTAGGTAGCAAAGTCTTTCCTGATCCCAGCTCTGTTCATCTTGGCTTCTTTTAAAAACACAGCAAGCAAGGGTTACTCCAAGCGGAGTCTCCCTTTTTTCCAAAAATTGGGCCACACAGACACCCACCCCATCAGTGGCAGCACTTGGGCCCTAGTTGCAAACAGGATGTTTTGATTTGCATCAAGCACATTCAAAAATACGCTATTCTTATCCGTCCCCAGGATGACACCGGGGTAGGTAGCAAAGTCTTTCCTGATCCCAGCTCTGTTCATCTTGGCTTCTTTTAAAAACACAGCAAGCAAGGGTTACTCCAAGCGGAGTCTCCCTTTTTTCCAAAAATTGGGCCACACAGACACCCACCCCATCAGTGGCAGCACTTGGGCCCTAGTTGCAAACAGGATGTTTTGATTTGCATCAAGCACATTCAAAAATACGCTATTCTTAGCCGTCCCCAGGATGACACTGGGGTAGGTAGCAAAGTCTTTGCTGACCCATGACTTGTTCATCTTGGCTTCTTTTAAAAACAATGTAAGCAAGGGTTACTCCAAGCGGAGTCTCCCCTTTTTTCCAAAAATTGGGCCCCACACACACCCACCCATTCAGTGGCAGCAGTTGTGCCCCAGTTGTACACTTCACAGCTAGATTTGCATCAAGCACATTCAAAAATACGCCATTCTTATCCGTCCCCAGGATGACACCGGGGTAGGTAGCAAAGTCTTTCCTGATCCCAGCTCTGTTCATCTTGGCTTCTTTTAAAAACACAGCAAGCAAGGGTTACTCCAAGCGGAGTCTCCCTTTTTTCCAAAAATTGGGCCACACAGACACCCACCCCATCAGTGGCAGCACTTCGGCCCTAGTTGCAAACAGGATGTTTTGATTTGCATCAAGCACATTCAAAAATACGCTATTCTTAGCCGTCCCCAGGATGACACCGGGGTAGGTAGCAAAGTCTTTCCTGATCCCAGCTCTGTTCATCTTGGCTTCTTTTAAAAACACAGCAAGCAAGGGTTACTCCAAGCGGAGTCTCCCTTTTTTCCAAAAATTGGGCCACACAGACACCCACCCCATCAGTGGCAGCACTTGGGCCCTAGTTGCAAACAGGATGTTTTGATTTGCATCAAGCACATTCAAAAATACGCTATTCTTAGCCGTCCCCAGGATGACACTGGGGTAGGTAGCAAAGTCTTTGCTGACCCATGACTTGTTCATCTTGGCTTCTTTTAAAAACAATGTAAGCAAGGGTTACTCCAAGCGGAGTCTCCCCTTTTTTCCAAAAATTGGGCCCCACACACACCCACCCATTCAGTGGCAGCAGTTGTGCCCCAGTTGTACACTTCACAGCTAGATTTGCATCAAGCACATTCAAAAATACGCCATTCTTATCCGTCCCCAGGATGACACCGGGGTAGGTAGCAAAGTCTTTCCTGATCCCAGCTCTGTTCATCTTGGCTTCTTTTAAAAACACAGCAAGCAAGGGTTACTCCAAGCGGAGTCTCCCTTTTTTCCAAAAATTGGGCCACACAGACACCCACCCCATCAGTGGCAGCACTTCGGCCCTAGTTGCAAACAGGATGTTTTGATTTGCATCAAGCACATTCAAAAATACGCTATTCTTAGCCGTCCCCAGGATGACACCGGGGTAGGTAGCAAAGTCTTTCCTGATCCCAGCTCTGTTCATCTTGGCTTCTTTTAAAAACACAGCAAGCAAGGGTTACTCCAAGCGGAGTCTCCCTTTTTTCCAAAAATTGGGCCACACAGACACCCACCCCATCAGTGGCAGCACTTGGGCCCTAGTTGCAAACAGGATGTTTTGATTTGCATCAAGCACATTCAAAAATACGCTATTCTTAGCCGTCCCCAGGATGACACCGGGGTAGGTAGCAAAGTCTTTCCTGATCCCAGCTCTGTTCATCTTGGCTTCTTTTAAAAACACAGCAAGCAAGGGTTACTCCAAGCGGAGTCTCCCTTTTTTCCAAAAATTGGGCCACACAGACACCCACCACATCAGTGGCAGCACTTGGGCCCTAGTTGCAAACAGGATGTTTTGATTTGCATCAAGCACATTCCAAATCCACAAGCATTTACTCTCCCCAGGATGACACAGGGGTAGTAAATTCCTTCTGGATCCATGACTTGTTCATTTTGATGAACGTCAGTCTGTCCACATTGTCACTGGACAGACGCGTGCGCTTATCTGTCAGCACACACCCAGCAGCACTGAATACACGTTCAGAGACAACGCTGGCAGCTGGACACGACAAAATCTCCAAGGCGTAACTGGAGAGCTCTGGCCATTTTTCTATGTTTGAAGCCCAAAAGGAGCAAGGCTCCAGTTGCACAGTCATGGCATCGATGTTCATTTGGAGATACTCCTGTATCATCCTCTCCAGCCGTTGAGTATGTGTCAGACTTGTTGTCTCTGGTGGCCTTGCAAAAGAGGGTCTAAAAAAATTATGAAAAGATTCCATAAAATTGCTGTTACCGGCACCAGAAAAGGTCCTACTGGTACGGGTAGACTGTTGAAGATGACGAGACCGTCCCATGTTTGTCAAGTTACAACTGGGAGATTCACTCCCTGCACCTGCACGGTTGTTTGGTGGAAAAGCCGAGCTAAGATCTAGTAACAGCTTCTGCTGATACTCCTGCATACGTGCGTCCCTTTCTATGGCTGGAATTATGTCACAAAATTTGGACTTGTACCGGGGATCTAATAGTGTGGCAATCCAGTAGTCATCATCACTTCTAATTTTGACAATACGACTGTCATGTTGGAGGTAGTGCAACAAAAAGGCACTCATGTGTCTTGCGCAGCCATGCGGACCAAGTCCATGCTGTGTTTGTGGCATAGAGGTGCTACCCGTTCTTTCTTCCTCTGACATCTGACCCCAACCTCTTTCAACTGAAATTTGACCAAGGTCTCCCTCATCCGCTGAGTCTTCCATGTCCATGGACAGTTCGTCCTCCATTTCTTCATGTTCTCCTGCACCTTGCTCAACATTTCGCCTGCTACTATGCGCCCTTGTCGATCCCTGTCCCCCATGGTCCCATGCCTGCTGCGTTGGTGATGATGAACGTCTGGACCTTCGTGATGTTGTTGTCCCTTGCGCATATGAATCCTCCTGTAGTTCCTCCCCTTCATGTTGTCCCACCCCCTGACTCCGAATAGTGTTTAGCGTGTGCTCCAGCATGTAAATGACTGGAATCGTCATGCTGATAATGGCATTGTCAGAGCTAAACATATTCGTCGCCATGTCGAAACTGTGCAGAAGGGTGCATAGGTCCTTGATCTGAGACCACTCCATCAGGGTGATCTGCCCCACCTCTGCATCTCGTTGGCCCAGGCTATACGTCATGACGTATTGCACCAGGGCTCTGCGGTGCTGCCACAGTCGCTGTAACATGTGGAGAGTTGAATTCCAGCGTGTCGCCACATCGCATTTCAGGCGATGAACCGGCAGGCCGAAAGACTTCTGGAGCGATGCAAGTCGCTCTGCTGCGGCGCTTGAACGGCGGAAGTGAGCTGACAGTTTTCGTGCCCTGTTCAGAAGGCCATCTAGGCCGGGATAGTGTGTTAAAAATTGCTGCACGACAAGGTTCAACACGTGAGCCATACAAGGTACGTGTGTCACCTTGCCCAGGCGAAGTGCCGCACCCAGGTTTGCAGCATTGTCGCACACGGCCTTACCAGGCTGCAGTTTGAGTGGAGACAACCATTTATTAAACTCGGACCGCAAAGCTGACCACAACTCCTCAGCTGTGTGACTCTTATTACCAAGACATGTCAAGCTAAAGACCGCCTGATGCCGTTGCGCTCTGCTGCCAGCATAGTAATGAGGGGTGCGTGATTCCTTCTGCGCAGTGAGAACGCTGGTGGCCTGACCAGGCAGGCTTGGGGCGGAGGTGGAGGACCCAGATGAGGTGGAGGATGCAGAAGCAGTGGCGGAACTTGGACAGACAGAGGATTGACACACAAGTCGTGGGGACGGCAAGACTTGTGCAGCAGACCCTTCACCATCTATCACCATAGTTACCCAGTGCCCAGTCAGCGACATGTAACGTCCCTGTCCATGCTTACTGGTCCAAGTATCGGTGGTGAAATGCACCCGTTCACACACAGAGTTTCTCAAGGAAGCGGTGATGTTGTGTGCGACATGCTGGTGTAGCGCGGGCACACCTTTCTTAGAGAAGTAGTGGCGACTAGGCATCTGGTACTGGGGCACAGCGACAGACATAAGGTCTCTAAAATCCTGTGTGTCCACTAGGCGGAAAGGCAGCATTTCGGTAGCCAACAGCTTACAGAGGGATAGAGTCAACCTCTTAGCTTTGTCATGGGTCGGAGGAAGTGGCCTTTTGTTTGACCACATCTGAGGGACAGAGATCTGGCTGCTGTGTGTAGACGGTGTTGAGTAGGGTGTCCCTTGAAAAATGCAGGTTTGTGAGGAAAGTGCAGGCGGAGACATGATGTTGCCTTCATCCAACGTTGGTGCTATCGATGTCTGAGAGAGCTGTACACACTCACTTGTTTCCCCTTCCAAACCAACTGACGACCTTACAAGCAAACTGCCTGTTGCGGTTACAGTGGTGGAAGTTTTGCGTGGAAAAACAGGTGTGGCAGCTGTCCCCACAGTCCTAGAAGATGAAGAGCGCGCGGATGCAGTGGAAGGGGCGGGCGGTGGATGGTTCGCTCCACTAGGCCGCATTGCAGCACGGTGAGCTTCCCACCGGGACTTATGATATTTAGTCATGTGACGATTCATGGAAGAAGTTGTCAAACTGCTGAGGTTTTGACCTCTACTAACAGAATCATGACAAATGTTACATATCACATGAGTTGGGCGATCTTTTTCGATGTGAAAAAAGGACCAGGCTAGGCAAGGCTTAGAGGCCATGCGACCTGTTGATCCACCCCGAATAATGCTCATAGGCAGAGTGGTGGCTGAGGATGCAGTTGTAGACGTGCTACCAGTGCTCCGACTCTGTCCAGGAAGGCGCAAGGTAACTTCGTCGTCGGTTGCATCCTCCTCCACCGCCTCTGTTGACCTCCTCGAGTGCCTGACTGGGGGTTGACAGTAGGTGGGATCTAGAACGTCATCATCAATTGTTGTGTTTGCACTCCCCTCCCCCTCAGACCGAGCCTCTTCTTGCCCTGAACGAATATTTAAGTTGTCATCCCAATCGGGTATCTGCGTCTCATCTTCATCAGTATGTTCCTCATTGTCTATAACCACAGGTGTTACAGTTTGTGACAAAGGGTCAACATTATGCTCAGAAACTTGGTCCTCACGGCCTGAATCTGAGTCACAAAGGTTCTGGGCATCACTGCAGACCATTTCCTGTTCTGTACTCACTGTAGCTTGGGAGCAGACCTCTGATTCCCAGGCTATAGTGTGACTGAACAGCTCTGCAGACTCAGCCATCTCAGTTCCACCATACTGTGCAGGGCTGATGGAGACTTCAGAGCTGGGAGAAAGCAAGTTTGATTGGGATGACAACTCAGAGGACTGGTGTTTTTTGGATGCGGTACTTGAAGTGGCAGAGAGGGCACTTGTTGGACCACTTGAGATCCATTCAAGCATTTTCCTTTTTTGCCCATCATCTACCTTTGTTCCTGTTGTTCGTGTCCGTAACAAAGGGAGCACATCGGATTGTCCACGGTAAGTAGTAGACATCTTACTTTTGCTGGTAGATGGTCTATCTTCAGCAGATGATAATGGAGCTTTGCCACCTTCCCCACGGACAAAACCTTTTTTGCCTTTTACACCACGCCTCTTCCCCTTTCCACCAGCATCTGTCATTTTGCCACTCATGTTGATTGCGACAAGATTGTGGACTGAAAATGTGGTAGTAAAAATTGAGAGGTGGTGAAGATTGCAGTGGTGGTCTAGCTTTATTAACAGCAGAATAATAAAGAATAAATATCCCTGACAATGCAACTTAGTTATAATTAGTTGGAGTGTGCAACGCAGGCAGACGTGCTGCAAATGTCTTTGCACTAGTGGGACTATAGCAAAGTCCAATAGCCACGTATAGGATGCCACTAGGTACACTGAGTGTTTGCTAGTATAATGGCTTGGTTAGAATGAGTTGTAGTGTGCAACGCAGGCAGACGCGCTCTGCAAATGTCTTTGCACTAGTGGGACTATAGCAAAGTCCAATAGCCACGTATAGGATGCCACTAGGTACACTGAGTGTTTGCTAGTATAATGGCTTGGTTAGAATGAGTTGTAGTGTGCAACGCAGGCAGACGCGCTCTGCAAATGTCTTTGCACTAGTGGGACTATAGCAAAGTCCAATAGCCACGTATAGGATGCCACTAGGTACACTGAGTGTTTGCTAGTATAATGGCTTGGTTAGAATGAGTTGTAGTGTGCAACGCAGGCAGACGCGCTCTGCAAATGTCTTTGCACTAGTGGGACTATAGCAAAGTCCAATAGCCACGTATAGGATGCCACTAGGTACACTGAGTGTTTGCTAGTATAATGGCTTGGTTAGAATGAGTTGTAGTGTGCAACGCAGGCAGACGCGCTCTGCAAATGTCTTTGCACTAGTGGGACTATAGCAAAGTCCAATAGCCACGTATAGGATGCCACTAGGTACACTGAGTGTTTGCTAGTATAATGGCTTGGTTAGAATGAGTTGTAGTGTGCAACGCAGGCAGACGCGCTCTGCAAATGTCTTTGCACTAGTGGGACTATAGCAAAGTCCAATAGCCACGTATAGGATGCCACTAGGTACACTGAGTGTTTGCTAGTATAATGGCTTGGTTAGAATGAGTTGTAGTGTGCAACGCAGGCAGACGCGCTCTGCAAATGTCTTTGCACTAGTGGGACTATAGCAAAGTCCAATAGCCACGTATAGGATGCCACTAGGTACACTGAGTGTTTGCTAGTATAATGGCTTGGTTAGAATGAGTTGTAGTGTGCAACGCAGGCAGACGCGCTCTGCAAATGTCTTTGCACTAGTGGGACTATAGCAAAGTCCAATAGCCACGTATAGGATGCCACTAGGTACACTGAGTGTTTGCTAGTATAATGGCTTGGTTAGAATGAGTTGTAGTGTGCAACGCAGGCAGACGCGCTCTGCAAATGTCTTTGCACTAGTGGGACTATAGCAAAGTCCAATAGCCACGTATAGGATGCCACTAGGTACACTGAGTGTTTGCTAGTATAATGGCTTGGTTAGAATGAGTTGTAGTGTGCAACGCAGGCAGACGCGCTCTGCAAATGTCTTTGCACTAGTGGGACTATAGCAAAGTCCAATAGCCACGTATAGGATGCCACTAGGTACACTGAGTGTTTGCTAGTATAATGGCTTGGTTATAATGAGTTGTAGTGTGCAACGCAGGCAGACGCGCTCTGCAAATGTCTTTGCACTAGTGGGACTATAGCAAAGTCCAATAGCCACGTATAGGATGCCACTAGGTACACTGAGTGTTTGCTAGTATAATGGCTTGGTTAGAATGAGTTGTAGTGTGCAACGCAGGCAGACGCGCTCTGCAAATGTCTTTGCACTAGTGGGACTATAGCAAAGTCCAATAGCCACGTATAGGATGCCACTAGGTACACTGAGTGTTTGCTAGTATAATGGCTTGGTTAGAATGAGTTGTAGTGTGCAACGCAGGCAGACGCGCTCTGCAAATGTCTTTGCACTAGTGGGACTATAGCAAAGTCCAATAGCCACGTATAGGATGCCACTAGGTACACTGAGTGTTTGCTAGTATAATGGCTTGGTTAGAATGAGTTGTAGTGTGCAACGCAGGCAGACGCGCTCTGCAAATGTCTTTGCACTAGTGGGACTATAGCAAAGTCCAATAGCCACGTATAGGATGCCACTAGGTACACTGAGTGTTTGCTAGTATAATGGCTTGGTTAGAATGAGTTGTAGTGTGCAACGCAGGCAGACGCGCTCTGCAAATGTCTTTGCACTAGTGGGACTATAGCAAAGTCCAATAGCCACGTATAGGATGCCACTAGGTACACTGAGTGTTTGCTAGTATAATGGCTTGGTTAGAATGAGTTGTAGTGTGCAACGCAGGCAGACGCGCTCTGCAAATGTCTTTGCACTAGTGGGACTATAGCAAAGTCCAATAGCCACGTATAGGATGCCACTAGGTACACTGAGTGTTTGCTAGTATAATGGCTTGGTTAGAATGAGTTGTAGTGTGCAACGCAGGCAGACGCGCTCTGCAAATGTCTTTGCACTAGTGGGACTATAGCAAAGTCCAATAGCCACGTATAGGATGCCACTAGGTACACTGAGTGTTTGCTAGTATAATGGCTTGGTTAGAATGAGTTGTAGTGTGCAACGCAGGCAGACGCGCTCTGCAAATGTCTTTGCACTAGTGGGACTATAGCAAAGTCCAATAGCCACGTATAGGATGCCACTAGGTACACTGAGTGTTTGCTAGTATAATGGCTTGGTTAGAATGAGTTGTAGTGTGCAACGCAGGCAGACGCGCTCTGCAAATGTCTTTGCACTAGTGGGACTATAGCAAAGTCCAATAGCCACGTATAGGATGCCACTAGGTACACTGAGTGTTTGCTAGTATAATGGCTTGGTTAGAATGAGTTGTAGTGTGCAACGCAGGCAGACGCGCTCTGCAAATGTCTTTGCACTAGTGGGACTATAGCAAAGTCCAATAGCCACGTATAGGATGCCACTAGGTACACTGAGTGTTTGCTAGTATAATGGCTTGGTTAGAATGAGTTGTAGTGTGCAACGCAGGCAGACGCGCTCTGCAAATGTCTTTGCACTAGTGGGACTATAGCAAAGTCCAATAGCCACGTATAGGATGCCACTAGGTACACTGAGTGTTTGCTAGTATAATGGCTTGGTTAGAATGAGTTGTAGTGTGCAACGCAGGCAGACGCGCTCTGCAAATGTCTTTGCACTAGTGGGACTATAGCAAAGTCCAATAGCCACGTATAGGATGCCACTAGGTACACTGAGTGTTTGCTAGTATAATGGCTTAGTTATCAGTTGGAGTGTGCAGAGGACAAGAGGGTACAGTGGCAGGATTGTGGTGCTCTGGGTAGAGGAATGGAAGACTGCCTTTCTATTCCCTCCTAATGGTGAAATGCAGGTAGGAAATCCCTGACCTGGGCTACACAGACGCTGTTGCTGTTTGCAGGACCTGTCACCTATGGCTCTCTGACCCTGCCGGTTGGAGCCCTTAAAAGGACTGCTATAAAGTGCTCTCCCTAAGCTGTCTAACGCTGTGTATGCAGCGCATACAGCTGTATCGGCTATAGGACTCAGGAAGACGGAGCTGCGACAGTGATGTCTGACACCAAAGACGCAGAAGGCAGATAATGGCGTCCGTGAAGAAAATGTCCGGTTTTATAATGCAGGGACATGTGACATGCAGATCCTATCACACATGCCGTTGCTTCTCTGGCTCAAAGTCCACTTAGCTGTGTGTGTGTCTGGGATTGGCTGACATGCTGGCCCGCCCCACAAGACGCGCGCACTTAGGGAAGGAAGACAAGAAAAAAAAAAAAAAATGGCGATCGCCATTATAGAAACAGCAGTGATCTGAAGGCGCTGTTCACGCACACTATACACTGAAATGTGATAATAGTTTGATTCACAGAGTGACTTACACTATTACAGCAGAAACCAAGCTATGATTTAGCTGTTTTTTGGCTGCTAGAACCGTTCTCGAACGTTTCTAGAACTACCGAGCTTTTGCAAAAAGCTCGAGTTCTAGTTCGATCTAGAACATGCCCCAAAATCACTCGAGCCGCGAACTGGAGAACCACGAACCACGAACCGCGCTCAACTCTAATGGGCAGCGCTGTGATTGCATCGCAAGTGCCTGCCCATACTCTCGTGGCCGCGCTCTCCTCTTCCCCTGTGGTGGCCTGCTCCGCTCCTCCCATCTATTTCCTGCTGCAGGGTACGATGGGAAGGAGGTGACGTCTGGTCATTTGGCCGGCAGAACGCTGGAGGAAGAGGGGAAAGTGCAGTCACGAGGTTATGGGCGGCACTTGCTGATGACACTCACAGCGCCGCCCATAACCTCATGCCCGCGCAAAGCGTCACCAGTGGTCACACGTGCACGCAGTGCACGGCACCGCTACAGTCGCACAGCGCATGCGCGGGACCACGGGCTCCCAGGGGCGGCGTCCCGAGGTTTGAAATTCAGCGTTCGGGGGCGGCGTAAATCGGCAGGAGGACAGCAACGGACGCCAGGCAGCCCTCCCCCATGGATAATTTTCAAAATTTGCATACGAAAAGGTACAAGTTTATAAAGTATTTATTTTGGTATAAAAGGGGCCAGAAAAACTACAGGAACCTTGCTAGAATGCAGCCCAGGAGCTGCAGAGGGGGAAACTTTTAGGTTTACAGGTAAATTTCAGATGACAGGTTCCCTTTAAGTGAGCTGCATAATTTCATGGTATAGAGAAAATGGATACTCTGATTAGAGGGGGGAGATATACGAAAAAAACTTTTGTTAAGAGAACTATATTGGATTATACAATTGGATACAAAATACCCTAAGGGAATGAATTATAGGAATGACACATTATATTTGTATTGACTTGCTTGTAGGAACTCATGGAGTGATATGTGCATTAATTGCTAACAGATGTTTATACGATCATTGGTTGTTGAATTAGTGTTTTTAAACCTTGGGTTGTAGTGATTTTGTATCTCAGTGACTAAGGGCACGTTTGCCTGAAACATATTGAAACTATCATTTCAACCATCATGATGTTTTAAAATAACCAAATAAAAGATGAAGATTTTAATTAAGGGACTCGCCACTTTATCCTTTTCTCTCGAGAAGCTTTGGAGTCTAAGCTGTGGCTGGAGACCCAGAAAAATAAGCGGACTACATAATTTAAAGGGAACCTGTCATCAGAAATTTAGCTTTAAACCTAAAAGTTTCCCCCTCTGCAGCTCCTGGGCTGCATTCTAGCAATGTTCCTGTCCTTTTTGTGCTCCCTTTGAAACCAAATTAAACACTTTATAAAGTTGTACCTTTTTCTTTGCAATTCTGGTAAATTCTCCATGGGGGTGGGCTCTCTTGCGTTCGTTGCTGTCCCTCCTGCAGATTGACGCCATCCGCCATTGCTCCATTTCATATCTCAGGACGCCACCCACTGCGCCCGAGGTCCAGTGCACGAGAGGACCGCTGGTGACGTGGTCGCAGGCACGAGATTATGGGCGGCGCTGTGATTGCATCGCAAGTGCCCGCCCATAATTTCGAGACCGCGATCTCCCCTCTGCCTTCAGTGTTCTGCGCAAGCGCTGGAAGATGACCCGACGTCACCTACACCTACTAACCTGTGCTGTGCTGCTCCGCTCCTCCCATCTATTTCCTGCTGCAGGGCAGGATGGGAAGTAGGTGACGTCAGGTCATCCTCCAGCACTTGTGCAGAACGCTGGAGGCAGAGGGGAGATCGCGGTCACGAGATTATGGGCGGGCACTTGCGATGCAATCACAGCGCCGCCCATAATCTCGTGCCTGCGACCACGTCACCAGCGGTCCTCGCGTGCATGGGACCTCGGGCGCAGTGGGCGACGTCCTGAGATATGAAATGGAGCAATGGGGGACGGCGTCAATCTGCAGGAGGAACAGCAACGGACACCAGAGAGCCTGCCCCCATGGATAATTTACAAGAATTGCAGACAAAAGGTACAACTTTAAAAGAAGGGAATTTTGTTTACTTACTGTAAATTCCTTTTCTTCTAGCTCCTATTGGGAGACCCAGACAATTGGGTGTATAGCTTCTGCCTCCGGAGGCCACACAAAGTATTACACTTTAAAAAGTGTAACCCCTCCCCTCTGCCTATACACCCTCCCGTGCATCACGGGCTCCTCAGTTTTGGTGCAAAAGCAGGAAGGAGAAAACTTATAAATTGGTCTAGGGTAAATTCAATCCGAAGGATGTTCGGAGAACTGAAAACCATGAACCAAAAGAACAATTCAACATGAACAACATGTGTACACTAAAGAACAACCAGCCCGAAGGGCACAGGGGCGGGTGCTGGGTCTCCCAATAGGAGCTAGAAGAAAAGGAATTTACGGTAAGTAAACAAAATTCCCTTCTTTGTCGCTCCATTGGGAGACCCAGACAATTGGGACGTCCAAAAGCAGTCCCTGGGTGGGTAAAAGAATACCTCGATAAAAAGAGCCGAAACGGCCCCCTCTTACAGGTGGGCAACCGGCGCCTGAAGGACTCGCCTACCTAGACTGCCGTCTGCCGAAGCATAGGTATGCACTTGATAGTGTTTCGTGAAAGTGTGCAGACTAGACCACGTAGCCGCCTGACACAACTGCTGAGCCGTAGCCCGGTGCCGCAATGCCCAGCACGCACCCACGGCTCTGGTAGAATGGGCTTTCAGCCCTGAAGGAAGCGGAAGCCCAGAAGAACGGTAGGCTTCGAGAATCGGTTCCTTGATCCACCGAGCCAAGGTTGACTTGGAAGCCTGCGAACCCTTACGCTGGCCAGCGACAAGGACAAAGAGCGCATCTGAACGACGCAGGGGCGCCGTGCGAGACACGTAGAGTCGGAGTGCTCTCACCAGATCTAAGGAGTGCAAATCCTTTTCACATTGGTGAATTGGATTATGGCACAATGAAGGTAAGGAGATATCCTGATTGAGATGAAAAGGAGATACCACCTTAGGGAGAAATTCCGGGACAGGACGCAGAACCACCTTATCCTGGTGAAACACCAGGAAGGGGGCTTTGCATGACAGCGCTGCAAGCTCAGACACTCTCCGGAGTGATGTAACTGCCACTAGAAATACCACCTTCTGCGAAAGACGTGATAAAGAGACATCCCGCAGCGGCTCGAAAGGTGGTTTCTGAAGAGCCGTTAGCACCCTGTTAAGGTCCCAGGGTTCCAGCGGACGCTTGTAAGGTGGGACTATGTGGCAAACTCCCTGCAGGAACGTGCGGACCTGCGGAAGCCTGGCTAGGCGCTTTTGAAAAATACAGAGAGCGCCGATACTTGTCCCTTGAGAGAGCCGAGTGACAACCCCTTGTCCATTCCGGATTGAAGGAATGAAAGAAAAGTGGGTAAGGCAAACGGCCATGGAGTAAAACCATTATCAGAGCACCAGGATAAGAAGATTTGCCAAGACCTGTAATAGATCTTGGCGGACGTTGGTTTCCTGGCCTGTCTCATGGTGGCAATGACATCCTGAGATAACCCTGAAGACGCTAAGAGCCAGGACTCAATGGCCACACAGTCAGGTTGAGGGCCACAGAATTCAGATGGAAAAACGGCCCTTGTGACAGCAAGTCTGGGCGGTCTGGAAGCGCCCACGGTTGACCCACCGTGAGATGCCACAGATCCAGGTACCACGACCGCCTCGGCCAGTCTGGAGCGACGAGGATGGCGCGACGGCAGTCGGACCTGATCTTGCGTAACACTCTGGGCAGCATTGCCAGAGGAGGAAACACATAAGGCAGTCGAAACTGCGACCAATCGTGAACTAACGCGTCCGCCGCCAGAGCTCTGTGATCTTGAGACCGAGCCATGAATGCCGGGACTTTGTTGTTGTGCCGTGACGCCATGAGATCGACGTCCGGCGTTCCCCAGCGGCGACAAATCTCTCGAAACACGTCTGGGTGAAGAGACCATTCCCCCGCGTCCATGCCCTGACGACTGAGAAAATCTGCTTCCCAGTTTTCTACGCCCGGGATGTGAACTGCGGAGATGGTGGAGGCTGTGGCTTCCACCCACTGCAGAATCCGCCGGACTTCCTGGAAGGCATGACGACTGCGCGTGCCGCCCTGGTGGTTGATGTATGCGACGGCAGTGGTGTTGTCCGACTGGATACGGATCTGTCTGCCCTCCAGCCACCGATGGAAAGCCAATAGGGCTAGATACACTGCCCTTATCTCCAGAACATTGATCTGAAGGGAAGACTCTACCGGAGTCCAGGTTCCCTGAGCCCTGTGGTGGAGAAAAACCGCTCCCCATCCTGACAGGCTCGCGTCCGTGGTGACCACAGCCCAGGTTGGGGGTAGGAAGGATTTTCCCTGCGATAGAGAATTGGGAAGGAGCCACCACTGAAGAGACGTCTTGGTTGCGAGGGAAAGAGAGACGTTCCTGTCGAGGGAAGTCGACCTCCTGTCCCATTTGCGGAGAATGTCCCATTGGAGTGGCCGCAGATGGAATTGCGCGAACGGCACTGCCTCCATCGCTGCCACCATCTTCCCCAGGAAGTGCATGAGGCGCCTCAAGGGGTGTGACTGACCCCGAAGAAGAGATTGCACCCCTGCCTGCAGAGAAAGCTGTTTGTCCAGCGGTAGCTTGACTACCGCTGACTGTGTATGAAACTCCATCCCGAGGTAAGTCAGTGACTGGGTCGGTGTCAATTTGGATTTCGGGAAGTTGATGATCCACCCGAACTGCTGTAGAGTCGCCAGAGCGACGGTAAGGCTGTGTGGACACGCCACCCGAGAAGGTGCCCTGACTAGGAGATCGTCTAAGTAGGGAATCACCGAGTGGCCCTGAGAGTGTAGGACCGCCACAACGGATGCCATGACTTTGGTGAAAACCCGTGGGGCTGTCGCCAGGCCGAAAGGCAATGCCACGAACTGAAGGTGTTCGTCCCCGATGGCGAAACGCAAGAAGCGTTGATGTTCGGGTGCGATCGGCACGTGGAGATAAGCATCCTTGATGTCGATCGATGCTAGGAAGTCTCCTTGTGACATCAAGGCGATGACCGAGCGGAGAGATTCCATCCGAAACCGTCTGGTGCTCACATGTCTGTTGAGTAGTTTGAGGTCCAGAACGGGACGGAATGATCCGTCCTTTTTTGGCACCACGAACATGTTGGAGTAAAAGCCGCGACCACGTTCCTGAGGGGGAACGGGGATCACAACTCCTTCTGTCTTCAGAGCGTCCACTGCCTGAAAAAGTGCGTCGGCCCGAGCGGGGGGCGGAGAGGTTCTGAAGAAACGAGTCGGAGGACGAGAGCTGAACTCTATCCTGTAACCGTGAGACAGAATGTCTCTCACCCATCGGTCTTGAACATGTGGCCACCAGGCGTCGCAAAAGCAGGAGAGCCTGCCACCGACCGAGGATGCGGCTCGTGGATGCCGAGAGTCATGAGGAGGCCGCCTTGGAGGCAGTGCCTCCTGCGGCCTTTTGGGGGCGAGACTTGGACCGCCACGCATAGGAGTTCCTCTGGCCTTTCTCCGGCCTGCTGGACGAAGAGGATTGGGGCTTGGCGGAGGGACGAAAGGACCGAAACCTTGACTGTATTTTTCGTTGCTGAGGTCTCTTAGGTTTGGACTGGGGTAAGGAGGAGTCCTTTCCCTTGGATTCCTTAATAATCTCATCCAATCGTTCGCCAAACAAGCGGTCGCCAGAAAACGGCAAACCGGTTAAGAACCTCTTGGAGGCCGAGTCTGCCTTCCATTCGCGCAGCCACATGGCCCTGCGGACTGCCACAGAGTTAGCGGATGCCACCGCTGTACGGCTAGCAGAGTCTAGGACTGCGTTCATGGCGTAGGAAGAAAAAGCTGACGCTTGAGAAGTCAAAGATGCAACCTGCGAAGCAGAATTACGTGTGACCACATTAATCTCAGCCAGACAAGCTGAGATAGCTTGGAGTGCCCACACAGCTGCAAAGGCCGGGGCAAAAGACGCGCCCGTGGCTTCATAGATGGATTTCACCAGGAGCTCTATCTGCCTGTCAGTGACATCCTTTAGCGATGAGCCATCTGCAACCGATACCACAGATCTAGCCGCCAGCCTAGAGACTGGAGGATCCACCTTGGGACATTGAACCCAACCCTTAACTACTTCAGAGGGGAAGAGGTAACGTGTGTCAGTAAGGCGCTTAGTAAAGCGCTTGTCCGGAACCGCTCTGGGCTTCTGGACAGCATCTCTGAAGTTAGAGTGATCGAAAAACGCACTCCGTGTACGTTTGGGGAACCGAAACTGGTGTTTCTCCTGCTGAGAAGTCGACTCCTCTACAGGTGGATGCGGGGGAGAGAGATCTGACACCTGGTTGATGGACGAGATAAGATCATTTACTAAGGCGTCCCCTTCAGGTGTATCAAGGTTGAGGGCGACGTCAGGGTCAGAGCCCTGAGCTGCGACGTCCGCCTCGTCCTCCAGCGAGTCCTCAAGCTGGGAACCCGAGCAGCGTGAAGAAGTTGGGGAAGATTCCCAGCGAGCCCGCTTAGCCTGTCTAGGACTGTGGTCCGGGCAGGAGTCCTCCACGTGAGACCTAGGGCCCAACCTGGGAGCGCGCTGCAGTGCGGACCGAGAGGGGCCTGGAGGCGACGATCCAACAGGGGCCGGGGCCTGTGTAAGGACCGGTCTGGACTGCAAAGCTTCAAGCAGCTTGGCAGACCATTTGTCCATAGACTGAGCCATGGATTGTGAAAGTGACTCAGAGAGTCTCTCAGCAAAAGAGGCGAACTCTGTCCCTGCCGCCTGGACAGGGGGAGCAGGGGGGTCTACATGAGCCGAGGGGCCCACTAGTGACCGAGGCTCCGGCTGAGCAAGCGAAACAGGGGTCGAGCATTGCTCACAGTGAGGGTAGGTGGAACCCGCAGGTAACATAGCCCCACAAGAGGTACAGGCCGCAAAAAAACCCTGTGCCTTAGCACCTTTGCTCCTTGTGGACGACATGCTGTTGTCTCCTAGGAGAGTGATCACTGAGGGTATATGGGAAGGGGTATACAGCCCGACCGAACAGAAATATATATAAATACGTATCTATTCCGGCACCCTAGGGGGACCAGCACCGGGTGACCGGTGTGGCTTACCGACCGCTAAAAAGAAGAGTGTGTGTCCTCCAGATTCCCTGCCTTAGGTCTCCCAGAGCTGCAGAGCTCTTCCCTGAGAAGCCTCCACCGGCAGAATGCCAAAAAATGGCTGCCGGAGCTCTCAGGGGAGGAGTGGAGCTGTGGGCGGCGCCAGGAAAGTGCGGGAATCTGGGGTCACCACAGTGATCAGTGAGGGGGGGAGGATACATACAGGATGCTCCGGCCCTCACATCCGACGTCAGGTCGGCAGTCCCGCCCTTACCCCTGACAGGCAGGCCCGGGGGCGGGATTTTTGCTACTAGGCCGCGATGAAGCCGGGGACTAAATTTAAGACCGTGCCCGACAAGCAGGCGCGGTCGGCGCGGAAGTCCGCCGGCCTTCTCAAATCAGCAGCTGCTGCAGCGTCCGGGAAGAAGGCGCTCCCTGCACAGTCCCCATGGGGACACAGAGTACCTTAAAGTTGCAGGGCCCGGTCCCTGAGGATGAATAGACTCCGGTCCGGCAGATTCCCACAGGGGCTGCGGAGGGAGCACGGTCCCAGTAAATGGATGACCGGTCAGGATCCCACTTCTCCCAGAGCCGCTAAGGGATGGTGAAGGAAACGGCATGAGGCTCCGGCCTTTGTACCCGCAATGGGTACCTCAACCTTAACAACACCGCCGACGTAGTGGGGTGAGAAGGGAACATGCCGGGGGCCCCGTGGGGGCCCTCTTTTCTTCCAACCGATATAACTAATATGAGAATGCATGAGTGGATGTGTGCCTCCTTCCACACAAAGCATAAAACTGAGGAGCCCGTGATGCACGGGAGGGTGTATAGGCAGAGGGGAGGGGTTACACTTTTTAAAGTGTAATACTTTGTGTGGCCTCCGGAGGCAGAAGCTATACACCCAATTGTCTGGGTCTCCCAATGGAGCGACAAAGAAAGTGTTTAATTTGGTTTCAAAGGGGGCACAAAAAGTACAGGAACATTGCTAGAATGCAGCCCGCGAGCTGCAGAGGGGGAAACTTTTAGGTTTAAAGCTAAATTTCTGATGACAGTTTCCCTTTAATAAGACACGGTGAGGCACATTTTTTCTTCATTGCTGGTAAACCGTCACTGGTCTCTTGAAAATGGAGACCCGAACACCAACATTTTTTTTTTTCACAACTTCTGATTTTTTTCGCCACTAAAATAATAAAAAACTAGATGTTTGGTATCGTCATGATTATACTGATGAGGAGAATCATATTGTAATGTACGCCGTAAAAACAATTCCCAAAACACAATTTCAGAATTGTGTGTTTTTCTACTTCTCACTACCTCATGCCGGGCAGGGTGCGGTCACACAGCTTTCTCTGACCTCATGGTCATCTCCTAGCTCTGCTTCCATCTTCAGCTTTCAGTTTCATGTGTACGATAACGCATGAGGCTGATATAAAAGCATAAAAATAGATTCACCGGCATCATAAACTCCTGTAGAAGCGCAATAATAACCTCTGCTCATGAAATCGGCAACGTGTTGAGATACGGACCCAACATCTAGCGCTGATGACCGTGCCGTATTTGAAGTCACTCAATCTTCCCATTTTAATGTTGATTTATACTTAAAATAGATAACTTCGTTTTCTGCTGTTCTCTGGGGTCATGGGTGTAATGTCCATTTAGAAACTATATATTGAGAGTAGACTATCCAGTATATAACACTGCTGGGTAAAACAGGACTGAACACAAGACCGTCAAAGTCGTCTACACATCATAGGGAGATTTCAGAACTAGAGCTGATCAAACTGGCACAAAAAAAAAAATAATATCGGGACCGGCGGATCACTGCTCAATAAAAGAAAAAAAACCTGATTCGCTCCGGAATCCGGTGCCCATATAAGTCAATGGGGACCAGAATCCGGAGATTAAAAACGTTGGTGGAAGGGATAGGGGGTAGGAGCGCACGCGGTATACTCTCCTAGGCTGTGTCATGGCAGTAAACTCCTTCCGGGTCATGGTTTTCCCTTCCAGAGCCGACAATTCAATATTCACTGTTTTGCCCACTCACCAGCGCGTGTATTTGGTTGCAGTTAGACGCGGCCCCACCCTGAGTGTCAGTGGACTGCAACCAATCACAGGCGCCAGGACGGCCGGTGGATGGGGAAAGCAGTGCAAGTATCTCCGGGTCAGTATGGTGAGCATGCATGTAGACAGAAACACATGCGGCCCGCTCCTGTTAAAAGTGTGCGCAACTGTGCCGATGATACGATGTCAGACTCGTACAAGTCTGACATGACATCACCTGGCACAGCCTGCCGTTCTCTGACCATGAGCATGCATGTATCTAAAACACATGAACGCTCCTATCAGAAGTGTGCGCGGCTGTGCCAATGATGCGATGTCAGACTCGTGCGAGTCCCTTGCATGTGTAACTATGGCCTAAGAGAAACCGTATGCGGCTTTTTTTATTTAAATAAATAATTAAAAAAAAAACGATGTTCGGTCAACCCCAATTTTGATACCCAGCCAAGATAAAGCCAGCTGGGGGCTCGTATTTTAAGCCCGCAGCTGCGCGGATCCGGACTTTTGCAGTCCGGATCCGCTCAGCCCTATACGTGACACCTTCTCTCCCTCTACCTGATGATCCTGAGGAACACTGGGATCTTCTTGTTTACAGTCCTGTGGAAGAAGAGGACGGGGACATCTCTCTGGTGTTGTCCTCTCACTGGATAGAACTGGAGGAAAAAAGAAGGTTAATAGGAGACTTAATAGCGGTATACAAATATATGAAGTGTAGAGGGATCATCCTTATTCCCAATTGCACATGTAAACATGAGAAGCAATCGAATGAAACTGAAAAGGGAGAAAATACAGATTAGATATTAGAAAACACTTTTTCACAGTGAGGGTGATCAATGAGTGGAACAGGCTGCAATGAGAGGTGATGACTTCTCCTTCAATGTAAGTCTTCAAACAGAGGCTGAAGTGAAATATGATTTTTTATTATCTATTAGCAGGTTCCTGGCCGCCCATAAAATTGTAGGCTTTTTCAGCCCCAGTAGAGGCATTTTAGGTAGGGACCCAGCAAAAAGATACGCCTTGATGCTGGCTGCTGGGCTCTCAGAAAACTGGCCTTTTTATGCGCTAAGTGTCTCAATTTTTAAACTGTATTTCCTTAGCAGTAATCCATGTAACATAATTCCTGTATTTAATGTTTGCATGCCTTAGCGTATCAGAGGGTAGCTGTTTATTTGTTCAAACAGAGGCTGGACAGACATCTGTCTGAGATATATTTCAGAACAGAATTTGGTAGTTCGTTAAACATCCCTCAGGTGACCATGCCACAATTCGCAATTACATCATAAACACCTGGGGAGAATACACTCTTCTAAGTAGAATACAAACCAATTGATAATGGAGAATTTTTGTGTAAATATAATAAATCTTTATTACACGCCTCTGGGAAGAAGCAGGCAGCCCGCCCGCGAAACGGCTGTCGGGCTCCTCACACTGGTCCATGTACCCTTGTCCTTACCTGACAAAATCTTTATTTACACTGGGTAAAGTTACTTTTTCACTTTGACAGTTTATTACAGTGAGTGCATGTTTACATTGTGAACTTCTATATCGGTGTTGCCCCTTTGTATATAAGTAGATGTGGATTGATGTAGTTATATGAGTGATCCCCGTTTTTTCAATGCATTGGCATTTTATTAGCATATTGCACTTTATGTCTGTTCATTTTGTATATAAACATATTATGAGTATGAGTGCATGTTTACATTATTTTTCACATACCAGTGTATCACCCTGTATACTAATAACTGTGAATTGATATTTTCATGGGGGTGATCTTTGGTTTGAGACTAATGCATTGACACTTTATAATTACACTAGCTGTAGTACCCAGGCGTTGCCCGGGATAGTAACTGTCTCTCTACCAGTCTCTGTCTGTGTGTCGCTGTCTGTCTGTCTGTCTATCTGTCTGTGTTTTTCTTTGTCTGTCTGTGTCTATGTCTCTGTCTGTATTTGTATCAGTCTATCTATCTCCATCTCTGTGTCTGTCTGTCTCTCTCTCTATCTCTGTATCTGTCTCTATGTGTGTGTCTGTCTGTCTCTCTCTTTCCCCGTCTGTCTCTTTCCCCATCTGTCTTTGTCTGTCTCTATCCCGGGCTGTCTCTTTCCAGGGCTGTATGTTTCCACATGTGTCTCTGTCTGTCTCTATCTCTCTGTTTTTTTCCCTGTCTGTCTGTGTCTCTGTCTGTCTTTCTGTCTCTCTCTATCAGTTTCCTCACCGACATCATATTACCTCACACAGAAGCTTCTTATACTAACAGTTTATTTTATTCCTATAGCAACCACTGACAGTTGCTATTAATATCCTGTAGCTCCCACCTCCAATCAGTTTAATAGCGGCAGGATTTTGGAGAGTAACTGTAAAGCGCGCGGTTAAATTTTCCTGTCAAAACATAGTCTATGACGTTCCCTGAGTCACATGGAGTGTCTGTGCAAAATTTCGTGATTGTAAATGCGACGATGCAAATTCCTTTAGCGGACATACACACACACACATACATATATATATTATATATATGTACATACAAACATACACACATACATACACTGAGCTTTATATATTAGATTGCACTTTAGATCCTTACCCTGTTCAATTAATGATTACATTTTTATAGGTTTAGCAAGGGCATTGGGGTCCATGTTCTGTCCTATCTTTTCTGTATTGTCTTCTATATTTTTTCTAGAATTGTTAAATGAAGATTTATTATATTTATATAAAAAAATCTTCATTATCAATTGGTTTGTATCTGTCTAAAATAGTTTAGGGAATCCAGCATTGAGCAGAGAGTTGGACAAGATGACTCTGGAGGTCCCTTCCAACTAATATTCTATGATTCCATGAAACACATACGAGGACGGACGTCATTATTTTCCATACAGATAATTATAGGCCGTGTGTATTTAGTCCTGTCTATTAGGCCTCTTTCACATGTCAGTGATTCTGGTACGTATGTGACAGTTGTTATACGTACCAGAATCACGGACACACGCAGACCCATTAAAATCAATAGGCCTACGCACACAGTAATTTTTCACTGACCGTGTCTCCGTATGGTGTACACGCGTGTCCTTGATTTCTGCACGGAGACATGTCCGTTTTTTTCTGACATCACTGATGTCCTACGGAACACACAGTGGTGTGATCTGTGTGACACATACCAGAAAAACACATACATTGAAAATAAAAAGCTTTTTAAACTCACCTTCTCTGGCGATGCTGTCTTTAGCCGCTGCTGTCTCTGCTTCCAGGCCGGCTAATTATGGTCATGAATATGCAGTTATGCATTGTACAGCTGACCCAGAAATAGCTGTAGAGGGGAGACAGCGGCAGCCGGACATAGCAGAGCTGGAGATTCAACACCATGGACAGCAGGAGTGGGGATAGGTGAGTTTGGAGTACCTGATCTCCATGTACTATCATGGATCACAGATAGCACATGGAGAACACACGTGTGCCATGAATCACGGCACACAGAGTGACATATGCGTTTTTAACATGTCAGTGAAAAACGTCTGTGTTTTTCACGGACGTGTGAAACAGGCCTTACCTGGTGATGAGAGGGGCTGGGGATCCTCCATCATGACGTCCTTGTATAGATCTATGTGCTCTTCTAAATACTCCCACTCCTCCATGGAGAAATAGACGGTGACATCCTGACTCCTTATAGGAACCTGACACATACAATGATACCGTCATCCCCCAATCCCTTCATAGCGTTACTGTATAATGTCCCAGCATTCCCAGCAGTGTCACCTCTCCAGTCAGCAGCTCAATCATCTTGTAGGTGAGTTCTAGGATCTTCTGGTCATTGATGTCCTCATGTATCAGGGGGTGAGGTGGAGGCCCCGTGATTGGGCTCAGGGGTCTTCCCCATCCCTCAGACACAGGGGCCTGACAGCGGTCACTAGAGGTCTTCTTCACTACTGTGTAATCCTGGTTATGGAGAGACACATTAATAAATCTCACTACAGACATTTCCAGAGTCCTCACCTCTCCAGTTCTGTCCATCTGTTATTCCCATAGATAAGAATGATGTAATGTGACGTCATCAGAATCTCTCACCTCTCCAGTAAGCCGGAAGAGGATCTCTAGGGTGAGGTGTAATATCCTCTCCACCATCTTGACCCTGTCCTTATCCATCCTTCACGGGGCAATCAGGAAAATTCTCTTATACAGAAGATCTGAGAGGATCCGATCTTGTAGGGACCTGAATGGGGAGAAGAAGACGATGTAACATCAGAAAGATCCCATGTAAGAAATCTCCGGAGCTTTTACCGGCTTCACATGATCCCTACATCCAGTCCTGGCCCCGTCCTGCCCCCGGTATAACACACAATCCAACTATAGTCACACACAGAGATTTATCACAGAATCTGGATAACACCTCTCCAGCGTTAGATTGTTTTTTACTTTCCCTTCCTCAGTGGTGACTCTCATTTCTATTCTCTGCCCCTAGTAAAATACCATTTGGCGTCTTCTGCTATTCCCAGCTCCGCTCTGGTCCTGTTCCTCCATCTTTTGGCAGCTTCTGACTGACCAGACGTCAGAGACAACAATCACAGCTCTCACTGCAATCCATCCAATGAAAACTACTAACACTGACCTACAAAGCCGTCCTTAATCTGTCCCCTCCATACATCACTAATTTCCAGATATATTCCCACACGTTCTCTCTGCTGCTCCCAAGACGTCTTTCTCTCCTCCATACTTGTATATTCCTCACTCAACCACTTCCAAGACTTCTCCCAAGTATCCCGCATCCTCTGGAATTTTGTGCCCCAACACATGCAAAACTTTCAGATGGAACTTGGAAACCCAAGAAATCTTCCTGCCTGCAATAACCGCACTGCCACCTCAAAGCCACCGGAGCCACGACAACCTCCAACTCACTGTGTCCTCCCCATTATCCTGTAGAAAGTGAGCTCCAATCTGGAATGTGAGTGCAGCACTGAGGGGGTTAATGCGCCCTGTAATGGGGAATCTCCACATACCTCCACCTGCAGAGCCGCACACTAGATATATGGCTGCTCTGTGCTTACAGGACCTGTGATGATGTCACATGGAGGGGAGGAGTCAGGGGTCACATGATCAGCTCCTCAGTGTGTGCAGGGCTCTCATGGTGCTGGGTGAGGTGCAGTTATGTGAGGGGTCAGGAGTAGTGATGCTCTGACGGACTTGAGTACCGAGTATAATGGAAGTCAATGGGAAACTACAGATGGAGTAACAAGCAGTGAGCACTAATCAGGAGGGATTTATGGTGTGTATGATATGTATGTAGCAGAGCCGCGTGTGTATGATGTGTATGTAGCAGAGCCGCATGTGTATGATGTGTATGTAGCAGAGCCGCGTGTGTATGATGTGGATGTAGCAGAGCCGCGTGTGTATGATGTGGATGTAACAGAGCTATATGTGTATGATGTAGCTGTAGCAGAGCCGCGTGTGTATGATGTGTATGTAGCAGAGCCACGTGTGTATGATGTTTATGTAGCAGAGCCACATGTGTATGTAGCAGAGCCACATGTGTATGATGTGTATGTAGCAGAGCTGCATGTGTATGATGTGTATGTAGCAGAGCCGCGTGTGTATGTAGCAGAGCCGCATGTGTATGATGTGTATGTAGCAGAGCCGCGTGTGTATGTAGCAGAGCCGCATGTGTATGATGTGTATGTAGCAAAGCCGCGTGTGTATGATGTGTATGTAGCAGAGCCGCGTGTGTATGATGTGGATGAAGCAGAGCCACATGTGTATGATGTGTATGTAGCAGAGCCGCATGTGTATGATGTGTATGTAGCAGAGCCGCATGTGTATGATGTGTATGTAGCAGAGCCGCGTGTGTATGATGTGGATGTAGCAGAGCCGCATGTGTATGATGTGTATGTAGCAGAGCCGCGTGTGTATGATGTGGATGTAGCAGAGCCGCATATGTATGATGTGGATGTAGCAGAGCCGCGTGTGTATGATGTGTATGTAGCAGAGCCGCGTGTGTAAGATGTGTATGTAGCAGAGACGCGTGTGTATGATGTGGATGTAGCAGAGCCGCGTGTGTATGATGTGGATGAAGCAGAGCTGCGTGTGTATGATGTGGAAGTAGCAGAGCCACGTGTGTATGATATGGATGTAGCAGAGCCGCGTGTGTATGATATGGATGTAGCAGAGCCGCGTGTGTATGATATGGATGTAGCAGAGCTATGTGTGTATGTAGCAGAGCCGCGTGTGTATGATGTGGATGTAGCAGAGCCGCGTGTGTATGATGTGGATGTAGCAGAGCCGCGTGTGTATGATGTGGATGTAACAGAGCTATATGTGTATGATGTAGCTGTAGCAGAGCCGCGTGTGTATGATGTGTATGTAGCAGAGCCACGTGTGTATGATGTGTATGTAGCAGAGCTGCATGTGTATGATGTGTATGTAGCAGAGACGCGTGTGTATGATGTGGATGTAGCAGAGCCGCGTGTGTATGATGTGGATGTAACAGAGCTATATGTGTATGATGTAGCAGAGCCGCGTGTGTATGATGTGTATGTAGCAGAGCCACTTGTGTATGATGTTTATGTAGCAGAGCCACATGTGTATGTAGCAGAGCCACATGTGTATGATGTGTATGTAGCAGAGCTGCATGTGTATGATGTGTATGTAGCAGAGACGCGTGTGTATGATGTGGATGTAGCAGAGCCGCGTGTGTATGATGTGGATGTAACAGAGCTATATGTGTATGATGTAGCAGAGCCGCGTGTGTATGATGTGTATGTAGCAGAGCCACTTGTGTATGATGTTTATGTAGCAGAGCCACATGTGTATGTAGCAGAGCCACATGTGTATGATGTGTATGTAGCAGAGCTGCATGTGTATGATGTGTATGTAGCAGAGCCGCGTGTGTATGATGTGGATGTAGCGGAGCCGTGTGTGTATGATATGTATGTAGCAGAGCCACATGTGTATGATGTGTATGTAGCAGAGCTGCATGTGTATGATGTGTATGTAGCAGAGCCCCATGTGTATGATGTGTATGTAGCAGAGCCGCGTGTGTATGATGTGGATGTAGCAGAGCCGCATGTGTATGATGTGTATGTAGCAGAGCCGCGTGTGTATGATGTGGATGTAGCAGAGCCGCGTGTGTATGATGTGTATGTAGCAGAGCCGCGTGTGTATGATGTGTATGTAGCAGAGCCGCGTGTGTAAGATGTGGATGTAGCAGAGCCGCGTGTGTATGATGTGGATGAAGCAGAGCTGCGTGTGTATGATGTGGAAGTAGCAGAGCCACGTGTATATGATATGGATGTAGCAGAGCCGCGTGTGTATGATATGGATGTAGCAGAGCCGCGTGTGTATGATATGGATGTAGCAGAGCTATGTGTGTATGTAGCAGAGCCGCGTGTGTATGATGTGGATGTAGCAGAGCCGCGTGTGTATGATGTGGATGTAGCAGAGCCGCGTGTGTATGATGTGGATGTAACAGAGCTATATGTGTATGATGTAGCTGTAGCAGAGCCGCGTGTGTATGATGTGTATGTAGCAGAGCCACGTGTGTATGATGTTTATGTAGCAGAGCCACATGTGTATGTAGCAGAGCCACATGTGTATGATGTGTATGTAGCAGAGCTGCATGTGTATGATGTGTATGTAGCAGAGACGCGTGTGTATGATGTGGATGTAGCAGAGCCGCGTGTGTATGATGTGGATGTAGCGGAGCCGTGTGTGTATGATATGTATGTAGCAGAGCCGCATGTGTATGATGTGTATGTAGCAGAGCTGCATGTGTATGATATGTATGTAGCAGAGCCACATGTGTATGTAGCAGAGCCACATGTGTATGATGTGTATGTAGCAGAGCTGCATGTGTATGATATGTATGTAGTAGAGCCGCATGTGTATGATGTGTATGTAGCAGAGACGCGTGTGTATGATGTGTATGTAGCAGAGCCACATGTGTATGTAGCAGAGCCACATGTGTATGATGTGTATGTAGCAGAGCCGCATGTGTATGATGTGTATGTAGCAGAGCCGTGTGTGTATGATGTGTATGTAGCAGAGCCGCGTGTGTATGTAGCAGAGCCGCATGTGTATGATGTGTATGTAGCAGAGCCGCGTGTGTATGATGTGTATGTAGCAGAGCCGCGTGTGTATGATGTGGATGAAGCAGAGCCACATGTGTATGATGTGTATGTAGCAGAGCCGCATGTGTATGATGTGTATGTAGCAGAGCCGCATGTGTATGATGTGTATGTAGCAGAGCCGCGTGTGTATGATGTGGATGTAGCAGAGCCGCATGTGTATGATATGTATGTAGCAGAGCCACGTGTGTATGATGTGGATGTAGCAGAGTCGCATGTGTATGATGTGGATGTAGCAGAGCCGCGTGTGTATGATGTGTATGTAGCAGAGCCGCGTG
Source organism: Anomaloglossus baeobatrachus (assembly GCF_048569485.1). Lineage (NCBI taxonomy): Eukaryota > Metazoa > Chordata > Amphibia > Anura > Aromobatidae > Anomaloglossus > Anomaloglossus baeobatrachus. Next base: position 519,123,488 of record NC_134357.1, read on the forward strand.
TGTAAGATGTGTATGTAGCAGAGACGCGTGTGTATGATGTGGATGTAGCAGAGCCGCGTGTGTATGATGTGGATGAAGCAGAGCTGCGTGTGTATGATGTGGAAGTAGCAGAGCCACGTGTGTATGATATGGATGTAGCAGAGCCGCGTGTGTATGATATGGATGTAGCAGAGCCGCGTGTGTATGATATGGATGTAGCAGAGCTATGTGTGTATGTAGCAGAGCCGCGTGTGTATGATGTTGATGTAGCAGAGCCGCATGTGTATGATGTGTATGTAGCGGAGCCGCGTGTGTATGATGTGGATGTAGCAGAGCCGCGTGTGTATGATGTGGATGTAGCAGAGCCGCGTGTGTATGATGTGGATGTAGCAGAGCCGCGTGTGTATGATGTGTATGTAGCAGAGCCGCGTGTGTAAGATGTGTATGTAGCAGAGACGCGTGTGTATGATGTGGATGTAGCAGAGCCGCGTGTGTATGATGTGGATGAAGCAGAGCTGCGTGTGTATGATGTGGAAGTAGCAGAGCCACGTGTGTATGATATGGATGTAGCAGAGCCGCGTGTGTATGATATGGATGCAGCAGAGCCGCGTGTGTATGATATGGATGTAGCAGAGCTATGTGTGTATGTAGCAGAGCCGCGTGTGTATGATGTTGATGTAGCAGAGCCGCATGTGTATGATGTGGATGTAGCAGAGCCGCGTGTGTATGATGTGGATGTAACAGAGCTATATGTGTATGATGTAGCTGTAGCAGAGCCGCGTGTGTATGATGTGTATGTAGCAGAGCCACGTGTGTATGATGTTTATGTAGCAGAGCCACATGTGTATGTAGCAGAGCCACATGTGTATGATGTGTATGTAGCAGAGCTGCATGTGTATGATGTGTATGTAGCAGAGACGCGTGTGTATGATGTGGATGTAGCAGAGCCGCGTGTGTATGATGTGGATGTAGCGGAGCCGTGTGTGTATGATATGTATGTAGCAGAGCCGCATGTGTATGATGTGTATGTAGCAGAGACGCGTGTGTATGATGTGTATGTAGCAGAGCCACATGTGTATGATGTGTATGTAGCAGAGCCGCATGTGTATGATGTGTATGTAGCAGAGCCGCGTGTGTATGATGTGTATGTAGCAGAGCCGCGTGTGTATGATGTGGATGATGCAGAGCCACATGTGTATGATGTGTATGTAGCAGAGCCGCATGTGTATGATGTGTATGTAGCAGAGCCGCGTGTGTATGATGTGTATGTAGCAGAGCCGCGTGTGTATGATGTGGATGAAGCAGAGCCACATGTGTATGATGTGTATGTAGCAGAGCCGCATGTCTATGATGTGTATGTAGCAGAGCCGCGTGTGTATGATGTGGATGTAGCAGAGCCACATGTGTATGATGTGGATGTAGCAGAGCCGCGTGTGTAAGATGTGTATGTAGCAGAGACGCGTGTGTATGATGTGGATGTAGCAGAGCCGCGTGTGTATGATGTGGATGAAGCAGAGCCGCGTGTGTATGATGTGTATGTAGCAGAGCCGCGTGTGTATGATGTGGATGAAGCAGAGCCACATGTGTATGATGTGTATGTAGCAGAGCCGCATGTGTATGATGTGTATGTAGCAGAGCCGCATGTGTATGATGTGTATGTAGCAGAGCCGCGTGTGTATGATGTGGATGTAGCAGAGCCGCGTGTGTATGATGTGGATGTAGCAGAGCCGCATGTGTATGATGTGGATGTATCAGAGCCGCGTGTGTATGATGTGTATGTAGCAGAGCCGCGTGTGTAAGATATGTATGTAGCAGAGACGCGTGTGTATGATGTGGATGTAGCAGAGCCGCGTGTGGATGAAGCAGAGCTGCGTGTGTATGATGTGGAAGTAGCAGAGCCACGTGTATATGATATGGATGTAGCAGAGCCGCGTGTGTATGATATGGATGTAGCAGAGCCGCGTGTGTATGATATGGATGTAGCAGAGCTATGTGTGTATGTAGCAGAGCCGCGTGTGTATGATGTGGATGTAGCAGAGCCGCGTGTGTATGATGTGGATGTAACAGAGCTATATGTGTATGATGTAGCAGAGCCGCCTGTGTATGATGTGTATGTAGCAGAGCCACGTGTGTATGATGTTTATGTAGCAGAGTCACATGTGTATGTAGCAGAGCCACATGTGTATGATGTGTATGTAGCAGAGCTGCATGTGTATGATGTGTATGTAGCAGAGCCGCGTGTGTATGATGTGGATGTAGCGGAGCCGTGTGTGTATGATATGTATGTAGCAGAGCCACATGTGTATGATGTGTATGTAGCAGAGCTGCATGTGTATGATGTGTATGTAGCAGAGCCCCATGTGTATGATGTGTATGTAGCAGAGCCGCGTGTGTATGATGTGGATGTAGCAGAGCCGCATGTGTATGATGTGTATGTAGCAGAGCCGCGTGTGTATGATGTGGATGTAGCAGAGTCGCGTGTGTATGATGTGTATGTAGCAGAGCCGCGTGTGTAAGATGTGTATGTAGCAGAGCCGCGTGTGTATGATGTGTATGTAGCAGAACCGCGTGTGTAAGATGTGGATGTAGCAGAGCCGCGTGTGTATGATGTGGATGAAGCAGAGCTGCGTGTGTATGATGTGAAAGTAGCAGAGCCACGTGTATATGATATGGATGTAGCCGAGCCGCGTGTGTATGATATGGATGTAGCAGAGCCGCGTGTGTATGATATGGATGTAGCAGAGCTATGTGTGTATGTAGCAGAGCCGCGTGTGTATGATGTGGATGTAGCAGAGCCGCGTGTGTATGATGTGGATGTAGCAGAGCCGCGTGTGTATGATGTGGATGTAACAGAGCTATATGTGTATGATGTAGCTGTAGCAGAGCCGCGTGTGTATGATGTGTATGTAGCAGAGCCACGTGTGTATGATGTTTATGTAGCAGAGCCACATGTGTATGTAGCAGAGCCACATGTGTATGATGTGTATGTAGCAGAGCTGCATGTGTATGATGTGTATGTAGCAGAGACGCGTGTGTATGATGCGGATGTAGCAGAGCCGCGTGTGTATGATGTGGATGTAGCGGAGCCGTGTGTGTATGATATGTATGTAGCAGAGCCGCATGTGTATGATGTGTATGTAGCAGAGCTGCATGTGTATGATATGTATGTAGCAGAGCCACATGTGTATGTAGCAGAGCCACATGTGTATGATGTGTATGTAGCAGAGCTGCATGTGTATGATATGTATGTAGCAGAGCCGCATGTGTATGATGTGTATGTAGCAGAGACGCGTGTGTATGATGTGTATGTAGCAGAGCCACATGTGTATGATGTGTATGTAGCAGAGCCGCATGTGTATGATGTGTATGTAGCAGAGCCGTGTGTGTATGATGTGTATGTAGCAGAGCCGCGTGTGTATGTAGCAGAGCCGCATGTGTATGATGTGTATGTAGCAGAGCCGCGTGTGTATGATGTGTATGTAGCAGAGCCGCGTGTGTATGATGTGGATGAAGCAGAGCCACATGTGTATGATGTGTATGTAGCAGAGCCGCATGTGTATGATGTGTATGTAGCAGAGCCGCATGTGTATGATGTGTATGTAGCAGAGCCGCGTGTGTATGATGTGGATGTAGCAGAGCCGCATGTGTATGATGTGTATGTAGCAGAGCCGCGTGTGTATGATGTGGATGTAGCAGAGCCGCATGTGTATGATGTGGATGTAGCAGAGCCGCGTGTGTATGATGTGTATGTAGCAGAGCCGCGTGTGTAAGATGTGTATGTAGCAGAGATGCGTGTGTATGATGTGGATGTAGCAGAGCCGCGTGCGTATGATGTGGATGAAGCAGAGCTGCGTGTGTATGATGTGGAAGTAGCAGAGCCACGTGTGTATGATATGGATGTAGCAGAGCCGCGTGTGTATGATATGGATGTAGCAGAGCCGCGTGTGTATGATATGGATGTAGCAGAGCTATGTGTGTATGTAGCAGAGCCGCGTGTGTATGATGTTGATGTAGCAGAGCTGCATGTGTATGATGTGTATGTAGCGGAGCCGCGTGTGTATGATGTGGATGTAGCAGAGCCGCGTGTGTATGATGTGGATGTAGCAGAGCCGCGTGTGTATGATGTGGATGTAGCAGAGCCGCGTGTGTATGATGTGTATGTAGCAGAGCCGCGTGTGTAAGATGTGGATGTAGCAGAGCCGCGTGTGTATGATGTGTATGTAGCAGAGACGCGTGTGTATGATGTGGATGTAGCAGAGCCGCGTGTGTATGATGTGGATGAAGCAGAGCTGCGTGTGTATGATGTGGAAGTAGCAGAGCCACGTGTGTATGATATGGATGTAGCAGAGCCGCGTGTGTATGATATGGATGCAGCAGAGCCGCGTGTGTATGATATGGATGTAGCAGAGCTATGTGTGTATGTAGCAGAGCCGCGTGTGTATGATGTTGATGTAGCAGAGCCGCATGTGTATGATGTGTATGTAGCGGAGCCGCGTGTGTATGATGTGGATGTAGCAGAGCCGCGTGTGTATGATGTGGATGTAGCAGAGCCGCGTGTGTATGATGTGGATGTAACAGAGCTATATGTGTATGATGTAGCTGTAGCAGAGCCGCGTGTGTATGATGTGTATGTAGCAGAGCCACGTGTGTATGATGTTTATGTAGCAGAGCCACATGTGTATGTAGCAGAGCCACATGTGTATGATGTGTATGTAGCAGAGCTGCATGTGTATGATGTGTATGTAGCAGAGACGCGTGTGTATGATGTGGATGTAGCAGAGCCGCGTGTGTATGATGTGGATGTAGCGGAGCCGTGTGTGTATGATATGTATGTAGCAGAGCCGCATGTGTATGATGTGTATGTAGCAGAGACTCGTGTGTATGATGTGTATGTAGCAGAGCCACATGTGTATGATGTGTATGTAGCAGAGCCGCATGTGTATGATGTGTATGTAGCAGAGCCGCGTGTGTATGATGTGTATGTAGCAGAGCCACATGTGTATGATGTGTATGTAGCAGAGCCGCGTGTGTAAGATGTGGATGTAGCAGAGCCGCATGTGTATGATGTGTATGTAGCAGAGCCGCGTGTGTATGATGTGGATGTAGCAGAGCCGCGTGTGTATGATGTGGATGTAGCAGAGCCGCATGTGTATGATGTGGATGTAGCAGAGGCTCGTGTGTATGATGTGTATGTAGCAGAGCCGCGTGTGTAAGATGTGTATGTAGCAGAGACACGTGTGTATGATGTGGATGTAGCAGAGCCGCGTGTGTATGATGTGGATGAAGCAGAGCTGCGTGTGTATGATATGGATGTAGCAGAGCCACGTGTGTATCATATGGATGTAGCAGAGCTATGTGTGTATGTAGCAGAGCCGCGTGTGTATGATGTGGATGAAGCAGAGCCACATGTGTATGATGTGTATGTAGCAGAGCCGCGTGTGTAAGATGTGTATGTAGCAGAGCCGCATGTGTATGATGTGTATGTAGCAGAGCCGCATGTGTATGATGTGTATGTAGCAGAGCCGCGTGTGTATGATGTGGATGTAGCAGAGCCGCATGTGTATGATGTGTATGTAGCAGAGCCGCGTGTGTAAGATGTGTATGTAGCAGAGACGCGTGTGTATGATGTGGAAGTAGCAGAGCCACGTGTGTATGATATGGATGTAGCAGAGCCGCGTGTGTATGATATGGATGTAGCAGAGCCGCGTGTGTATGATATGGATGTAGCAGAGCTATGTGTGTATGTAGCAGAGCCGCGTGTGTATGATGTTGATGTAGCAGAGCCGCATGTGTATGATGTGTATGTAGCGGAGCCGCGTGTGTATGATGTGGATGTAGCAGAGCCGCGTGTGTATGATGTGGATGTAGCAGAGCCGCATGTGTATGATGTGGAAGTAGCAGAGCTATGTGTGTATGATGTGGATGTAGCAGAGCCGCGTGCAAACAACTACAGTGAAACAGCTGACTCACGCCCAAAGTGCAAAAACGCTACATGTGAACTTTGCCTAACTAATTTAGGGGAACTTTTTTCCCCACTTTTTTTTTCATTTGCCTTATGGACATGTCATTATACAGGAAAGAATGTTTTACAACAATTTTTCCTACAATATCCATTTTATCTTTAGTTTTGTATGTTTTATTGTCACTCCATAAAAGTGGCGTAATACTCTTATAACATTGTCCTCATCAGTGACCTGGGAGTCAGAGAAGCGTCAAGATGTCTTCACCATGCTGTTCCTATTCCATATGAGCGCTGTTTCCATATATTTCAGGGTATCATGAGATACCTCAATCTGCGCATGCGCTGTCTCCGGGCGCAATTTCTTTGAAGCCCGCACCGCCGACAGTTTCTGGATGTTCCTCCCGCCTCACAGTGCTCGCAGTGAGCATCTGGGACACCCGCTGTACCATCGCCCTACTCTACCACTGCACCTGCCTCCTGCACAGAGAAAGATTATAACTACATTTTCTGCTGGTAATAACAGTCACCAATCAGTAGGAAGTGTACAGGCCTTTGATTTGAATGACTTCAGCACATCTGCGGCCACAGGACATCACTAGTCTCACACACTGCTCTGGAGTGATTTTGGTCCATTCTTCTTCCAGTCTCTTCCACAACTTTTTGACTGTTGTGGGTTTCTTGGCCATAACTTTATCACCAAGGATTTTCCAGAGGTTTTCTATTGGGTTTAGGTCAGGACTCTGGGCTGGCCATTTTATTATTTCAATGTTTTCTGTTTCAAGGAACTTCTTTACCCATTTTGCTGTGTGACGGGGGCATTGTCCTGCATAAAAATTGCTGGTTAATTGAGTGATGAACACAAGTAAGGATCCATGTGTTGTTGTAGAAGGTTCTGATACACACTTACATTCACTCTAGCTGTATGAGAGGTCCAACTCCTGCTGCAGAGAACATTCCCCAAACCATGACACTTCCTCCACCACCTTTCACTGACTTCTTAACACACTTTGGGTTCAGTTTGTCAACGAACATACTGTTTCCCATCAGACCCAAATAAATTAAACTTGCTTTCATCACTAAAATGAATTGTGGACCACTTCTGCTCTGTCCACACATGTTCTTTTTTATTCTTTCTGCTAATGAGAGGTTTTGTCACTGTAGAGTGAGCTTTAAGTCCAAATGCTCTTAACCGTCGTGACACTATATAATGAGACAGATCATTACCCTGTTCAATGCTAAACTGGCGAGCAATTCCAGCTGCTTCAAATGATTACCCAAGAGAAGCTTTGAAGCGAAAAGGAAAGCTGCAAGAATTCATTTCCAATAAAGTCACAGGATAAATGTTCAAGAAATTTACTGTATATATAAAATATTCTGTACATTTTTGGCTACAATAAAGATTTTTCTTGTTCAGCTCGCTTGTACATAATGTCATGTGCATTTTGTGTAAAATCTATATGTGAGCAAAATCCACATTACTGCGTTACTTATTTGCAGCTGCTAATGCTCTAATAGATCTGAAGTGGCTTCAGACAACCTCCTACGCACAGAGACTGGGTAGAGAAGGAGAATCACACAGATGGCTTTTTAAGAGCTCTATAACTGGTTGAATACTCAACACAACAGTTTTCTTCATATATAGTATCCTTGGTTGGGAAAGCAAATAAATTTGACCCAACCACTAAATTCCCTTTATAAATAATAAACCACAATTCGATAACAAATCTATTCTGGGATATAAAATCTACTTGCAATCCATCCTACTTTTCAGCTGTCCTAGCTCCAAAACTGGGTCCTGCTCCTTACCATAGGCACATTTTGGATGCATTTTGAATGTGTTTTGGATGCATTTTTGACAGTGCGGCTCTGTCTGTGTGCCGCGGCCTGATTTGCGGTCACCGGTGAAGGACTCATTGGTGACCGCAAATCCCCTGAGTAACTGAAGTGAGCCACGCGATCAGCTGTCCCGTCACTCAGGTTACCCGCAGCCACAGCTGAAGTCCTCCAACTGAGAGCTGTGGCCGCGGGTAACCTGAGTGACGTCATCACTGATAGCACAACTCACTTCAGTTGGTGCGTGGAGCTCACAGAGAGCGATCGTGGTCTGTGGCCGCTTGCTTTCAGCTTCCGATGTAGCAGAGCTGAAAGCGTCGTGGAACCTCGTATGGATTACGTCGAACCTGGAGGGGTGTTTGGGTAAAGTGGTGAAAGAGGGTGTTTTTTTTGTCTTTTATTTCAAATAAAGGACTTTTTGGGACGCCTGCCATCACTAAGCTAGGACTTAGTGGCAGCTATGGGCAGCAATTAACTCCTTATTAACCTGATTGCCACCGCACCAGGGCAATTGGGATGACCCGGGTAGAGTCCCGGGACTGTCGCATCTAACTAAGCTATGGTTCAATAAATGACTTTTCTGTTATGCTGATATAGTTGATGGTCACTCTAGGTCCTTGTTACCTTTATCATAAAATACAATCAAGCTACAACCTGCCTTCAAACTCTTTCTTCCAATATTTCCAAATTCAGCATCATATGCAGTCTCTGTACTCCTCCTTGGTTGTCTCTATACCAACTCGCTTTGAGGGGCTTTGTAGGGCAGGGGTGTTGACCAAGGGTCTTATCTCTGACATTTATAAGATTTTATTGGTCCCATGCCCGGAAGAGCCTCCGGGGCACTCTTTCATGGCCAGGTGGGAGGTTTACTTGGGTGAGTCTCTTTCTCCTGATATATGGCAGGGGATTTGGAGAAGAGCAGTTAAGACCTCCACTTGTTATACGTATAAAAAAAACCAATATAAATTACTTATATTCTGGGATATCACACTCCTACTTTATTTCATAAACTTAATCCTAATATACCTAACCAATGTTGGAGGTGTGGATCCAATGATGGAGACTTAGCCCATATTTTTGGGAGTTTTCCGCCACACAAAAGTTTTGGTATAAGGTCAAAAATTTAATCTTTGAGGTTGCAGGCCTCCACATTCCATTACACCCTAAATTCTACTTGCTTAATATCCCCCCATTTTGGATTGGAAGTAGGACCCAACAGATTCTTCTACATTTGACTAAAGCCGCAAGATGTTTAATAGCTAGGAACTGGAGGTTGGCTCATTCTCCTTCACTCAGTGAGTTACATTCTCGGGTGCAGGACGTTTGAGGTATGGAACATCTCACAGCTTTAATAAGAAACACGTCTGAACCTTTTGAAGCAACATGGAGTCTGTGGGATGTATACTGGGCTCAGAATGTTTAATAAGGGTAATTACTTAGCAGAGACTATCATCAACCCCCAGGTTCTTTTCTCCCTTGCCCTTCTTCATATTTCATTGTCTTGTCAATTCCATTTGTCGTTACTATATTTGTTACATTGTTTGCATTGCACTTCTTTATGCATTTTTTTGGAATGATCTATACCTGTAATGTTATATTGAAAAATCAATAAATAATCATATATATATATATATATATATATATATATATTTATATATATATATATATATATATATATATATATATATATATACAGTTAGGTCCAGAAATATTTGGACAGTGACACAATTTTCGCGAGTTGGGCTCTGCATGCCACCACATTGGATTTGAAATGAAACCTCTACAACAGAATTCAAGTGCAGATTGTAACGTTTAATTTGAAGGTTTGAACAAAAATATCTGATAGAAATTGTAGGAATTGTACACATTTCTTTACAAACACTCCACATTTTAGGAGGTCAAAAGTAATTGGACAAATAAACCAAACCCAAACAAAATATTTTTATTTTCAATATTTTGTTGCGAATCCTTTGGAGGCAATCACTGCCTTAAGTCTGGAACCCATGGACATCACCAAACACTGGGTTTCCTCCTTCTTAATGCTTTGCCAGGCCTTTACAGCCGCAGCCTTCAGGTCTTGCTTGTTTGTGGGTCTTTCCGTCTTAAGTCTGGATTTGAGCAAGTGAAATGCATGCTCAATTGGGTTAAGATCTGGTGATTGACTTGGCCATTGCAGAATGTTCCACTTTTTTGCACTCATGAACTCTTGGGTAGCTTTGGCTGTATGCTTGGGGTCATTGTCCATCTGTACTATGAAGCGCCGACCGATCAACTTTGCAGCATTTGGCTGAATCTGGGCTGAAAGTATATCCCGGTACACTTCAGAATTCATCCGACTACTCTTGTCTGCTGTTATGTCATCAATAAACACAAGTGACCCAGTGCCATTGAAAGCCATGCATGCCCATGCCATCACGTTGCCTCCACCATGTTTTACAGAGGATGTGGTGTGCCTTGGATCATGTGCCGTTCCCTTTCTTCTCCAAACTTTTTTCTTCCCATCATTCTGGTACAGGTTGATCTTTGTCTCATCTGTCCATAGAATACTTTTCCAGAACTGAGCTGGCTTCATGAGGTGTTTTTCAGCAAATTTAACTCTGGCCTGTCTATTTTTGGAATTGATGAATGGTTTGCATCTAGATGTGAACCCTTTGTATTTACTTTCATGGAGTCTTCTCTTTACTGTTAACTTAGAGACAGATACACCTACTTCACTGAGAGTGTTCTGGACTTCAGTTGATGTTGTGAACGGGTTCTTCTTCACCAAAGAAAGTATGCGGCGATCATCCACCACTGTTGTCATCCGTGTACGCCCAGGCCTTTTTGAGTTCCCAAGCTCACCAGTCAATTCCTTTTTTCTCAGAATGTACCCGACTGTTGATTTTGCTACTCCAAGCATGTCTGCTATCTCTCTGATGGATTTTTTCTTTTTTTTCAGCCTCAGGATGTTCTGCTTCACCTCAATTGAGAGTTCCTTAGACCGCATGTTGTCTGGTCACAGCAACAGCTTCCAAATGCAAAACCACACACCTGTAATCAACCCCAGACCTTTTAACTACTTCATTGATTACAGGTTAACGAGGGAGACGCCTTCAGAGTTAATTGCAGCCCTTAGAGTCCCTTGTCCAATTACTTTTGGTCCCTTAAAAAAGAGGAGGCTATGCATTACAGAGCTATGATTCCTAAACCCTTTCTCCGATTTGGATGTGAAAACACTCATATTGCAGCTGGGAGTGTGCACTTTCAGCCCATATTATATATATAATTGTATTTCTGAACATGTTTTTGTAAACAGCTAAAATAACAAAACTTGTGTCACTGTCCAAATATTTCTGGACCTAACTGTATATATATATATATATATATATATATATATATAAAAATAGCTGCCATCGTTTGCAAATGCTTTCACGTTTGGAGAACCCCTGATGCTTCTAAATAGTGGAGCTTTCCAACAAGTGACCCCATTGAGGAAACTAGACCCCTCAAGGAATTTATCTAGATATTTGGTGAAAATCTTGAATACCCAAGTGTTTCACGGAATTTTAAAACGTTGAGTCGTGAAAATAAAAAGAATACATTTTTACCACAAAATTCTTACTTCAGCCAAATAGCTTTATTTTCATAAGGGTAACCAGATAAAATGCCCCATACAATTTGTTGTTCAATTTCTCCTGAATACTGTTTGGGCTCATGGCATGGGTCAGAATGGAAGGAGCACCATTTTACTGCAAAATTGGCTGGAATCATTAGCGGGTGTCATGTCATATTTGGAGAGCCCCTGAGGTGCCTAAACACAATTTACCCGATTTTTGAAAGTAAAAAAAAATAGTTGGTGAGCACCTTGAACCCCCAGGTGCTTCACAGAATTTTATAACATTGAGCCATGAAAATAAAAAAATAAATTTTTACCATTAAAATGTTTCAACCCTGGATTTCCAATTTTCACAAAGGGAATAGGTTAAAAAAAAGGCCTCATACAAGGTGTTACACAATTTCTCCTGAACGTGGCAATACCCCATATGTGACTGTACAGTACTGTTTGGCCTCACTACAGGACTCAGGAGGGAAGAAGTGCAATTTGATTTTTGAAGCACAGATTTTCTTAGAATAGTTTGCGGACTCCATTTGCAGAGCCCCTAAGTGTCAGAACAGAAGAAACCCCCTCAAGTGACAACATTTTGGAAATTACACGCCTCTGTGACTACATCTATGGGTTTAGTGACAACTTAAGGCCGCTTTACACGCTGCGATATCGGTACCGATATCGCTAGCGTGCGTGCCCGCCCCCATCGTTTGTGCGACACGGGCATATCGCTACCTCCTTTCTAAGGGGGCGGTTCGTTCGGCGTCACAGCGATGTCACTAAGCGGCTGCCCAATCAATGCGGAGGGGCGGAGATGAGCGGGACGAACATCCCGCCCACCTCCTTCCTTCCTTATTGCTGGCGGGATGCAGGTAAGGTGAGGTTCCTCGTTCCTGCTGTGTCACACATAGAGATGTGTGCTGCTGCAGGAATGACGAACTACATCGCCCAAGCATCAGCAACGAGAATTGGGAAGGGACCCCCATGTCACCAATGAGCGATTTTGAACGTTTTTGCGACGATTCAAAATCGCTCATAGGAGTCACACACAACGAGATCACTACAGCGGCTGGATGTGCGTCACAAATTCCGTAACCCAAACGAGATCGCTGTAGAGAAATCGTAGCGTGTAAAGCGGCCTTTAGTCTCAAGAAAACACCCATCGTGTTAAACACAGTGAATGTTCCAGAATTAAAAATTGCTTCAGTAAACCTGCACCCCATAAATTAAGCGGGCTCTCCACACTACAACAATGGCAAATATTTGGACTCTAAAGCGGGCTTTACACACTGCGATATCGGTCCCGATATCGCCAGCGTGGGTACCCGCCCCCATCTATTGTGCGACACGGGCAAATCGCTGCCCGTGCCGCACAACATCGCCCAGACCCGTCACACTACTTACCTGCCTAGCGACATCGCTGTGACCGGCGAACCGCCTCCTTTCTAAGGGGGTGGTCCGTGCAGCGTCACAGCGATGTCACTGAGCGGCAGCCCAATAGCAGCGGAGAGGCGGAGCTGAGCGGGCCGTAACATCCCGCCCACCTCCTTCCTTCCGCGTAGCGGCCGGGAGGCAGGTAAGGAGAGCTTCCTCGTTCCTGCGGTGTCACACGGAGCGATGTGTGCTGCCGCAGGAACGAGGAACAACCTCGTTACTGCTGCAGTAACGATTTTTGAGAATGGACCCATGTCACCGATGAGCGATTTTGCACGTTTTTGCAACGATGCAAAATCGCTCATCTGTGTCACACGCAACGGCATCGATAATGCGGCCGGATGTGCGTCACCAATTCCATGACCCCAACGAGTTCGCATTAGCGATGTCATAGCGTGTAAAGCCCCCTTAACTGTGGTTTGTTGTTTTTGTTCGTGCGATTACAGCGATACCAGATTTATATAATTTTATGTTTGGCTGCTATTAGACACTAAAACGTTTTATTTTTTTACAAATAAAAAATTAACATCAACATATATTGAGCTCAGTAGTTTTTCTAGATATCTGCTGACTGAGACCTACAAGGTCTTGTTTTTTGAAGGACAAGGTGACATTTCTATTGGTACTATTTTATTATTATTGATTATTATTATTTATTCATTCTAATAGCCCCATTTATTCCATGGTGCTTTACATGTGAAAAGGGTATACATAATAGGGACAAGTACAATAATTATAAACAAATCAAAGCACAGACAGGTAAAGGAGGAGAGAGGACCCTACCCGCGAGGGCTCACAGTCTACAAGGGATGGGGAGGATATAGTAGGTGAGGGTAGAGATGGTCGTTCGGTGCCATAGCGGACTGAAGGTTATGGCAGGTTGTAGACTTGTCGGAAGAGGTGGGTTTTCAAGTTCCTTTTGAAACACATGTCAAGGTGGGCGAAAGTCTGATATATTGTGGCAGAGCATTCCAGAGTATGGAGGAGGCACGGGAAAAATCTTGGATGCGGTGGTGGGAGGAGATGAGAGGGGAGCAGAGGAGATCTTGTGAGGATCGGAGGTTACGTGTAGGTAAGTACCGGGAGACTAGGGCACAGATGTAAGGAGGAGACAGGTTGTGGATGGCTTTGTAAGTCATAGTTAGGGTTTTGAACTGGAGTCGTTGGGCAATGGGAAGCCAATGAATGGATTGGCAGAGAGGAGAGGTTGGGAAGTAGCGGGGCGACAGGTGGATTAGTCGGGCATCATAGTGTAGAATAGATTGTAGGGGTGCGAGACTGTTAGAAGGAAGGCCAGAAAGCAGGAGGTTGTAATAGTCCAGGTGGGAGATAACAAGGGCATGCACTAGGGTTTTTGCAACTTCTTGGGAAAAGAATGTACCACTATGGACAATGTTTTTGAGTTGTAGGTGGCAGGAGGTGAAGAGGACTTGGATGTGTGGCTTGAAAGAGAGAGCAGAGTCTAGAGTTACTCCTAGGCAGCAAGCATGTTGGACTGGTGAGAGTGAGCAGCCCTTGACTTTGATGGATATGTCAGGTAGGGTGGTAGAGTGTGGAGGAGGAAAGATAATGAATTCTGTTTTGTCCATGTTAAGTGTCAGAAATCAAGCAGAGAAAAAGGATGAAATAGCAGACAGACATTGTGGGATTTTGGTTAGTAGGGAGGTGATGTCAGGTCCAGAGAGCTAGATCTGTGTATCATCAGCATAGATGTGATACTGGAAGCCGTGAGACTCTATGAGCTGTCCCAGGCCAAAGGTGTAGATGGAGAAGAGCAGTGGTCTAAGAACGGAACCTTGGGGGACACCGACAGATAAGGGGTGAGATGAGGAGGTGGTGGGAGATTAGGAAAAGCTGAAAGTCTGGTCTGTTAGGTATGAGGAGATCCAAGATAGTGCCAGGATAGTGTGACACAGAGGAAGGGTCAAGGGAGGACTTTTTGAGGATGGGTGTGATGGAGGCATGCTTGAAGCATGAAGGGAATGCACCGGTTGTTATTGATAGGTTAAAGAGATGGGTTAGGGTTGGGATGAGTACTGTGGTGAGATTGGGGATGAGGTGGGATGGGAGTGGGTCAAGTGGACAGGCGGTTAGATGTGATCTTGAGAGTAGAATGGAAAGATAATCTTCTGTAATTGTGGAGAAGTTGGATTTGGAGGAAGAGGGCTCAGTAGTTATGAGGAGGGCTGTGGGGGTTGTTGGCCAACGTTTGCTCTGATGTTGTCAATCTTCTGCTTGAAGAAAGAGGCAAAATCTTCAGCTGAGAATAGAGGGAGGAGGTGCTGGGGTACGGAGGAGAGAGTTGAAAATGTTGAATAGCTGTTTAAGGTTGTGAGCTAGAGAGGATATGAGAAGGATATGAGAGATTAGAAGTAGGTTTGGTTTGCAGAAGGGAGTGCTGACTTGAAAGTGGGGAGAGATTGTTTGTATGCAATGAAGTGCTCGGTGGAATGAGACCTTTTCCATCTGCGAAATTCTCAGAATCTTAGTTTTTTAGGAGGTATCTCAAATCAATATTATGTCAGAAAAATACCTATTCACTTTGAGTGACAAAAAGGAGTTTTTTTAAAAAAAATTATTAACTTTATTTGGCTATATTAAAAAGGAGTTCTTTGACCCAGACAAACAAAACACCAAAACATATAGTTAGCAATGACACATATAATAAAAGACAATAGGTAGTCTCAACCACTTTGTTGGAGACAAATAGAGAGGTTTAGAGTGGATGACTACCAGCACTTCCACCCGGGATAACGTCAATATTCAAAGAAACGGGTAGGACTATATTCTATCCTTAGTCTTCCCCTCAAAAAATGTCCCTGCCTGTCAATGGAGCACATCCTTAATTAAACGATGCCCCCATTCCTCGGCGGCTCACCCTTAAAGGTCCCTTCTCTATCCCTCTCAAATAATAATATAAGCGTCTCAAAATGTGGTGAGTACCACCATTATCTCTGGCACATACAAATTACAAGGGTTGGATTAGTAAAGACAAGCAGTAGTTATGAGGAAGGAGCTATCCCTCAATAATCTGTCACCTGCCTAGCAATGGAGTACACCCTTATTTTTACGGTGCCCCCATTCCTCGGCGGCTTGCCTTAAAAATGACCCTACACCCCTGAGATATACATATATATATTGGCTCATAAATCTCAGGAAGAGTACTATTAATTCAAAAAAATGGGGCTTATCCACTTATCTCCAACTCTGTCTCCTATGTGCCTAGAGACCTCCAACAATTTCTTTTAGCCGAGTCCATATGATTTCATTTCATCTTCACATGATCTCGTCAAATCTTGCCCATCATATTCTTTATACAGAGTCCATATGATTTTATTTCATCTTTTCAGGATCTCCTCATGTCTCATCTCAACGCGTTTCACTCCATACAAAATACACGACGGAGCTCATCAGGAGATTTTGTTTCCATTTTTCAAAGAAGCTTAATAGCCTGTTATGACAAGATCAATATCAGAGTCAAAAACAAATCCATAAGCCATTTAATCCATAAGCCTAATAATACACATAATAAAAGAAGAAGCTAGTCCCCAGCAGGACAACCCCCATTTTTGTATGGAACCAGCATATTAAATCATGTTAGACAGCCCAGTATAGAAGTAGATCATTTACCTTAGGTGTTAGAGCCTCCAGGAATCAGAGCGGTGTGACACACCATTGCTCAGGCACTGGGGTTTAAATAGTATAAAACCCTTCCTTTTCCGTTCACATGACCCATTCCTGGTCACTCTATTGGCCAAGGGTCTCTCAAGATATTTATAAACTATAAAATCTATAAACAGGGCTGTCAGTGGCTGGTACAAACATTCTTTAGCTGAATCGCTGCAATCGCAAGCTCTTAAATATTAGCAAATTTCCGCTGGGGCTTTTAATCAAGTTTAACATAGTCAGAAAAGGATCTCTTACAACTAGGTTTGCTGAAACAAACCGGTGGGGTGAATCTTAACAAGCAAGAAATGGACGCAATGGTGGCCTTAACGAAGAACAACAGCTTTATATGTAAACCTTCGGATAAAGGAGGGAACATCGTCCTCCTAGACCACGAAAGGTATTTATCTATGTGTTCTACTATTCTGAAACAGAGAGATAACTATTGCGTACTGAGTAAAGACCCTACCGTAATGTTCTCTGGATCTCTGAATGGGCTATTGAAAACAGCCTTTGAAGAGAAATTGGTTTCAAAAAATGAGTTGGAATTTATGACTAATAAATTTCCAACGATTCCTACATTTTATGCACTTCCCAAGGTCCACAAGGGGACGTCCCCATTAAAGGGGCATCCCATTGTGGCTGGGATCAATTCTCTGACTCAAATTGCAGGCATTTATCTCGACGCAATCTTGAGGCCTTTCGTTACCTCCCTGTCCTCATATCTGAGGGACACCAGTGACCTATTAAGCAAGATCGATGGTATTGTTATCGATGATGACACTTTTTTTGCGTCTATTGACGTGGAATCCCTGTACAGTTCCATCCCTCACGATAAAGGTCTGATGGCAGTAAAGTATTTTTTGGAGACAAGGGGGGTACAATTTGAAAGGCATAACCTTTTTGTGTTGGACCTTCTCGAACATGTGTTAACCCACAATTACTTCATTTTTAACGGGAAATATTACCACCAGCTCAGGGGCACAGCGATGGGGTGTTCATGTGCCCCATCTTACGCCAACTTGTTCCTGGGCTGGTGGGAAGACACTTTAGTCTTCCAAGAACACATGTCGAGATGGATTGATCATCTGTTGTTCTGGGGCCGGTACATAGATGATATTTTGATTCTATGGGCCGGCCCCCAGGACTTGTTTAGGGATTTTGTGCAGGAATTGAATAAAAATAATGCTGGGCTATTCTTTACATCAGAGATCCATAAAAATGAACTACCCTTCCTCGATGTGGTCCTAAGTAAGGATGAAAGAGGACTTATACAGACTAAAGTCCACCGTAAACCTACCGCATCGAATAACCTACTTCACTGGTCAAGTCACCACCCAACCCCTTTAAAAAGAGGGATACCGAGGGGGCAGTATCTCAGATTGAGGAGAAACTGCTCATCAAATGTTGCCTTTCACAATCAGGCAAAAGATCTACGTACCAGGTTCTCCGAACGAGGATACCCCTCGGCTGTATTAACAAAAGCATATAAAGGGGCAATCGAAAAAGATAGGCAAGATCTTCTTGTCCCAAAATCAAAAGAAACCTCTGAACAGATAGTACGGTTGATTGGTACTTTTGACAATTGCAGTGAGGAAGTGATGACAGTCCTGCGGAGACACTGGGGCATCCTTAGGGCGGACCCAAGCCTACAGGACTATATTCCATCTAGGCCACTGGTGACATTTAGGAAAGGGAGAGCCCTTAAAGATCGG
Source organism: Anomaloglossus baeobatrachus (assembly GCF_048569485.1). Lineage (NCBI taxonomy): Eukaryota > Metazoa > Chordata > Amphibia > Anura > Aromobatidae > Anomaloglossus > Anomaloglossus baeobatrachus. Next base: position 519,141,663 of record NC_134357.1, read on the forward strand.
CTAGTCCATAGTTTCTATGAGGCCCCAAAAGCCCCTGGAACATGGCTTGACAGAAAACCTATAGGGACATTCAGATGTGGGCATTGCAAGTTCTGTAAGTGGGTTGCACAGAAGAAGGAAGTGGTGAGTGTCATCACGGGTAAGATCTACCGGATACGGGAATTTGTAAACTGCGGTTCAGAAGAAGTAATTTACTTGATCACCTGTAACTGCCCCCTAAACTACATAGGCAAAACTAAAATAGAGTTTCGCTAACGGATAGGGGAACACTTGGGCGATATTTGGAATGCAAGAGACACCCCGGTATCTAGACATGTAAGGTCAGTCCATGGAGGAGATTTGGAAAGTATCGAGTTTACTGCGATCGAACAAGTGTCCCCCTCACCTAGGAAAGGAGATTGGAATAAAGTCTTGCTCCAGAAGGAGTGTAAATGGATTTATCGGTTCAGATCCACTAATCCTGAGGGTCTGAATGAACAGCTGGTTTTTAATTGTTTTTTGTAGTTGCGGTGGTGTATGGAGGAGGGGTTATCCGTCTACGGCACATAGGCTAAGTACGGTTTTTTCAATTAAATCCTGCCTGGGTTGTTATTGACCGGAAAAGGTTACCCCATAGTATTATTAATTTTTTGAAAAAAATCAATAAAAAATTTTTTTTTGAAGCTTTTCCCTAGCCGGGTTCCACCATATCCCCTAAGAATTTAAATAAAATAAGAATAGAGATACTGGTAAAAACTCTATGCAAGCATCTGGAAATGGGACTAAATAGGAAGTATTTATTTATTATTCGATATCATTGACAAGTAACTGCACTATTTAGTAAGAAATCGACTGTGTACACTGATGACCTCTGGTGGATGTTTTGCGGTAGTACAGCGGCTGAAAATATGTATTATATCCGAAAAATGGAATAAGAGCAGATACAAACACTATTGTCTTTTACTGCTCTACCTGGATTTGATACTAGATAGCCCTATCACTGGTGGCTGCCTGTTCCCATAAACTTGATGTAAACGAAATGGAAACGCTGGGTTAACAGCGCTACTAGATGTCTGGACGCATGCGCAGTAGCCTTTAGCTTTAGCGCATGCGCAGTAGGTGGAACGCATTATGCGTTCCACCTAGGACTTCCTGGTTCGGCAGTAGCTAATGCGCAGGCGCCGTGTACACAGCGAGCTTTTCTGACTATGTTAAACTTGATTAAAAGCCCCAGCGGAAATTTGCTAATATTTAAGAGCTTGCGATTGCAGCGATTCAGCTAAAGAATGTTTGTACCAGCCACTGACAGCCCTGTTTATAGATTTTATAGTTTATAAATATCTTGAGAGACCCTTGGCCAATAGAGTGACCAGGAATGGGTCATGTGAACGGAAAAGGGAGGGTTTTATACTATTTAAACCCCAGTGCCTGAGCAATGGTGTGTCACACCGCTCTGATTCCTGGAGGCTCTAACACCTAAGGTAAATGATCTACTTCTATACTGGGCTGTCTAACATGATTTAATATGCTGGTTCCATACAAAAATGGGGGTTGTCCTGCTGGGGACTAGCTTCTTCTTTTATTATGTGTATTATTAGGCTTATGGATTAAATGGCTTATGGATTTGTTTTTGACTCTGATATTGATCTTGTCATAACAGGCTATTATGCTTCTTTGAAAAATGGAAAAAAAATCTCCTGATGAGCTCCGTCGTGTATTTTGTATGGAGTGAAACGCGTTGAGATGAGACATGAGGAGATCCTGAAAAGATGAAATAAAATCATATGGACTCTGTATAAAGAATATGATGGGCAAGATTTGACGAGATCATGTGAAGATGAAATGAAATCATATGGACTCGGTTAAAAGAAATTGTTGGAGGTCTCTAGGCACATAGGAGACAGAATTGGAGATAAGTGGATAAGCCCCATTTTTTTGAATTAATAGTACTCTTCCTGAGATTTATGAGCCAATATATATATGTATATCTCAGGAGTGTAGGGTCATTTTTAAGGCAAGCCGCCGAGGAATGGGGGCACCGTAAAAATAAGGGTGTACTCCATTGCTAGGCAGGTGACAGATTATTGAGGGATAGCTCCTTCCTCATAACTACTGCTTGTCTTTACTAATCCAACCCTTGTAATTTGTATGTGCCAGAGATAATGGTGGTACTCACCACATTTTGAGACGCTTATATTATTATTTGAGAGGGATAGAGAAGGGACCTTTAAGGGCGAGCCGCCGAGGAATGGGGGCATCGTTTAATTAAGGATGTGCTCCATTGACAGGCAGGGACATTTTTTGAGGGGAAGACTAAGGATAGAATATAGTCCTACCCGTTTCTTTGAATATTGACGTTATCCCGGGTGGAAGTGCTGGTAGTCATCCACTCTAAACCTCTCTATTTGTCTCCAACAAAGTGGTTGAGACTACCTATTGTCTTTTATTATATGTGTCATTGCTAACTATATGTTTTGGTGTTTTGTTTGTCTTGGTCAAAGAACTCCTTTTTAATATATCCAAATAAAGTTAATAATTTTTTTAAAAAACTCCTTTTTGTCTTTTCCATCTGCGCTCAGCGATCCTGGAAGTCCGTCTCAATTCTTTAGTTTGGCTTGTGTGCCAAGGTTGCCTGTCGATTGTGCGGGTTTTGGTATGAGTGGGGCGGCCGATTTGAGAGCTGCACAGATTGTGGTGTTATATAAAGTGGCTGCAGCATCTGCATCGTAAAGAAGCAATGTCTACGAGAGGAAGAAGGGACTGAGAAAGTGAATGTAAAACAAGGTGTTTGAGATTTCTGCAAGGGTGTGAAAGTTTGTGAAAGGGGGGTTGTGTGTTTGGAGAAAAAAGGGAAGAGAATGTTAGTAGGTTGTGGTCAGAAAGCGGGAGTGCTGAGCTTGAGAGGTTAGATAGGGAACAGAGGTGAGTGAAAATGAGGTACGGCGTGTTGCCATCTTTCTGAGTAGCTGCAGAGGACCATTGAGTGAGGCCGAAGGAGAAAGTGAGTGTTAAAAGTTTAGAGACAGATGAGTAGGAGGTGTCAATGGGGATGTTAAAGTCACCCATAATGATGGTGGAGGTGTCGGTGGAAAGGAAGTGAAGTAGCCAGGTGGTGAAGTGATCAAGAAAGGTGGTGGCATGGTCCAGGGGGGCAGTAAATGACAGCCAGTTGGAGGGGGAATAGATGCGGACAGAGTGCACTTCAAAAGAGGGTAGAGTAATGTAGGGTGGTAGTGGAATTGGGGTGAAGGAGTATTTTTCTGACAGGAGAAAACCAACTCCTCCACCATGTAGGAAAGTGCAGCAGGAGAGGCAGTGTCAGAGGGGGTGAACAAGATTTCTGTGATGCCGAGAAAGGAAAGTTTATTACAGACGAAAAGATCATGAATGTAGCAAAGTTTATTGCAGATAGAGCGAGCGTTCCATAGAGTTCCTGTTAGAGGGACTGGAGGAGCGGGGGCTGGGTGAATGGGTATGAGGTTAGAAAGGTTGTGAAAATTAGTCACAGATCGTGGATGGTAGTTAGAAGTGACCGTGGGGATGTGATGAGGAGGCCAGGATTTGGAGAGATATCATCAGCAGTGAGGAGAAGCAGGGAGAGAGTTAGTAGGTGGAAGCAGGAAAGGCCATGAGGTGGTTGTGTGTGGCTGGAGACACAGGGTGTAATGTGGAGGAAAAGATCTGAGGAGGGGGTGAGGTGGGTGGGGAAGATGTAAGATGTTGTGGGGCGGGGATAGATGGAGAGAAAAAATAAATAAATAAATAAATTATATAATATTATACAATAGAAAAAACAGAATGAAACAGGGGTTTCCTTGCTGGTTTCCCACGCTGGTACTAACCTGACTTCAAACCGTACTGGCAGCACCTTTACAATGTGAATAGGTGCGTATCTGGATGGTGTATAGATATGAGAAAAAATTCCAGCCGCAAACTGTGAAAAAACAAAATAAATTCTACCTTATAACATAAATGGAGGTATTTAGAATATTATAATGGCCATTGCAATACGAACCCAGCGCCCCTTCACGGCAACCTCTTTTGCTGGGTCCTACACTACACTGCATCTTCTCTGGCTTATAAAAACCTACAAGATCAGCTGGTGAACGAGAAGGAGGCTAATGAAGAAGCCAGGAGCTGGGGTGCAAATCCAGCAAACAGAGCACCACTCCCTGTTATATGCATTATACAATAGAAAAAACAGAATGAAACAGGGGTTCTCTTGCTGGTTTCCCACGCTGGTACTAACCTGACTTCAAACCGTACTGGCGGCACCTTTACAATGTGAACAGGTGCGTATCTGGATGGTGTATAAATATGAGAAAAAATTCCAGCCGCACACTGTGAAAAAACAATTTCTATTGTATAATGCATATAACAGGGAGTGGTGCTCTGTTTGCTGGATTTGCACCCCAGCTCCTGGCTTCTTCATTAGCCTACTTTTTGTTCACCAGCTGATCTTGTAGGTTTTTATAACACAGAGAAGATGCAGTGTAGTGTAGGACCCAGCAAAGGAGGTTGCCGTGAAGGGGCGCTGGGCTGGTTATGCAATAGCCATTATAATATTCTAAATACCTCCATTTATGTTATAAAGTAGAATTTATCTTGGTTTTTCACAGTGTGCGGCTGGAATTTTTTCTCATATATATATATATATATATATATATATACCCAGCAGTCTCCCATACAGGTTCAGCCACTGAGATTGCTGCTTAACTTTATCGTCAATCACAACATTTTTACAGGTAAGACATCACAAATTACTTTATCCATGGACCAAGAAAATAACCCAATAATAATGCCTATGACCCAAGGCATGATATAGTTTCAGATAAATATCTAGAAACCATCTAATAGTGTCACCATCAAATCAAAAACAAAAGGCAAAAGGTAAATAAATCGATGTTCCTATCAGTATATCAATAGAGAGGGATAGGAAGAGGTTAAACGGAACTAGATAAAACTATGGAAGCTCAGTTGTTCGTTAAGACCATGTGGGTTTGTAGTATTCAAAATAAAAATCCATCTGAAGAATCTTTCTATTCCAGTTACCCCGCCTGATGGACTTAGGTACCACCTCAATGACCTGAAAAGATATAGCCCTTGCATCCCCTTGATGGAATTGTAGAACATGATGTGCTAGGGGGAGTGTCTCGTTTATGTCATATATCCCCAAGGTGTTCACTTATTCTCACCCTGAATTGTCTTTTGTTTTTTTATGAAATAATTTTTCGGGCAACTACATGTGCACAAGTACACCACCCCTTCCGTTCTACATGTTGCGAAGTCTCTCATGTTGAAACATCTCCCTGTATTTACACTGGTAAATATCTTGGACTGGTTGATCATTGGACAAAAACTACACCGACCACATCGGAAGGTTCCCACCGGCTTCCTATCCAGCCAGGTGCCAGTTGTCCTTGGGGGCATAAAGTGGCTGTGTGTTACATAATTCCTGATTGATTTACCCTTCCTGTATGTAATACTTGGATAATGTGGGATAAATTCTCTACTATTGGGGTACGCCAATAAAATCCCCCAATGTTTCTTCAAAATAGAGAGAATACGTGTATTCTGGTCATCAAAGGTGCCAACTAGACGGGTGACTGAAGTGGAGTCTTCTCTAGATTTCGGAATCAGAAGATCACCCCTACCACATTTTTTGGCATGGTTAGCTGCTGGTTCAATAATGTGAGAGGGGTAACCCCTATCATGAAATCTTTCTTTCAGAACTTGTGCCTCCTGATTAAAATCCGACAACGATGAACAATTCCTCCTGAGATGCAAGAATTGACCCTTGGGGATACCTCTTTTGAGGGGAACTGGATGATAACTTTCCCATCTCAGGAGGTTGTTCGTCGCTGTGGGCTTACGGTATATTGTGGTGGATAAGTTCCCTGATAAGTCTTTAGTGATATACAAGTCAAGGAAGGCCAATTTCTTGTCCCCCACCTCATATGTGAATTTAAGACCTAGATTATTTTTATTAAGATGTTCAATAAACTCTTCAAAAAGGGGGATGCCACCAGTCCATAGGACGAGGATGTCATCAATGTATCTCCCCAAAATGTAATATGGGGGGTCCAGATTACATCCTCGTCCTTAAAAACCACCCTGACCTCCCACCAGCCCAGGTAGAGGTTAGCATACGATGGGGCACACGGACTCCCCATCGCTGTACCCCTGAGCTGGTGGTAAACAGGAAGTAGTTGTGGTTCAAGATGAATGTTAAAAGTTTTAGGACAAAGTGGCTATGGTTCCTGAGATGGTTCCCTTTCGTAGCAAGAATATGAGGTGGCCTCAATACCCTTTTCGTGTGGAATACTGCTATACAACTGCTCTACATCTATAGAGCTCAAAATAGTCTCTTGGCTAATATGGAGGCAATCTAGTTTAGTAAGCAGATCAGTTGTATCCCTGATGTAGGAAGGGAGAGCAGTAACAAAGGGTCTCAGGATCTTATCGAGGTAGATGCTGCTGTTTTGAGTAAGTGCATCAACTCTGGAGACAATGGGACAGCCCCTTAATGGTACTATTCCCTTGTGGACCTTAGGTAAGGAATAAAATGTAGCAACCGTCGGAAATGTTGTAAAGAGGAACTAAACTCGGTCTTGGAGATGAGCTTATGTTCCAGAGCTTCATCAAGGATAGTCCGGAGAGCCTCCTGATATTCAAAGGCTGGATCACAGGGGAGTGTTTCATATGTAGAGTAAAGCCTCCCTTTCAGCATATGTCAAATTTGGTTGAATGGTTTGATATTACGTATATCCTTCAAAACCAGTTGGGAGAATATTTCTGTGCTACCACAATCCGCTACTGGCGGCATTTTTGTGCTTGGGGGTTTAAGGTCGGTAAAGGGTCCTTCACCCAGACCTCTCCCCCCTTCTCCGCTAATCCAGCCAAGAGTCTTACATCTGAAAGGGTATCCAACGATATCCCCAACCATTGACATTCCGCCATATCGTTATTTTTAAAGAACTTACGCCAACCCAACTTACGTAGAAACAATTCCACATCCTTCACCCAAATGAAGGGATCAAATTTCATCGTAGGCACAAATGATAACCCATACCTTAAAACTCTTGTCTCAGCTTCAGACAAACAATAGCCTGATAAATTAATGACCCTAAATGTCTGTCCATTTACGTCCGTTCCCACCTGGTGGGGTTCTTTCGTGGCCTCTAGCGTAAATTGTACCGATCCTGACTCTCTAAAAAAGGCCCCTATCGAGCTGACCCCGATGGTGAGGAGGATGGAGAGGTAAGTGGTGGTGGTGGAAGGGTAGATAGTTGGTCCCTGTGCCACTCCCTTTCTCTGTTTGAAGGTTCCGTCCATTTCTGCCTAGCTCCTCCAAAACCCCTTCTGTTAGCTCTCCCCCTCTCTTTCCTAAAATACGTAGCTTTATTTTTGACACGTCAGAGGAAGAGATATCACCCTTTGCTTCTGCAAAGGTATACGCTTTATTTGTCTTGAAATCACTTAAATCCCTCAGGAAATATTTGTTTCCTATCCTTGAGGTTATGATGGTATTTATCAATATTATAAATACCGCTGGGTATATATGTGATGATGGCGTTTATATATATATATTTTTTTTTTTCTCTCCATCTATACCCGCCCCACAACATCACCTGATCTATTGTGATCACGTGATTGGGGGTGTGTTTAGCATAGTGCTGACCTCATCATGAACGGCTTTATAAGTCTGGCAGGTTCCGGCCTGCGACAGACACCTGGCTATGAGCTCCTGTGATCTACATGCTATACCCCACAGTGTAGTGATACCGGGTATATAATTCTTGAACTGGTAAGACATTTCTAATACTTTGTAACACATACATACTATAACTAATGGGGGGATTATTGTTTACATATTCCTTTCCCCTTGTGACAGTTTGGAAAGGACGACGGGGATGTGACTTTCTCCCCTGTTGTCAGCTTTGATCCCCTGATGAACCCCAGGCACAAATGTGGGGAAACGCGTTGGGAGAAGGGCAAGGTCAAAGACACAACTGAGCGTTGCTTACATATCAATTGTCATTGTTCGCTGACATGCATGGCTCGACAGTAGGCCTGGAGGAGCTACCAACAAATCGTAAAGTACTCAATGGGTGTATTCCTTTTTCTTACCCACCTATCTATAGTCATCTGATATGATTCATGCCTCTTTCTAGGGATGTTTCTGGGGACATGTTACCCTTGGAATAATGGAGTATGGTGCTTTATCCTTTATATGTGAACTGTAATCCCTGGATTGTAGACATTCAACCAATGAGCTGTATGTTATTTTGCATCTTTCTTTGCTAGTGAATTTAATGGGTGACAATCTAGAGTGCCTCGATCTCCTATTGTTCAATTTCAATGGATCCAGTGAATTACTGGTGATACCAGCCCTGGGTAACTCTAAAGCTGGGTTCACACATAGCGACAACGACGTCGCTGTTACGTCACCATTTCCTGTGACGCAACAGCGACCTTGTAAGTCGCTGTTATGATCGCTGCTTAGCTGTCAAACAGCAGAAGCAGCAGCGATCATAACGACATGCGTCGCTGTGCTACATGTGCAGAGAGCAGGGAGCCGCGCACACTGCTTAGCGCTGGCTCCCTGCACTCCTAGCTACAGTACACATCGGGTTAATTACCCGATGTGTACTGCAGCTACATGTGCAGAGAGCAGGAGCCGGCACTGGCAGCGAGAGCGGCGGAGGCTGATAACGAAGGTAAATATCGGGTAACCAGGGAAAGGTCTTCCCTTGGTAAGCCGATGTTTACCCTGGTTACAGCTTACCACAGCTGCCAGATGCCGGCTCCTGCTGCCTGCTCGCTTCATTTCGTCGCTCTCTCGCTGTCACACACAGCGATGTGTGCGTCACAGCGGGAGAGCGATGACCAAAAAATGAAGCTGGACATTCAGCAACGAGCGGCAACCTCACAGCAGGGGCCAGCTCGTTGCTGGATGTTACACACAGCGACAGCGACGGGACGTCGCTGCAACGTCACAGAAAATGGTGACGTAGCAGCGACATCGTTGTCGTCGTCGCTGTGTGTGACACCACCCTTATGTGTCACCTAGTGTAAATAATTATTGCAGTTGACTCTTTGGGTAGCAATCGCTCTACTAATTTGTGTCTGTTGTATGTGTATATGTGGTTTGCACTTAGCACTTTATTCTGGTAAATTTGGTGATGGTTATCTTCAAGTTAGTAAGGGATACAATAGGGGCAGCCGCCGTGGAAAGGGAGCAGCAAGAAAGTTAGGGTGCTTAAAGCCCCATTGCTAGGCAGGGACCAATTAGGGGTGACTCATATCCCTTAGGGTCCAGCATCTAAATCTATTAGGTTCATATACCATTGATCTGCACGGCCCCCAGATACAATTACCCTTACACTTTCCATCCGGTGTATCTAACACATTGTGTGTCTCTGGCTGCATGAATATAACCTTTTTAATTGATATAGAAATAAAGTATACATTTTTATTAGGAGTTTTTTTTTTGTTTGGTTTGGTTTAATATATCAATCAAATCGCAGAAAGGAGATCTGCTGCGTTTCTGCCTAATGGCAGCTCATATGGTCATCCCCAGATATTGGAAGCAGACTAGAAGTCCCACACTGGCGGATTGGCTGGGGGAGATGGCTGGTCTTAAGAGAATGGAGGATCTAACGGCAGAATTGAATGGGTCCACTGAAAAATGTATCAGGGTATGAAGTTCATGGATCATGTTCTTGGAATCCTAAGAATTCAGAGAGCTTGTTGGGAACTCTTGAGTGGGCGGACTGGCTCCCCCCTCCTCCTCCTTTCCCCCCTCCTCTCTTTCTACTCTATCCTTCTTTCCCCTATTACTTCTCTCTTCTATATACTTTTTGTGTCTCAGTTTCTTCTTTAGACAGATTTGTGCTTTCTGTAGTTTTGTAGTGTGAGAGTTGCTACTTGCATACTAATAGCTGGTAGGGTTTCTGGGGGAGATGTCACTCTTAAGACCGAATAGCCATTGACCAGCCCTAAGACCAACGTCGTTTCAGTATCAGATGTGTGGTGCTATCTCTGCCAGTTTGCAAATATATGTTACATTTCTTCTGTGTTAAAAAAAATAATAAAAATAGATTTGACATTAAAGTGACTATGTATCTGTGCCGCCCCCGAGCCGGGCTGCTCAAATGAAGGGGGTATTTACAGGGAATTGTATTTAGAGTTTGTGACGCCACCTGTGCTATGTGGTAATTTGGAGTACCACCGCGGCAGTTGGGAGTACCCGGGGGCGATGGAGTGGGGCAGCCAGGTGTTAGAACCCTCCACGGGTAGGGGAAATGCCCCAGGACTCGGTGATGGTGTTTGAGGAGTGCCGTAGGGAGTGAAGGGGTCACTTGCGTACTCACTCAGTCCATAAAGCTGACACCGACAACTGGATAAACCAAAGTTCTAGACACCGCTGCCGCTGAGTGGAGCTAGTTAGAGTCCCGTCCCTGATGGTGCTGCCTGGTGATCCGTGACTTTCCTCCTAGCACCAAGTTCACTCTTCTGTTGGTCCCGGTACTATAGAACTAGTTGGGCCCCGCTCCCCAGTGTGGCTAAAGGCCGCTTTACACGCTGTGACATCGCTAAAGCAATGTCGTTGGGGTCACGGAATTTGTGACGCACATCCAGCCGCTTTAGCGATGTCGTTGTGTGTGACACATATGAGCGATTTTGAATCGTCGCAAAAACGTTCAAAATCGCTAATCGGTGACATGCCCTCCTCATTCAATTATTGTTGCTGCTGCATGTACGATGTTGTTCGTCGTTCCTGCGGCAGCACACACCGCAGGAACGAGAAACCTTACCCTACCTGCGGCCTCCGGCAATGAGGAAGAAAGGAGGTGGGCGGGATGTTACGTTCCGCTCATCTCCGCCCCTCCTTTTCTATTGGGCGGCGGTTCAGTGACGCTGCTGTGACATCGCTATGACGCTGAATGAACCGCCCCCTTAGAAAGGAGGCGGTTCGCCGCTCACAGCGACGTCGCAGAGCAGGTATGTGCGTGTGACACTGTCGTAGCGATGTTTGCTACAGCAGCGATCACATATCAGCCGTATGACGGGGGCGGGTGCTATCGCGCTCGACATCGCCAGCAAATGCTAGCGATGTCGCAGCATGTAAAGCGGCCTTACCTGTGGGAGCTTGCTCTCAGGGTTCACGCTTGGGATTTCCTGGACTGTTTTAGTGGAAAGTCCTATCCCTATCGTTGTGCTAGTACCCCGATTTTGGAGCGGGTGGAGAGCGGATCTTGAAGGCTCCGTTCTCGTCAGGTAAATTGTCAGGTTGCCTGAAGCTACTCCCTGACCTAGGGTCCACGTACCCAGTCGTGCCCTGGTCCTAGCCCGGTGATGGTACAAGGCCGCCGGCTGTCCTCCTCGACAGTTCCGTGCCCCTTGTCACGATCCCCTGCGACCGGGGGTCCAGCTCTTACTAGGCCCAGACCACCGTCTGCTAACTAGTTGCTTCCAAGGAGCCCGACTCCTGACCTCCTCTCTCCTTCACTTCACTGAACTACTCCTGACACTCCGAACCTCCCCTTAACCAACCCCCCAAGTGGGAGACCCTATTCCACTCAGGCCGTCCACTGGTGTATCTGGTGGGTGTGATGCAGAGTGTACATAGGATTTTATTATCTGTTATAGGCAACACCATATAGTTAGGGACCCTAAACCAAGGAGGAGGTGGATATTGCACGGAAGGGCAATACCCTGTACAATACCCTGTGACGACCTGATAGTTCAGTGACGTCACATATCCAGTTACCTTTTCTGAATCGTTTTTTATTTTCATTTTTGGGAGGTAGAATGAGCATGAAACAGCTATTCAGGAATAATTTTTGGGGCTTTCTTTTTCCGACATTCACTGTTTGGTAAAAGTTACAATACAGGTTTATTCTTCAGGTCAGTATGATTACACTGATACCACATTTTTATAATTTTCTGTATGTTGTGTCGCTTTTACACAAAGACATTTTTTTTTAAAAAAGAATGGTTTTTGCATTGCTTTATTCCCAGAGCTATAACTTTTTTATTTTCCACTGATGGAGCTGTGTAGTGGCTTGTTTTTTGCAGGACAAGATGTAGTTTTCATTAATACCATTTTAATTTACGTTCAACTTTTTGATCGCGTTTTATGCAACTTTTTTTTGCGGTATGATGAAAAAGCAGGTTTTTGCCACAATTTTTTTTTAAACTATTCATTCAAGGGGTTAAATAGTATGACAGTTTTATAAATCAGGCCAGGCCGGACGTGGCAATATCAAATACGTGTACCTCTTTTGTTTATTTTTGTTTTTATATAAATAAATGTTTTTTTTTGTATAATGTTTTTATGATTTTTTTATAATTTGCAGGGGTTTTTTACTTTTTTTTTTTTTTTACTTAGTTCCTATATGGGACTTTAACTTTTCTTAGTCTGATCGCTGGTATAATAGATTGCCATGCACCAGGATGACAATGCTTTATTCTGTGACTGTCAGGCTGCAAATCGCCTGTCAGACCCTGCTGCAGGCTGGATCTGAAAGACCACCATACATGGCAGTCATATTATGACCTCCGAGTGACATGACAATCCCCAGCTCCCCCGTGATCGTGTCATGGGGGATCCAGAGAGGTAAGAGAAAGAGCACGCTTTTTCTCTCTAACTTCTATGTGCCGCGATTGCTATTGATCGCAGCCCATAGAAGATAGCAAAGGCTTATTCAATCAGGTCCCGATGATTTCTCCAGTGAGAACTACTGTTCTGCTCCGGAAACACGGCGATTGCGGTACGAAAATGCTCACAATCCCCTCCCTGATCATAGACCATAATTAAATGTCAGCGCTTTACAAAGCCTAGCAAGCACTGACGCGGTTGGGAATAGGTTAAGCTGTAGACATACATCATACAAAAATGTTAAATATTTTATTTACATGCTTAGTATATCTGTATTATTTAGATAATTGCTTTTCAATAGTTTTCTAATAACCATTTAGTGCTGTAAATTGTTATTTTTTATTCTATTGTACATGTGTGATGTTGCAAGAAAAAAATAATATAATCAAGTAACATTGTCAATAAAAATGATATACATATATATATATAAAAAAAGAAAATTTCTATTTCTCTGTGTGAGTTCTCTGATGGCTAGTAAGATTTGCTTTCCGATTAAAATATTTCCCACATTCAGAACATGAAAATGGCTTCTCCCCATTGTGATGTCTCTGATGTGCAACAAGTTTAGATTTCTCAGTATAACTTTTTCCACATTCTGAACAAGAATACGGCTTCACTCCTGTGTGCAGCCTCTGATGTATAACAAGATTTGTTTTATGATTATAACATTTCCCACATTCTGAACATAAAAATGGCTTCTCTCCTGTGTGAATTTTATAATGTGCAACCAAAGATACTTTCTTTTTAAACAATTTCCCACATTCAGAACATGGAAATGGCTTGTCACAAGTGTGAGTTTGCAGATGTCTAACAAGATTTGTTTTCTGATGAAAATATTTCCCACATTCCGAACATGAATACTGCTTTTCCCCAGTGTGAGTTTTCTGATGTCTAGCAAGATCTGATTTCTCACTAAAATATTTTCCACATTCAGAACATAAGAATGGCTTCTCCCCTGTGTGAGTTTTCTGATGTCTAGCAAGATTTCTTTTCTGATCAAAACATTTCCCACATTCTGAACATGAATACTGCTTTTCTCCAGTGTGAGTTTGCTGATGTCTAGCAAGATCTGAATTCTCACTAAAACATTTCCCACATTCAGAACATAAGAATGGCTTCTCCCCTTTGTGAGTTTTCTGATGTCTAGCAAGATTTGTTTTCTGATTAAAACATTTCCCACAGTCTGAACATGAAAATGGCTTTTCCCCTGTGTGAATTCTTTGATGTGCAATAAGATTTGTTTTCCAAAGAAAGTATTTTCCACATTCAGAACATGAAAATGGTTTTTCAACAGTGTGAATTCTCTGATGTGCAACAAGTTTGAATTTCTTGCTATAACGTTTCCCACATTCTGAACAAGAAAACGGCTTCTCCCCTGTGTGCAGCCTGTGATGTATAACAAGATTTGTTCTCCGAGTAAAACATTTCCCACACTCAGAACATGAAAATGGATTCTTTCTTGTGTGACTTCTTTGATGTGTAACAAGATCTGATTTCTTTGTAAAACATTCCCCACATTCTGCACATAAAAATGGTTTATCCTGTAGGGGGGCTATTTGATGTTCATCAGCCTTTCGGTGACTTTTATTCTGTGTATCAATCTTTGAAGAAGTAGAAGAAAGGACCTGTTCAAAAGGATCAGTTGATAGCTTTCTTCTGAGAAGGACTGGAGGTATAACTGATATAACACCATGCTCTTCACTTGAATTTGGTGTGATACTATTATCTCCTGTAACATCTGAATATATCAGATGTCCATCTGAGCTCCTGGCACAGTCATCTGCTGAGGATAAAATAGATTTTATTTCAGTAGGATTGTTTTGAAAGTATATTAAGCTCACTATATTATTTTGTAACACTTCCATATAAATTAAACTTTAATTCAATTATTACCTAACACAGTTGACCAAAAAGCAAAGAATAACATATCATGATTGTAAACCAACTAGTTGGGTGCTTTCATTTTTTTACTACTGTTGAAAAAAACTGTTAACAGCACTAGTATTTTGTATTTTTTTTTTCATACTTGTAAGAAATGGATTTAAGAAAGGAGAACAAATACTTTATCCTTTTTTTTGTATCCATATTAGTTATTTGCTTATCATTTTTGTTTTGGATCTTTTGTAGATGGATTAAAGGAAACTTACTCCTCAGTACGAAAATATGAAAAATCACTAAAAAGTATGTGACAAATTTATTATAGTCAATAAAGTTGGTGTAATTGAGTTTAATTGTGACTTCTCTGCATTTAGTGGTTACTACTCACCTGTGCGGTTATCTGTAGAAATCTCCTCTTTACTCCGCTCATCATCCCTCACATATGTCTCTGTAGTATTAATATGGGTCAGATCTTCACCCTGAAACAGATATTGTAAAAGTCACAGACACCTGAAAAGTAGCATGACAACCAAAAATGAAGTGATAGCAGTAGTTAGCACAGAGCCGCAGGTCTCCTGTAAAATCCAGCCTGTGGGCTTCTAATTGTAACCAGCAGTCTCCATAACCACAAAATTGTGAAAAGATCCAGACATCTAATGTCTATGATCAGCGTTATTCTGTCATCTCCACCAAGTATAAACTATACACTGAATGGCCACATTATTACAGACATCCATCTAGTAGCACGAAGGGTCTTGTTTGGTGTTCAGACCCTCAGCAATTCTTAGCGTCAGATTCCACTATGAAGAAATAATTAATCAAGTACCGTATTTTTCGCTTTATAAGACGCACCGGAATATAAGACGCACCCCAAACTTAGACATAAAAAAAGGTAAAAAAAAGAAAAATGGGGTCCGTCTTATACTCC
This sequence comes from Anomaloglossus baeobatrachus, assembly GCF_048569485.1. Taxonomy (NCBI): domain Eukaryota; kingdom Metazoa; phylum Chordata; class Amphibia; order Anura; family Aromobatidae; genus Anomaloglossus; species Anomaloglossus baeobatrachus. The sequence continues at coordinate 519,157,115 of NC_134357.1, forward strand.
GGTGTTCTCTTACCGGAGGGGGCAGCAGTGGTGGTGAAGCGGGGTCACAGGAGGCACAGGTTGTGCTGGCAGGCGCGGCGGGTCAGTGGCAGCGGGGTCTGTGGTTGCAGGTGCCGTGGCGTCCGTGGTTGTAGGTGCGGTGGCGTCCGCGGTGGCAGGAGCCGTGGGGTCCGTGGTGGCGGCAGCAGCCGTGGCGGGTGAGCCGTGCAGCAGGCCGGTGCAGTGAGTGTCCGCGGTCCCGGTTCAGTGGTGGCAGCGGCGGCGGCGACTGCTCAGTGGTGGGAGCGGCGGCAACTGCTCAGTGGTGGCAGCGGCAGCGGCGACTGCCCAGTGGTGGCAGCGGCGGGGACTGCTCAGTGGTGGCAGCGGCGGGTACTGCTCAGTGGTGGCAGCGGCAGGGACTGCTCAGTGGTGGAGCAGACGGATGCGGTGTTTTCCCAGTGTGTCCGCGGTCCCGATTCGGAGCGACGCATGCGCAGATGGAGCTCTCATCCAAGGGCTCCATCTGCGCACGCGCTGACTCCCGGAGCAGCGCGTGCACAGATGGAGCTCTCATCCAAGAGCTCCACCGGCGCCATCATTTGAAAGTGGGACCGCGGACAACTGGTAACATGCTGCACAGCCGCCCGCCCCGCATGCACAGAGCGGCAGCCAGCAGGCTGCCCGCCCACCCTGCGTACAAGCCGCCGGGTACCTGTGCTTGCGTGCGGTGGCAGCCGGGTACCCAGGGCGGCACCTGGGTGCCTGTGTGAGGGCGGCAGCCGGCTGCCGCCCGCACGGGCACCCGACTGCCGCTCGCACACAGCACCCGGCTGCCGCCCGCACACAGCCACAGGTGCCCGGCTGCCACCGCACGCAAGCACAGGTACCCGGCCGCTTGCATGCAGCCACAGGCACCCGGCCGCCCGATCGCCTCAGACAGGACCCCCCCCAGGTACCGCTTTATAAGACGCACCCCCCATTTTCCTCCCAAATTTTTGGGAGGAAAAGTGCGTCTTATAAAGCGAAAAATACGGTATATTGGCCCACGACGTGAGGATTGCTCTTTTGCCCAATGAAATGTAATTTACCTATTCAGACAAGAATTGGTACTGTGGTTATAGCCTCTGTGGCAGATGAACGAACGTAGACAAAAAGACTGATGGCACTCCCTAACATACTGTGTAAACAGGTGCATAACTGACCATGACATGTAATGACAAAAAAAAAAAAAGACAGTTGCACTCTGAAATGATAAAGCATGCTAACCATGAATGTAAGAATATAGACATGAATTACTGCTAAAGGAAATCAAGAAAAAATGTAGTTATTTAGCATACAAAAATGTCCATTTCTATATCTGCCCAGTAGCCACATCAAGGCAATCTCATAATATTGGGTACCTACACTGAACTGAAGCCTCTCTTTGGGTTTTAAAACTTCAATGTGTATGGGCGAGTAGGAGGCTGCTATAACATTTTTTTGTGTAGATTATGGGGTGGGATGGGGTCATGCCCTCTGACTTGTGCACCGCTCCTCCATTTGCCACTGGTGATTTTATTCTCTATAACAGGGTCCTACTTGCCCATACATATGGAAGTTTTTAAACCCAGAGAGAGGCTTTAGTTCTGTGTAGGTACCCAGTATGATGAGATTGCCTTGCCTTAATGTGGCTACTGGGCAGATATAGGAATGGATACTTTTGTATGCTAAATATCTCACTTTTTCCTTATATTTCCTTTAGCAGTAATGCATGTCTATATTCTTACATGCATGGTTTGCATGCTTTAGAATTTAAGAATACAACTGTATTTTTTTTGTGATCAACAAGTGTATTCAGACACATTGGTTGGACATCAGTGCTATATTCAGCTGCAATTCCCAAGTTTTTCCTTCGACTAGTTGTCTATGTTCCCAAGATGCTCTTTGGATGTTTTTCCTCCATCACAACTTTCTCCTATACCGTAGATATCATTACATGTCAAAACCCCATGAGCAGAGGTCACAATTCAAAATTTTACAGAGTGGCTATAAAGACCAAAGTTATGTATCACCCTGCGCCAGGGAAACGATACCAGGAACCACGCATTTCAGTGGAATGCAATCTCAACGCAGTCGAAAACTTCAATAACAGCTAATGCCGCATTCGAGAGACTACGTAAGAATGATTGGGAGTAGATGGGACTCAGCATTACCACCAAGCTGAACGCCTACTGCATGGTGGTCCTTACCGCACTTTTCTATGCCAATGAGACCTGGACTATATACAGCCGGCAGGTGTCATGCTAGGTATGTGGAAGTACCATGCGTATAGCGACAGGGATGTGAAACCCTGCGTCTAGCGAAGGGGGAGATGGTGACCCCTGACCAAACCTTCCGCTGGCCCCCCTGACCACCCTAGATAGGTTCTGTACCTATGCGCTAAGCAGGATACCTGGTTCTGGCTGATACTGAAATGGGCACAAGGTAAAGAACGGATGGGATGAGCGCTTAGTCAACTCCACTAAAAACTCTAAAAACACAGGGAGTACAAACAAGGGGAAGTGAGCAAATAATTGCTCTCCAAGAAGACTCTGGAAGAGAAACAGAACAATAATGTTATGTATCCAAGGCCTTGCATCCTATAAGCTGACTTGCATAATCCAATATAATGACAGCGGGTGGAAGAAAGGCAATTCCGGCACCTGAATAGGAAAGACGATAATTACTTACCGGTAATTGGATTTTCCAGAGCCATGACAGCACCATACATGAGAGAGAGTGTATCCGACCCCAGAGACAGGAAGCCTTTCTGAAATAAAAAGGGCGGAACCTCTCCAAAACCCCAGTGTGTTTATAGAATCGTAGAGGTAAGCACCTTATTAACAGACATATCCATCACCAAACAGGAGAAAACCCCATTATGCTGTACACATTCTACCTACTTTGAGACCAGACATATATATATATATATATATATATATATATATATATATATATTATATATGTGGCGCCCTTGAGGCGTCAGGTGCCACAGGGTACTGTATCCAGTTACAGGTGCAGTACTTATCCAGGGTTTCTAGGAATCCACTGCTGGTAAACACCAAACAATTATTCAAAACACACACATTTCTTTACCCTTTTTCCAGACTGGGTAACAGGCTAGAAACAGATCTTATGATGGCCACCTATTAACCGGGACTTATCCAATCCCGCTAGTTAGAAACCCGGAAGGGGGAGGGGCTACTCTGAACAGTTGACAATTGACAGACACATTTGAAGGTCAGTCAGTAGTTGACGTTGAGTCAGGGAGGGTGTAATGAGACTCAGGTCCAGTGAGAAACACGAGGAGTGACATCGGTGGGTCCAGTGAGTGACACGAGGAGTACGGTCGCCGGGGAGAGTACGGTGTCAGTACTCACCGGACCAAGCACATGCGGGGTGCAGAGACCTAGTACAGGAATATGCTTTAGGCTCACCTGTTAAATCTGCCAGGTGAGGGGATCATAAAGGTTCATCCCCGACTTTAGAGTCTGGGGCACAGCAGCATCGAGGGAACCTGGGAACTGGGACAGAGGTCTAACCCATTGAGAGGTTCAAGCTGCCTGCCATATGGGACAGGACTGTGAGACCAGGAGGTGACCCCAAAACACTTTAGGCCACGGGGACCCACCAATTACAGAAGGGTACATGGAGGAAGAGCCCACCAGGTCACAACACCGGCACCGGGATCAAAGGAACACAGGATCATCTGAGACCCAGATTGGCAGAGACCAGCACCAGACGGATGGCGGTACCACAGAACCAGTAAGTAAAGAACAAGTTGAACCGCAGTCCCTGTGTTGTTTGAATTCTTCCCGCACCTCTGTATCACCCACTTTCACTATACTACGACAATCATCATTTTATCTGGGGCTTAGCTCTACTTGCGGAGGGCCATAAGATCTAAGCTGCTCAATACCAACAGCCCAGCTGTGAGAGACTACGCTGCAGCGGCTCCGTCATATAGCCGCATACTGCAAGTGGCGTCACGAAAGACATTTTTTTTCTCTTTTATTTTATTTTTCCTTTAACATTTTTCAAGTGACCACCAGGGCCATGGAATCGGGCACCGGTCATCCGTGACACATTCCTGTGATTCAACGCTCGGAACCGGGTACCCCACAGGCCCTAGGGTGTGTCATTTATGTATATGTGTCTGGTCTCATATATACCACCAACTTAGGGAGGGAACTAGCACGGTGCAGTTATGGCTTTGAAAAATCCAATTACCGGTAAGTAATTATCGACTTTTCCCTTCACTTTACAGCACTGTACATGAGAGAGTAAAATAGAAGAAATTTAGGGTGGGACCAACGTAGAAACACCTTTCTCCTAAAGAATAGAACTGACAGACCCCCATCCAAACGGTAGTGCTTACCCAAGGTGGAAGGTGAAGACCATAGTGCAGCCTTACAGATCTGCTCTACCGAGCATTTGCTGTCTCCGCCCAAGAAGTGGATATAGCCCAAGTAGAACGGGCCCTAATCACCTGAGGAGGGGCATAACCTGACCCTAAATATGCCAACTAATGGCCTCCCTCACCTACCTAGCAATAGTGGATCTGGTGGCTGCATTCCTTCTATGTGGAGTGCCAAAAGAACAAACATGACTGAGGATTTTCGCGATGGCCAAGTTATGTCCAGGTATCTGAAGACAATACTCCTGACATCAGGGAATGAAACCTGCTCTCCTTGTGACTTGGGATTTCCAAAGAAGGAAGGTAATAATTCCTGGGCCCCTTTGGAATTTTGAATAGACCTTGGAAAGAAAAGCCAGGTCTGGCTTAAAAATTATACCAACATCCTGAATTGTAATGAAGGGAGGGTTAATTGAAATGGCTTGAAGCTCACAAATGCATTTGTATCATGTTAATGCTACCCTGTGCTATTTTCAGGGTGAGAGGCTTAGTGGAGACCTAAGAGGTAGTTCAAGGAAACTTAATACCAAGCTAAGGTCCTCGGGGCCTATTCTAGGCCTTGCTAGTGTTCTAGAAGTAAATGAAGCCCCAATGAACCTACACACCTATGGATGGTCCACCATCTTTTTATCAAAGATTGCGCCCAGGGCTGCTAATTGGACTATCAATGTACTAGTAGATAGCCCCCTTTCAGATTCTTCTGCAGAAACTGCAGCACTCCTGGAATCGGCACCTGCTGATGTTCAGATATCCGCTGACCGAGAACTCCAGGAATTTTCCCCATACTGTTGCACACTTGGTGGAAATAACTTTCTTACTACTACAAAGGATGGTAGAATTTAAGTTTGGGGAAAACCCCCTTGCCTTTAGAAGGTTCCTCTCTTGTTCCAGGCTGTCCAGTTTAACCACTGTACTTGAGAATGAGAATGCAAAACCGGCCCATAGAAATTAAATTGGGATTGCCTGGAAGAATCCATGGGTCCGATATAGACAAAAATCTCAGCCACATGAACATTGTCTCTGTGGCCAGAAGGGGCTATCATGATGACTCTAGCCTGCTCGGTCCTGATTTCCACCAGAACTAGCAGGATTAGTGGTAAAGGTGAAAACACGTATGCTAGTCGGACGTCCCATCTCTGTAGAAGTGCATCCATTCCCTCTGGTACTCCCTGGGAACTACCGTGTTTCCCCAAAAATAAGACCTTCCCCGAAAATAAGACCTAGCAGGAGTTTTCATGGAGGCCTAAATATAAAACATCCCCTGAAAATAAGACTTAGCCGCGATCAATAATGAATTGTCATGCAGCGGT